>NW_026652287.1:9985998-10013321 GCF_009828535.3 Hylobates moloch | reverse complement strand
GTCCTCAAACTCCCAAGCTCAAGCAATCCTCCCACCTCAGCCCTCCAAGTTATTTTTTATTTTTATTTTTGTAGAGATGGGGTCTTGCTATGTTGCCCAGGTTGGTTTCAAACTCCTAAATTCAAGCAGTCCTCCCACCTTGGCCTCCCCACTGCACTTGGCCCCATGGAATTTTTATTTTATTTTATTTTATTTTTGTGACAGAGTCTCACTCTGTTGCCCAGGCTGGAGTGCAGTGGCATGATCTTGGCTCACTGCAACCTCCCGGGTTCAAGGGATTCTCATGCCTCAGCCTCCCAAAGTAGCTGGGATTACAGGCATGTTCCACCACGCCGGGCTAATTTTTGTATTTGTAATAGAGACGGGGTTTTGTAATGTTGGCCAGCTGGTCTGGAATGCCTGACCTTGAGTGATCTGCCCACCTCGGCCTCCCAAAGTGCTGGAATTGTAGCCACGAGCCACCGCACCCAAATTTTAATTCCACAGGCCAGGTTCGGTGGCTCACACATGTAATCCGAGTACTTTGGGAGGTCAAGGCAGGCAGATCACCTAAGGTCAGGAGTTTGAGACCAGCCTGGCCAACATGGTGAAACCCCGTCTCTACTAAAAATACAAAAATTAGCCGGACATGTTGGTGTGCACCTGTAATCCCAGCTACTAGGGGGGCTGAGGCAGGAGAATCACTTGAACACGGGAGGCGGAGGTTGCAGTGAGCCGAGATCGTGCCACTGCACTCCAGCTTGGGCAACAGAGTGAGACTTCAGCTCAAAAAAAAAAAAAAAATTCCACAGATAGACTGTGTATTTGTTTATGTGCTGTGGTCCTTGGAAGGGCAGACCTTGTGTCTAATGGAAACATGTGCAGGGGACACAGACTCAGAAGACTATAGGAATTTATAAAATCACTGCTGGCTCACCAAAAACACAATAGCCAGCCCTTCGGGCCGGTAGGCTACCAGATTAAAGACTGATTCATCTTATTTTGTTAAAATTTATATATAGACAGACAAATACAGAAAGTTTTATTGGGTATGTTAACGTGTTCATATATCTATTTTTTTTTTTTTTTTTGAGACGAAGTCTCACTCTGTTGCCCAGGCTAGAGTGCAGTGGCGCGATCTCTGCTCACTGCAACCTCCACCTCCCAGTTCAAGTGATTCTCCTGCCTCAGCCTCCTGAGTAGCTGAGACCACAGCGCCACCGTGCCCGGCTAATTTTTGTATTTTTAGTAGAGACAGTGTTTCACTATGTTGGCCAGGCTGGTCTCAAACTCTTGACCTTGTGATCTGCCTGCCTCAGCCTCCTAAAGTGCTGGGATTACAGGCATGAGCCACTGCTCCTGGCCTTTTGTGTGTGTGTGTGAGATAAGGTCTCACTTTGTTACCCAGGCTAGAGTGCAGTGGCTCAATCTCAGCTCACTGCAACTTCCACCTCCCAGGCTCAAGCTATCCTTCCACCTCAGCCTCCTGAGTAGCTGGTACCACAAGCACACACCACCACACCTGGGGTAATCTTTTTTTTTTTTTTTTTTTTGTAGAGATGGGTTTCGCCATGTTTCCCAGGCTGATCTTGAACTCCTGGATTCAAGCTATTTGCCGACCTCGAACTCCTAAAGTACTAGGATTACAGGCTCGAGCCACTGCACCTGGCCCATATACCTAATTTTATTTTAGACTACTCCAGGCAAACTTAGTCCTGCAAACTTTACCTGTGCTGTAAATATTTCAGCCTTGCAAGTCATGCAGTCTCTGTCCCAACTACTCAACTCTGCCTTGTAGTGACAAAGAAGCCACAGATCATATGTAAATGAATGCAAATACTCTAGGGTGAGAGGACAGAGGCCCCTGGGGTGCACACTCTAAACAGACACTCATCGCAGGTCCTGAAAGTGCAGGGGTGATGCTGAGAGTGAGCGAGTGGTTCAGCCTCTCCCTAGTCCTGGCCCTGTGAATAGCTATGTTCCAATAAAACTTTATTTATAAAAGACTTTATTTATTTTTTTAAAGCTTTATTTATAAAAGGTAGCAGGCTAGTTTGGCCTGTGGGCTGTGGTTTGCCACCGCTGGTAAAGCTTTTTTTCATCTGACTCCTGTTTTTCCAGCTCAACCCACGTAAGTCTCCCAACCCCTCCCTACAAGTAACAGATATTATTAACCCATAGGCATTCTCTATGCTTTCCTGTGTCTGCATAAAGTCCTCTACATATAGATATTTTTTGTTTCATAAAAATGGGAGACCATGTACACATTTTTTGTATCATGCTTTTCACAATAATTTGCAGAAACTTTGCCAGTCAGAGGCATTGATTCCTTTTTTTTTTTTGAGACAGTCTCTTGCTTAGTTGCCAGGCTAGAGTGCAGTGGCGCAATCTCAGCTCACTGCAACCTCCACCTCCTGGGTTCAAGCGATTCTCCTGCCTCAGCCTCCTGAGTAGCTGGGACTACAGGCATGCACCACCACGCCCAGCTAATTTTTTGTATTTTTAGTAGAGACAGGGTTTCACCATGTTGGCCAGGCTGGTCTCGATCTCTTGACCTCATGATCCGCCCGTCTTGGCCTCCCAAAGTGCTGGGATTATAGGTGTGAGCCACCACGCCCGGCGGGCATTGATTCCTTTTATATGGCTATATGATATACCATAGGGTGGAAGTAGCATTATTCATTGTGCCTTTTCTTTTTGATAGGCATTCTCTTTGTGGTCAGTTTTCTGCCGCATGCACACACACAAAAACAGTGCTCCAATGCACATTCTTGTCCTTAAGTCTTGGTGTTTTCATTTCTTTGCATAGATTCTCAAGAGTGGGATTAGCAGGTCAAAGGGCATGTTTAGTTTCCATTTTAACAGATGTTGCCAAATTGCTTTCCCAAATGACTGCAAAACTTCACATCTGAGCGTGCCCTTTTCTCCATATTCCTGCCAGCATTTGAGATTTTTTTTCTCGTTTTAGCTTGATGAATCAGCTTAATCTGAGGAATGTAGAGAGATGTCTCATTGCTGCTTTCATTCGCAAGTGTCTGACTCCTGTAAGTCTGAGGGTCCCTTCATACTGTTGGTTTTGCTCCTCCGCAAATGGTCTATTTATAGTCTAAGTCCATTTGTGTATTGGTTGTTTCTCATTTTCAGGACAATTTGTAAAAGCTCTTTATATAGTGTCCATTTGACTTTTGGCTTTCATCTACAAAGTGATTAAGCGGTTTGGTGCCGAGGCAGTCTGCCAAAGGTCACGTCTTGACTGAGCCCTGACTGGCCACATGACCTCAGCAAATTATTTACCTTCGTTATTTAACCTCAGTGTACTGAACTATAAAATAGTGATCATCATCACCATCATCACGGTAATTCCTCCTTCATAGTGCTGTTAGAGATAATGAGTTAATGCGTGTCAGGTACATATAATTCAGCCTGGCACACCATAAGTTCATCAATAGAAGGTGGTGACTATTATTTGTATTGCAAATATTTTTTCAGCTCCATCATTTGAATTGGTTTTATTTCTGGTATCCCTTGTCACACAAAATGTTTCAGTGTTTATATGGTCAAATATATCCGTCTTTTTTTCCCCCTAGCTTCTGAGTTCCCAGGCTTGGTAAGAAGGTCTCCCTGTTTCCTTCATGACTAATTTCCTCACTCTTAAAACAAGAAACATAGGATCTACTATTTTCCTCACTGAAGTACACTGTCCTCTCGGCTCCTTGATCTCCCCTCCCCTCCCCTCCCCTCCTTTCCTTAGCAGGGTTTCTCTCTGTGGTCGAGGCCAGAGTGCAGTGGCATGATCTCAGCTCACTGCAGCCTCAACCTCCCACGTTCAAGCAACTTTCCGGCCTCAGCCTCCCAAGTAGCTGAGACCACAGGTGCACACCACCACGCCTGGCTAATTTTTGTATTTTTTTTTGTTTTTTTTTTTTTTTTGGTAGAGACGGGTTTTCACCATGTTGTCCAGGCTGGTCTCAAATTCCTGAGCTCAAGCAATCCACCTGCCTCGGCCTCCCAAAGTGCTGGGGTTACAGGTATGAGCCACCACACCCAACCCTCCTTGATCTATTTCATCCCTAAAAGAAAAAAAAAAAAAACTGTTTTTCTTTTTTTTTTTTTTGAGACAGATTCTTACTCTGTCTCCCTGGCTGGAGTGCAGTGGTGCGATCTCAGCTCACTGCAACTTCCGTCTCCCAGGTTCAAGTGATTCTTCTGCCTCAGCCTCCCAAGTAGCTGGGATTACAGGTATGTGCCATCACGTCTGGCTAATTTTTGTAGTTTTACTAGAGATGGGGTTTCACCATGTTGGCCAGGCTGGTCTCAAACTCCTGACCTCAGGCAATCCACCCGCCTCGGCCTCCCAAAGTGCTGGGATTGCAGGCTCGAGCCACCGTGCCCGGCCAAAATAAACTATTTTTCTATACACTCACAACACTCCTGACACCCACTGTATGGGGTTTCCACACCAAGCAACTCTCCAGTTCTCTTTGGACACTGACTGGGTGTCCTACAATTCAATTCAAATCTGACACTGTCAGCCTGGAGTTAGCATCAGATCCCACAAGTTAAAGAATCCAGTTCACAAGATGGCTTCCATCCACTCCAGACCCCAATCACAAGTCCCAGGTTCCCACTTGTACTTCTTTTTTTTTTTCTCTTTTCAACTTTTATTTTAGGTTCAGAGGGTACATGTGCAGGTTTGTTCCATGGGTGAATCACGTGTTGCCGATGTTTGGTGTATAGATTGTTTTGTCACAGGGGTAATGAGCATAGTATCTCATAGGTAGTTTTCCGATCCTCGCCGTCTGCCTCCACTCCACCCTCTAATAGGCCCTGGTGTCTGTTGTTTTTTGTTTGTGTCCACGCGAACTCAAGGTTTAGCTCCCACTTATAAGTGAGAACAGGTGGTGTTTGTTTTTCTGTTCCTGTGTTAGTTCACTTAGGATAATGGCCTCCAGCTCCATCCACATTGCTGCAAAGGACATGTTTTATTCAGTCTTTTTTTTTTTTTTTTTTTTGAGATGGGGTCTCTCGTTACCCAGGCAGGAGTGCAATGGCACAATCATGGCTCACTTCAGCCTCGACCTCCCTGGGCTGAAGCAATCCTCCCACCTCAGCTTTCCGAGTAGCTGGGAGTACTGCGTGCACCACCATGCTTGACTAATTTTTTGTTTTTCTTTTTTTTTTTGTAGAGACGGGGGTCTCACTATTTTTGCCCAAGCTGGTCTAGAACTCCTGGGGCTCAAGTAATCCTTCCACCTCAGCTTTCCAAAGTGCTAGGATTACAGGCCTGAGCCACCATGTCTAGCTGATTGTGTTTGTTTTTATGGCTGTGTAGTATTCCATGGTGTATATGTACCAGATTTTGTTTATCCAATACACCTGTACTTCCAACTGACCAGATATAAATCAAGAGTTCCCACAGCCCAATCCTCAGGTTCAGTAATTTGCTAGAATAGCTCACAAAACTCGGGAAAACACTTTACTTATATTTATTGGTTTGTCATAAAGAATGCAACTAAGAAACAGCCACGTGGAAAGAGATGCATGGAGGATATAGTATGGGGCGGGAGTGTGCAGAGCTTCCATGCGCCCTCCGGTGCGTCCCTCTAGCACTTCAATGAGTTCACTAACTCAGAAGCTCTCCGAACTCTGTCCTCTAGGGACTTTGTGGAGACTTCATTATGGAGGTGTGACTGATTAAATCACTGGCCACTGGGCCCAGTGGCTCACGCCTGTAATCCCAGCACTTTGGGAGGCCGAGACAGATGGATCACTTGAGCCCAGGAGTTCAAGACCAGCCTGGGCAACATGGGGAAATCCCGTCTCTACAAAAAATACAAAAATTAGCTGGTGGTGTGCAGCTATAGTCCTAGCTACATGGGAGGCTGAGGTGGGAGGATCGCTTGAGCCTGGAGAAGTCGAGGCTGCAGTGACCCGTGATCGTGCCACTGCATTCCAGCCTGGGTGACAGAGCAAAGCCTTGTCTCAAAATAAAACAAAACAAAACCATTGGCCATTGATGATTAAGACAATCTCCAGCCCCTCTTCCCTCCCAGAGGTCAAGGGATGGAGCTGATAGCTCCAATCCTGTGGCCATGCCTTGGTCTTTGCAGGGACCAGACCCTGTGCTAAAGCTGTCTAGGGACTCCAGCTATCAGTCATCTCATCAGCATATTAAAAGACAATCACCACACTCTGGGGATTTCAAGGGTCTTAAAAGCTCTTGTGTCAGGAACCAGAGACTAAGACTAAAAATAATTGCAAAGGATGTTCCCCTATCCTCAGGAAATTGCAAGGGTTTTAGAGGCTCTGTGTTAGAAACCAAGGGCAGAGATCAAATATATATTTCTCCTGTCGCATTCCCCTTCTCCCTCGCCCCAGTGAGATGAGACCTTTAGAGCACTTTCGCTTCCCCTCTTCCATTTCCCCTGCCCCCTGTTCCCTGAGAGACTCATGAAACACATCTATTCCCCACCCCACTTTCTGAGGTTTGGCTGAGATGATCTAGTATTTCTTATAATTTCCTTTACAGGATATCCGTTTGGTTTCAATAATCCTTTTTTCTAAGGGTCCTTC
Organism: Hylobates moloch; assembly: GCF_009828535.3. NCBI lineage: Eukaryota > Metazoa > Chordata > Mammalia > Primates > Hylobatidae > Hylobates > Hylobates moloch. Next base: position 10,006,769 of record NW_026652287.1, on the reverse strand, counting down.
TCTATTACACAAATCCCAGTCTATCCTGTTCCATTTCGAGTTAAAATGTCATCTGCCTATGTTCTTTTTTTTTTTTTGAGAGGGAGTCTCGCTCTGTCGCCCAGGCTGGACTGTAGTGGCATGATCTCGGCTCACTGCAATCCCCGCCTCCCAGGTCCAAGCGATTCTTCTGCCTCAGCCTCCCAAGTAGCTGGGATTACACGTGTGCACCACCACGCCCGACTAATTTTTGTAATTTTAGTAGAGACAGTTTTCGCCATGTTGGCCAGGCTGGTCTCGAACTCCTGACCTCAAGTGATTTTGCCCGCCTCGGCCTCCCAAGGTGCTGGGATTACAGGTGTGAGCCACTGCGCCCAGCCCTGCCTATGTTTTGAACATGGTTTTTGCTCTCTTTCTTTTTCCCTTTATTAAGTCTTCTTTTCAGGGCTATTTGCAGCTTGATCAGGTCTTTTCCAAGTCATGCCATCAGATGGAGGGTGCCTCAGGGTTATTCTCTCTGAATTTTCTTTTTTTTTTGAGACCAGGGTCTTGCTCTGTTGCCCAGGCAGGAGTGTAGTGGCACAATCACGCCTCACTGCAGCCTCGACTTCCTGGACTCAAGCAATCCTTTCACCTCAGCCCCCCAAGTAGCTGGCACTACAGGCATACACTACTATGTCTGGCAAATTTTTTGGTATTTTTTGTAGAGACAGAGTCTCACCATGTTGTCCAGGCTGGTCTCAAACTCCTGCACTCGAGTGATCCTTCCCACCTCAGCCTCCCAGGGTGTTGGGATTACAGGTGAGAGCCACTACACCTGCCTGATTTCTTGAGTATCTTTGAAAATCTAGCTGTTGCTTCAATTGATGAAAAAAAAATTACTGCCCAGGCTAGAGTGCAGTGGTGCAATCTTGGCTCACTGTGACTTCCGCCTCCTGGGTTCAAGTGATTCTCCTGCCTCAGCCTCCTGAACAGCTGAGATTACAGGCACCTGCCACAACTCCCAGCTAATTTTTGTATTTTTAGTAGAGACGGGATTTCACCATGTTGGCCAGGCTGATCTCGAACTCCTGATTTCAAGTGATCCATCCGCCTTGGCCTCCCAAAGTGCTGGGGTTACAAGCATGAGCCATTGCGCCCGGCCAAAAAAAATGTTTTGAGAACAGAATAGAGGATTCTTGGATTGCTGTCCTTTCTCTCTCTTCTCTGTAGATAAGAAGTGTAGATTACTCTCATCTTTCAGTAATGCAGATGAAGTCTCATTCCAGTCTGAGATTTTTTCCTTCGCATCTTCTTTCTCTGCTTGACACTTGTAAACTGTTTTTTTTTTTTATCTTTCTGAATTTTTACCAGAATAGGCCTCCAGAAGAATCTTCTCAGTGCAGCCAGGAACTCAGTGAGCTCTTTTAATCTGCAGTCTCAGGTCTTTATTAGTTTTGAGGAACTTTACTTCTGTGATTTATCTGTTGCATCTTCTCATTTTAGAACTCCTATTATGTGCATATTAGTTCTTCGGCAGCAGAACTAATATTTTATTTTCTTACGTATATATCTTATTTCTTACTTATATATCTCACTCTTATATTTTCTCACAAGATCTCCATCTCTGTGTAATGTTGCTCTGTTCTGAGATCTTTCTTGTACTTTATCTCCCAGACTAATCTGAGTCTCAGTCGAGGCCCTACTGGCTTTTAATTCTTAATGGAATTTCTTAGAACTAAAATAATCATGTATTTTAGCTCTGAAAGGTCATTTCTTTCTTTTTTTTCTTTTCTTTCTTCTTTTTTTTTTTTTTTCTTTGAGACGGAGTTTCACTCTTGTAACCCAGGCTGGAGTGCAATGGTGCAATCTCGGCTCGCTGTAACCTCCGCCTCCCAGGTTCAAGCTATTCTCTTGCCTCAGCCTCCCCGGTAGCTGGGATTACAGGTTCGTGCCACCACGCCCGGCTAATTTTTGTATTTTTAGTAGAGACCGGGTTTCACCATGTTGGCCAGGCTGGTCTTGACCTCAGGTGATCTGCCCGCCTCGGCCTCCCAAAGTGTTGGGATTACAGGCATGAGCCACTGCGCTCAGCATGAAAGGTCATTTCTATGCTGTATTTGGATTTCCTCAAGGTGTCTTGTTTATTACTGTTTTTAGTTCAGAGATACCCCTGTCTGCTTCAGCACTGTGGGTTCTGATTTCTGTGTCGGCTCCTCCTGTGCCTGGGTGCTGGGGCCCCTTCAGTGGATGGTTAATCCTCTTGGTCAGTCACTCGGTCAGTCAAATCCGGTTGTTGATGCTTTCCTACAAGGGTAAGTCCCCAGGTAGATGGAGGCGGAACAGCCTCTGCTGCCATGGGCTTGGGATATAGGAGCTGGTAGAATTCCGTTGGGGCTCAGAAAACAGTACCCCAAAATGAAGCCCTGATCTGCAGCCTCAGAAGCAAAAGCTTTTCCTTGACCCTCCCGTGTCCTCCTGCCTCGAAGTCCCGCTCTTCCCCTGAGGCCAGCCACAGAAACTAGAATTCATTTTCTCCAAGGCAGGTCATAGAAACCAGAACCCCTTTTCCCAAAGCCAGCCATAAAACCTAAAAATATAACTCTAATTTCCCCTCCACCTTTCTGTATCAAAACTGGCCATTGAAAAATGGCCCACCTTGTTTCACTGTAGCTCATAAGACCACCATTCTACAGCGGGTCCTGTCCCACACCCTGAAGGAAGGAATGCTGTTCAGAGAGGCCAAGAAGAATCCAGGTGGACAGGCCTTGCCATCTCTTCACACTGATTGCCACTGAGTCCAGCCACATTAGGTGATTTTTTTTAGACGGAGTCTTGCTGTGTTGCCCAGTCTGGAGTGCAGTGGCATAATCTTTGCTCACTGCAACCTCTGCCTCCCGGGCTCAAGAGATTCTCCTGGGCCGGGCGCGGTGGCTCAAGCCTGTAATCCCAGCACTTTGGGAGGCCGAGGCGGGTGGATCACGAGGTCAGGAGATCGAGACCATCCTGGCTAACACGGTGAAACCCCATCTCTACTAAAAATACAAAAAATTAGCCGGGCGTGTTGGCGGGTGCCTGTAGTCCCAGCTACTCGGGAGGCTGAGGCAAGAGAATGGCGTGAACCCGGGAGGCGGAGCTTGCAGTGAGCCGAGATCGTGCCACTGCACTCCAGCCTGGGGGACAGAGCAAGACTCCGTCTCAAAAAAAAAAGAGATTCTCCTGCCTCAGCCTCCTGAGTAGCTGGGATTACAGGTGTGCACCACTATCACCAGCTAATTTTTGTATTTTTATTAGACACAGAGTTTCACCATGTTGGTCAGGCTGGTCTCGAACTCCTGACCTCAGGTGATCCGCCCACCTCAGCCTCCCAAAGGGCTGGGATTACAGGCGTCAGCCACCACGCCCGACCTAGGTCATACTCTTTTTGTCCAGTTATATTTCTACACAGCTGTCCATAGTTTGTTAAACGTAAGCATAAAAATAGACAATTTCCCCTATGTCTTTTGGTCTTCCTTCAAAAGGCTTCTCTATCTATACGTTAAATAAATTTATATGCCTTTTCTCCTATTAATTTGCCTTTTGCGAGTTGACTTTTCTTTTTTTTTTTTTTTTTTTTGCGACGGAGTCTCGCTCTTTCGCCCAGGCCGGACTGCAGTGGCGCCATCTTGGCTCACTGCAAGCTCCGCCTCCCGGGTTCCCGCCATTCTCCTGCCTCAGCCTCCCTAGTAGCTGGGACTACAGGCGCCCGCCACGGCGCCCGGCTAATTTTTTTTTTTTTGTATTTTTAGTAGAGACGGGGTTTCACTGTGTTAGCCAAGATGGTCTTGATCTCCTGACCTCGTGATCCACGCGCCTCGGCCTGCCAAAGTGCTGGGATTACAGGCGTGAGCCACCGCGTCCGGCCACGAGTTGACTTTTCAGAGGACCTACATTTTAGTGTGGCGAGCAGGGTCACCAAAGCTGCTCTGCTCTTCTGGAAGCCACAGAAAAGGGAACCCAGGACCAGATCAGCTGGCAAAAAGGTAAGAATTGCTTACCAGTTAGGGTCCCAGCCTCTCTCTCTGTGCAGTGTCATTGGGTGAATGGTAAAACTCACTGTTTATCGCTTCTGCAAGGTTTTGATTAATGGGAGTGAAATATTTGTGGGTGGCTAGTCTTGATATCTGGTGTGCCTTTCCCTCCCTTCCTCCCTCCCTCCCTCCCTTCCTTCCTTCCTTTCTTTTCTTTTTTTTTTTTTTTTTCAGAGTCTTGCTGTGTTCCCCAGGCTGGAGGGCAGTGGCACAATCTCCACTCTGCAACCTCCCCTCCCAAGCTCAAGCAATTCTCCTGCCTCAGCCTCCAGGGCTCGTGCCACCAGGCACAGCTAATTTTTTTTTTTTTTGTATTTTTAGTAGAGGTGGGGTTTTGCTATGTGGTCCAGGCTGGTCTCAAACTCCTGGCCTCCAGTGAGCTGCCCACCTTGGCCCTCCAAAGTGTTGGGATTACAGGCATGAGCCACCATGCCCAGCCTGGTGTGCCTTTTCTTCTTCTGTTTTTTAGAGTCGAGGTCTTGCTCTGTCGCCAGGCTGAATTGGTGTGATCACAGCTCACTTCAGCCTCAAAATCCTGAGCTCAAGCAATCCTCCTGCCTCAGCCTCCCAAGTAACTGGGACTACAGGCATGTGCCACCATGCCTGGCTAATTTTATTTTTGTTTCTTTGTAGAGATGAGATCTCCCTATATTGCCCAGGCTAGTCTAGATTAGAACTCCTGGGCTCAAGGGATCCTCTTGACTTGGCCTCCGAAAGAGCTGGGATTACAGGTATGAGCCACTACACCCGGCCCCATGGTTTTTTGCTTGCTTTACTTATCTATTGGTACATAACAAATTAGCTCAAGATGTAATAGCCTAAGCCATCTCTGATGGTTTCTAGGAGTCAGGAATTCAGGTCTCTGCTATACATGTCTGGGACCTCAGCTGGAGACCGAAAGGCTGGGGCTGGGACCATGTGAAGGCACAGTCATGTACAGGTCCAGCTGTCAGGATGGCTTCATAATTTGTGGTTTTCAGTGAACAGTGAAACACAGGGCCCTGGTTAAGAAATGATGAAGAATGTACTGGGGGTGGAGATGGAGAGTGATTAGTAATAGAAATGGAATGTAGTGATGTTTGCACAATTCTGTGAATATGCTACAAACCATTGAATGTTTCACTTTCAATGGGTGAATTTTATAATATATGCATTATATCTCAATAAAGCTGTTTACAGATTATGAAGAATTTCAAAATAGTGATAGCAGAGTATTTAAATGGGCCAGGGGCCCTTCTTAGCACACGACTCTGTGCCTGATACCAGGCCACACATCTGTGAAGCTTGCCCACTGCTGTCGGTTGAGGGCCTAGTTCAAAGTATCAACCAGAGCAGCCCCACGGGGTCTCCCCATGAGATCTGGGCTTCCTCCCAGCATGGTGGGCCAAAACAGAGAGAGAGACAGAGAAGCCAGTATCTTTTTTTTTTTGAAACAGGGTCTCACTCTGTCACCCAGGCTGGAGTACAATGGTATGATCATGACTCACTGCAGCCTTGAACTCCTAGGCTCAAGCGATCCTCTCACCTCAGCCTCCTGAGTAGCTGGGACCACAGGCACTCACCACCACGCCCGGATAATTTTTTAATTTTTACTTTTCATAGAGGCAGGGTCTCCCTGTGTGGGCCAGGCTGGTCTTGAACTTCTGGGCTCAAGTGATCCTCCCACCTTGGCCTCCCAAAGTGCTGGGATTCCAGGCGTGAGCCACAGTGTCCGGTCCCCTAACCCTTTTATGCCCAGCTTTTAAAGTCACATAATATCACTTCTACCACATTCTACTCATTAAAAGAAAGTCACTAAGTCTGGCCTGCATTCAAGGGGGAAAGAAATTAGACTCTGTCTTTTGAAGAGAGGAGTTTCGAAGAAATTATTGATATATTTGAAACTACCACGTTAGTCTTCATATCTAGGCTAAGTGATGTTTCGTGGTCTCCTACCCAGCACATAGGAGACAAAGCCCCATGTGAATTTCCTTGCCAGGCCCCAACAGAAACCAAGGCTGCATTTACACTGTGGGACCTAACTCCGGAAGAATAAGCAGGCTAAAACCACATGGGGAAGGAAGTCTTGTTTCAGGCTTTTTTTCCTCCCCTCTAAATTCCACTTCTGTATTTGATTTATTTATTTATTTTTTGAGACGGAGTCTCGCTCTGTCGCCCAGGCTGGAGTGCAGTGGCACCAATCTCGGCTCACTGCAAGCTCCACCTCCTGGGTTCATGCCATTCTCCTGCTTCAGCCTCCCAAGTAGCTGGGACTACAGGCGCCCGCCACCACGCCCAGCTAATTTTTTGTATTTTGAGTAGAGATGGGGTTTCACCGTGTTAGCCAGGATGGTCTCGATCTCCTGACCTCGTGATCCGCCTGCCTTGGCCTCCCAAAGTGCTGGGATTACAGGCGTGAGCCACCACACCTGGCCCCACTTCCGTAATTTTTCTAATCCTTTTGTGGCATTTCTTCATTTAAAAAAATAAATCATGATTCTAGAGATAGATCTACTGGTGTTTGCTGGGGGCGGGGAAAGGGATGAATGGGGAATGAATGATTGCCAGTGGGCACAGCGTTTCTTTTTGGGGTGATGAAAAAGTTCTGAAATTAGATAGTTGTGGTGATTGTACAAGCTTGTGGATATAATAAAAATGAGTGAGCTCAATACCCCAAGCAATACCTGCAACTGAGGATTCTTCCCGGGGAGATCACAGCCCATCGGCATGGCTCAAGAGTTTGTGAACTGCAAAATCCAGCCTGGGAAGGTGGTTGTGTTCCTCAAGCGCACCTGCCGGTACTGCAGGAGGGCCCAAGAGATCCTCAGTCAATTGCCCATCAAACAAGGGCTTCTGGAATTTGTTGATATCACAGCCACCAACCACACTAACGAGATTCAAGATTATTTGTAACAGCTCACAGGAGCAAGAACGTTGCCTCGAGTCTTTATCGGTAAAGACTGTATAGGCGGATGCAGTGATCTAGTCTCTTTGCAACAGAGTGAGGAACTGCTGACGTGGCTAAAGCAGATTGGAGCTCTGCAGTAACCACAGATCTCATAGGAAATGTTCAACAATTCTGTGAAAGGTCACAGGACCCAATTGGAGAAATCATATGAAAAGCATAGTTGGTCTTGGTGTCATATGGATCAGAAGCACAAGTGCAGAGGCTGTGGTCATGCGGAACACTCTGTTATTTAAGATGGCTATCCAGATAATCCTGAACACTGTGTATTTATTTGATTTAGACTACCAGCGAAGATTAAAGCATGCAATGTAAAACATCTGAGAAAACTTACAGCCCCCTACACCAAGAGTGTATCTGTCAAACAGCTCCTACACTTCGAAAACTTAAGAATCCCTTATCATGAAGTTTGCCTGTTCTAGAATTGTAAGATTGTTAATTTCCTTCAGTCTCTAGTGACAACACTTAATTTCTTTTCTAATAAAAAAATACCTATAGATGAAAAAAAAATGAGTGAATAGCATACTTTAAAAGAGTGAATTTGGGCCGGGCGTGGTGGCTCACGCTTGTAATCCCAGCACTTTGGGAGGCCGAGGCGGGTGGATCACGAGGTCAGGAGATCGAGACCACGGTGAAACCCCGTCTCTACTAAAAATACAAAAAAATCAGCCGGGCGTGGTGGCGGGCGCCTAAAAAAAAAAAAAAAAAAAAAAAAAAAAGAGTGTTTGGTGGGACGGTGGTCGCAGCGACTAATCCAGATTTGGAAGAGTAAAAAAAAAAAAAAAAGAAAATTACAAAAATTAGTCAGGCGTGGTGGCGTGTGCCTGTAACCCCAGCTACTCAGGAGGCTGAGGCTGCAATGAGCTGTGATTGCACCACTGCACTCCAGCCTGGGTGACAGAGCATGACCCTGTTTCAAAAAAAAAAAAAAAAAAAAGTGAAGGTATTGCTTCTTGGCCTCTTGGCTAAGATGAAGTGTAGTATTTGCTTTTAGTAGTTGTCTACTATGGTCTGAATCTGTCCCCTCTTCCTCCCAAATTTGAAATCCTAACCCCTTAAATGATAGGATTAGGAGGCAGGGCCTTTGAGAGGTGATCGGGTCATCAGGGTACAGCCCTTATGAATGGGATTCATGCCCTAATCAAAGAGACCCCCAGAGAGTTCCCTTCTCCCTTGTGCTGTGTGAGGACACAGAGAGGAAATCTATGTACCAGGTAGCAGGTCCTCACCATCCTCCTCAGACGCTGAATCTGCTGCCGCCTTGATCTTGGACTTCTAGCCTCCACAGGGAAATAAGCTGTTGTTTGTAAGCCACGCAGCCCACGGTACCGTGTCATGGCAGCCCTGGCGGACTAAGACCGTGTCCTTGGCTGAATTGTGATTGAGAGCTCAATGGTACAGTCCTGGGGGAGCCGTGTGTTGTTTTGGTTTCTCAAAGAACCACTTGGATTGCTAGGACTCTGGTCTGCATTTGAAGCTGTCTCCTGCCCAAGGACACCTGGTCACCACGGCCAGCGTGCAGCCAGACACCTGGGACCTCTCTGTGGCCACCAGAATTGGTGGATCCATCACTTGTGGGGTTTCTCAGGCTTTGCTTTCGCAATTTGTTGGTTCTCCTCAATTGCATTCTGTTTCCCTCTGTTGGTAATAGAAGACTGACCACAGGCAGTGGTGATGGCAGGGGAAGTCTTGGCTTAGCTTTTAGCGAGAGAGACATGCAGGGCATTGGCAGAAGTTCGAATTGGTGAGCCCAGCCCTGTCCCTCTCAGACCCTCCAGGCGTCTGTGTAAGAGAAAGTCTCCTGCATGTAAGAAAGTGTTCTACAGGCAAACATGACCTTTTGTTTTGTTTTGTTTTGTTTTTCATTTTGAGACAGAGTCTCACTCTGTCACCCAGGCTGGAGTGCAGTGGTGCAATCTTGGCTCACTGCAACCTCTGCCTGCTGGGTTCAAGCAATTCTTGTGCTCAGCTTCCTGCGTGGCTGGGATTACAGGCATGCACCACCACTCGTGGCTAATTTTTGTATTTTTAGTAGAGACAGGGTTTCGCCACGTTGGCCAGGCTGCTCTTGAAATCCTGACCTCAAGTGATCCACCTGCCTCAGCCTCCCAAAGTGCTGGGATTACAGGCGTGAGCCACCACGCCCAGCCCCAATTTTGCTTAAGGAGGAATTTTATAGTAGATGAATTAATATCTCAGTGGAGAAAAGTACCAGAAGCTCCAAGAGCTGAAATAGTTGTAGGATTCTCTCACTCTCTTTGGGTTCTCAGAACCCACCCAAAGAGTGGTCAAGCTAAAATTTCAACCCAGAGACGTCTGATTCCAAAGGCCATTTTTCTTCACCTCTTCCAGCCAGAGAGTGAATGGTCATGTAGCCTGGGAGTGAAAGCCATGCTGAAGGGTTTGAACTTTTTGTTGTTGTTGATAATTAAAGGGTTTTGAGGCAGAAAAGAAACATAATTCAGTTTTTGTTTTAGAAAGATGGAGCTGGCCATGGTAGCTCATGCCTGTAATCCCAGAACTTTGGGAACCCAGGGCAGGGAGGATCACTTGAAGCCAGGAGCATGAGACCAGCCTGGGCAATACTGGGAGACCCCATCTCTTAGAAAAAATAAAAAAAGCAAAGAAAGATAATTCTTAGGAGCTTTATGTGAATATTCTTTGTTAGACATAATAACAGATAATACTGAGGAGAGGTTTTTTCTGGGTTGGCTATAATAATTTTTGCAGTTTTGTTTAAAAATTTTTTGATACAGGCTGGGCACAGTGGCTCACACCTGTAATCCCAGCACTTTGGGAGGCCGAGGCAGGTGGATCACTTGAGGTCAGGAGTTTGAGACCAGAGCCTGTAATCCCAGCTGCTCGGGAGGCTGAAGCAGGAGAATCACTTGAACCCAGGAGGCGGAGGTTGCAGTGAGCCGGGATCATGCCACTGCACTCCAGCCTGGGTGACAAAGCAAGATTCCGTCTAAAGAAAATATTTTTTGGCCGGGCGCGGTGGCTCACGCCTGTAATCCCAGCACTTTGTGAGGCTGAGGCGGGCAGATTACCTGAGGTCGGGTTCGAGACCAGCCTGACCAACACGGAGAAACCCGATTTCTACTAAAAATACAAAATTAGCTGGTTGTGGTGGCGCATACCTGTAATCCCAGCTACTCAAGAGGCTGAGGCAGGAGAATCGCTTGAACCTGGGATTGCAGTGAGCTGAGATCGCACCACTGCACTCCAGCCTGGTGACAGAGCGAGACTCTGTCTCAAAAGAAAAAAAAAATTTTTTTGATACAGCTCACCAACAGCAAGGGAAAATAAAAAATAATTTAAAAAAAAAGTTAAACTTTTTTTTGCAGGGGAGATAGGGTCTCACTCTGTCTCCCAGGCCGGAGTGCAGTGGTGCAATCATAGCTCACTGTATCCTTGACCTCCTGGGCTCAAGCCATCCTCCCACCGCAGTCTCTCAAAGTGTTGAGATTACAGGCGTGAGCCTGGCCTGAAATATTGACTAAAATATCAGTGTTCAGCCTCTGTGGGAACCCTGGAGACCAGTGTGATTTTTTTTTTTTTTTTGTATCTCATTCACTTTTTATTTATTTATTTATTTATTTTATTTTTAAAATGTTATTTATTTATTTATTTATTTTTGAGTCAGAGTCTGGCTCCGTTCCCCAGGCTGGAGTGCAGTGGCACCATCTCGGCTCACTGCAAGCTCCGCCTCCCAGGTTCACGCCATTCTCCTGCCTCAGCCTCCCGAGTAGCTGGGACTACAGGCGCCCGCCACCATGCCCGGCTAATTTTTTGTATTTTTAGTAGAGACGGGGTTTCACTCTGTTGGCCAGGATGGTCTTGAACTCCTGACCTCATGATCCGCCCACCTCGGCCTCCCAAAGTGCTAGGATTACAGGCTTGAGCCACCGCGCCCGGCCACTTTTTAAATTTTTTAATTACTTTATTTCATTTCATTTCATTGAGACAGGATCTCACTGTCACCCAGGCTGGAGTGCAATCATAGCTAACTGCAGCCTTGACCCACCTCCGCACCATCAGCTCAAGCGATCCTCCCATCTCAACCCCTCAAGTAGTTGGGACCACAGATGTGCACCACCATGCCCAGCTAATTTTGTTTTATTTTCAGAAGAGATAAGATCTCACTGTATTGCTCAGGTTGGTTTCAAATTCCTGAGCTCAAGGGATCCTCCTGCCTTGGCCTCCCAAAATGCTGGGATTACGAGCATGAGCCATCTTGCCTGGCCGAAAAGATGTTTGTTTGTTTGTTTTTTAATGGATTTTGTGGTTTGGTTCCATCATTAAACAAAAGGTCGATGGAGAGAGAAGCAGCAGTTGGGCAATGTTTGCCTGTGAAAAGTCCATCTGTCCTTATCTGTTCTTAATGTTATTCTACTTTTTCTAAAGTTGAATTTCTCTGCTGTGCAGCACAGCAGGCTTTATGTAAAATTGTATTCAAATTTATAGGCGATAAGTGGTTTTTAAGTAAACACATAGGGTGTTCCAACTGAGCTCTGAAACCTCTGGCTGATGGATACATTTAAGAAAGATGGTGAGTGGGGGGAGGGGGGAGGGACAGCATTAGGAGATACACCTAATGCTAAATGACGAGTTAATGGGTGCAGGAAATCAACATGGCACATGGATACATATGTAACAAACCTGCACATTGTGCACATGTACCCTAAAACCCTAAAGTATAATAAATAAATAAAATTAAAAAAAAAAAAAAAAAAAAGATGGTGAGACGCTGTCAGAGCCAGCCCAGGCCATAGCACAGTTCTACAGACTGAGGGGCTTAATCCACAGAAACAGACTTTCCCACAGTTCTGAAGGCTCCAAGTCTGCAATAAGTTGTTGGCAGCGTGGTTTCTTCTGAGGCCTCTCTCCTTGGCTTGTAGATGGCCGTCTTCTCCCTGTGTCCTCACTTGGTCATCCCTCTGGGTGTGTCTGTGTCCTGACCCTCTCTTCTCATAAGGACATCAGCCATTCTGGATTAGGGCCCACCCTAATGACCTAAATTTAACTCAGTTCCCCTTTAAAGTCCCTGCCTCCAAATACAGTCACATTCTGAGATGCTGGGGTTCTTCTTCATCTCTGTAATTTTATATTTTTAAGAATATTATGTAAGTAAAATTATATAGTATGTAACTTCTTGAAATTGGCCTTTTTTCCAGCCTGGGCAATATGGTGAAACCCCACCTCTACAAAAATGCCATGATGGTGCCACTGCACTCCAGCCTGGGTGACAGAGTGAGACCTTGTCTCACAAAAGAAAAAAAAAAAAAAAGCCTGTTTTTTTTCCCCCACTCAGCATAATTTTTATTTTTATTTATTTATTTATTTTTTGAGACAAGATCTCGCTCTGTCGCCCAGGCTAGAGGGCAGTGGTGCAATATCAGCTCACTGCAACCTCTGCCTCCCAGGTTCAAGCAATTCTCCTGCCTCTGCCTCCTGAGTGGCTGGGATTACAGGCACCTGCCACCCCATCCAACTAATTTTTTTGGTATTTTTAGTAGAGATGAGGTTTCACTGTGTTGGACAGGCTGGTCTCAAACTCCTGACCTCTGGTGATCCGCCTGCCTCAGCCTCCCAAAGTGCTGGGATTACAGGCGTGAGCCACCACACCTGGCATCCACTCAGCATAATTTAGTGCTTTAAGATCCATCCAACTGGCCGGGCGCGGTGGCTCACGCTTGTAATCCCAGCACTTTGGGAGGCCGAGGCGGGCAGATCACGAGGTCAGGAGATCGAGACCACAGTGAAACCCCGTCTCTACTAAAAATACAAAAAAATTAGCCGGGTGTGGTGGCGGGCGCCTGTAGTCCCAGCTACTCGGAGAGGCTGAGGCAGGAGAATGGCGTGAACCCGGGAGGCAGAGCTTGCAGTGAGCCAAGATTGCGCCACTGCACTCCAGCCTGGGTGACAGAGCGAGACTCCGTCTCAAAAAAAAAAAAAAAAAAAAAAAAGATCCATCTAAGTATGGCCGGGCATGGTGGTGTAATCCTAGCACTTTGGAAGGGTTAGGCGGGCGGATCACCCGAGGTCAGGAGTTCGCAACCAGCCTGGCCAACGTGGTGAAACCCCGTCTCTACTAAAAATACAGAAAAATAGCTGGGCATGGTGGTGGACGCCTGTAATCCCAGCTACTCTGGAGGCTGAGGCAGGAGAATCACTTGAGCCCGGGAGTCAGAGTTAGTAGTGAGCCGAGATTGCGCCATTGCACTCCAGCCTGGATGACAAGAGCAAGATTCCATCTCAAAAAAAAAAAAAAAAAATCCATCCAAGTTGTTGCCTGTATCAATCATTTATTTCTTTTTTATTGCTAAGTAGGATCCCACGGTATGGACGTACTAGTTTGTTTAACTATTCACCCATTGAAGGACATTTGCAGAATCTTCTTTTAAAACTAAGCGATGCTGTGTGCAATTGCTCACTTACAAGTGATCTGCCCGCCTTTGTGGATCGCTTGAGCCCAGGAGTTCCAGACCAGCGTGGGCAACATGGCAAAACCCCTTCTCTACTAAAAATATACAAAATTTGCCAGGCTTGGTGGTGTGCACCTGTAGTCCCAGCTACTCGGGAGGCTGAGGTGGGAGGATGGCCTGAGCCTGGGAGATTGAGGCTGAAGTGAGCTGTGATCTTGCCACTGCACTCCAGCCTCGGTGACAGAGCGAGACCCTATCTCAAAACAAACAAACAAACAAACAAAAACTAAAGTGAAAGTGTTATGGATACAGCTGAAGCCTCCCTCCATTCCATTTCACTTCCTGGGATTCCTCTGCAGAATTAATTTCTGTCTTGAAGTTAGTAAACATTCTTTTCACCCATGATTTGTATGTTATTACATATTGATGTTTCCGCTTTGTTTCACATGTTTTAAGTATTTATAGAAATGTTACCAGATTGTATGTATCTTCCGGCAACTTGCTTTTTGTTCTAGATGTTATGCTCAAGTTTTAGTCCTGTTGATACAAGTAACTGTGGTTCATTTTTCTTCACTGCTATAGTGTATTCCACTGAGCGACTGTATCTGTTCCCCTACTAATGGACATTTAGGTTGTTTCTTGTTTTTTTACTATAACAATGTTCTCTCTCTCTCTCTCTCTTTCTTTCTTCGGAGTTTTGCTCTTGTCTCCCAGGCTGGAGTGTGGTGACACATCTCGGCTCACTGCAACCTACACCTCCTGGGTTCAAGTGAGTCTCCTGCCTCAGCCTCCCGAGCAGCTGGGATTATAGGTGCGTGCCACCACGCCCAGCTAATTTTTGTATTTTTAGTAGAAACGGGGTTTCGCCATGTTGGCCAGGCTGTCTGGTCTTGAACTCCTGACCTCAGGTGATCCACCCACCTCGGCCTCCCAAAGTGCTGGGTTACAGGCATGAGCCACTGCACCCAGCCACAACGACCATCTTTGACCTGCCTCCTTACGAAGTGGTACTTTCTTTAGAAAGATAAGAACCTTTAACGAGGAAGAAAAGGGCCAACCTGCAGCGAGATTTGGAGAAGGGAAACAGCATTTGCAGGACATCCACTCAGCTCTAGGCATCGTGCCATGCAGCTTAAGTATATGATCACAGCCTCGGCTTGGGAGGGGCCTGAGGACCTAATGAACAGCCTGGTACAGCCTAGGACATCCTGGGAAGTTCTGGAAATACTGACTCCAAGCAGGTCAAGGTATTTGCCCTACTTTTTCCAGTTCAAGTTGCATATCTCTCACTTTGCATGTTCTCAGAACTTTAAAAGCAAAGACTCTGGAGTCAGACTGCCTGCATTTATTCACCGGGTTCAGTTCATCACTTACCAGTTGTATGAACTTGGACAAGTTACTCAAACTTTCTGGGCTTCAATTCCCTTATCTGTGAAGTCAGACATAGCACCTAGCCCATAATGTTATTGAAATGATTAAATGAGATCATCTATGTAAAACACTTAGAGCTGTGTCTCACACACCATAGTGCATATCTTAGATATAATAATTGATGATGGCTGAGTGCAGTGGCTCACACCTGTAATCCCAGCACTTAGAGAGGCCAAGGCAGGAGGATTGCTTGAGCCCAGGAGTTCAAGACCAGCCTGGGCAACAGAGTGAGATCCCATCTCTAAAAAAAAAAAAAGACATACAATAACAACAACAACAGGCCGGGCGCGGTGGCTCATGCTTGTAATCCCAGCACTTTGGGAGGCAGAGGCGGGCAGATCATGAGGTCAGGAGATCGAGACCACGGTGAAACCCCGTCTCTACTAAAAATACAAAAAAATTAGCCGGGCGTGGTGGCGGGCGCCTGTAGTCCCAGCTACTCGGAGAGGCTGAGGCAGGAGAATGGCGTGAACCCGGGAGGCGGAGCTTGCAGTGAGCCGAGATCGCGCCACTGCACTCCAGCCTGGGCGACAGAGCAAGACTCTGTCTCAAAAAAAAAAACAACAAAAAAAAACCAACAACAACAAAATCAATGAAATGAAATTAAACATTAAAAATATATAATAATAATTGATGGTGATCAAATGATGATCATGTTGAATACAGCCTCTCTCCAACCGTGTGTACATCTTTGCATTCATGTTTTTTTTTTTTTTTTTTTTTTGAGCTGGAGTCTTGCTCTGTCACCCAGGCTGGAGTGCAGTGGCCCGATCTCGGCTCACTGCAAGCTCCGCCTCCCGGGTTCACGCCATTCTCCTGCCTCAGCCTCTCCGAGTAGCTGGGACTACAGGCGCCCGCCACCACGCCCGGCTAATTTTTTGTATTTTTAGTAGAGACGGGGTTTCACTGTGGTCTCGATCTCCTGACCTCGTGATCCGCCCGCCTCGGCCTCCCAAAGTGCTGGGATTATAAGCGTGAGCCACCGCGCCCGGCCAGCATTCATGTTGCTTTACCAAAATCCAGGCAATATCATTTTCCTTCTCTAGCATCATATAACTTTTTTTTTTAACTGTAATTTTTTTTTTTTTTTTTTTTTTGAGATGGAGTTTTGCTCTTGTTGCCCAGCCTGGAGCCGTAGCGTGATCTCGGCTCACTGCAACCTCTGCCTCCTGGGTTCAAGCAATTCTACCATTTCAGCCTCCTGAGTAGCTGGGATTACAGGCATGTGCCACCACACCCGGCTAATTTTATATTTTTTTAGTATAGATAGGGTTTCACCGTGTTGGTCAGGCTGGTCTTGCACTCCTGACCTCAGGTGATCCACCTGCCTCGGCCTCCCAGAGTGCTGGGATTATAGGTGTGAGCCACTGTGCGCTTTCTATGACGTATTTTGTTAGCATGCTGAAAAGAAACCAACTTTTTCAACCTGAGGATGTCAGTTGGTCAGTTCACTTTCTCTTCTTTTCGGAGTTGCATTGAGAACATCCTGTACTGTTCTTAGCACCTGTTGATAGATGTAAATCCTTGTCTAGGTGTGGCCAGAGCTCCAGGTGTATCAATATTTGTTAACAGCTCAGAAGCACTTGGCTTTCATGGGACAGGGCCGTGGGATTGTGGACTATAGGTCAGACGCTGATGTTTGAAATGCTACACACAAACTCCTTCTCCCTGAAGACACAGAGGGTGGCCAAATATTAAATTTGAGCCCAAAGAGAATCCAGCACTGGTTGCAAAATACCCTTGTCTCTTTAGTCTCACAGAAGACAAGAAACAGTGAACAGAACTTCATGGCCAGGTACGAGCTTCAACCAAGCCTCCCAAGGAGTATTTCTTTGCCCTGAGCTTATTAAGCAATATGTAAGTAACAGAGGGCTGGGCACAGTGGCTCACACCTGTAAATCCCAGCACTTTGGGAGGCCAAGGTGATTGGATCACGAGGTCAAGAGATCGAGACCATCCTGGCCAACATGGCGAAACCCTATCTCTACTAAAAAATACAAAAATTAGCTGAGCATGGTGGCGCGTGCCTGTAGTACCAGCTACTCAGTAGACTGAGGCAGGAGAATTGTTTGAACCCAGGAAGCGGAAGGTGCAGTGAGTAGAGATCGCGCCACTGCACTCCAGCCTGGCGACAGAGAAAGACTCCATCTCAAAAATAAATAAATAAATAAAGTAACAGAGACTTGAATTCTCCAGGAAGGCCTTCCAAAGGGCTCCAGAACACACATTTGGAGGTCCACAGATGAATGGGCCTGAGGCAGAGTGAACCCCATCATTTCCTGAAAGTTGATTGATTGCCTCTCTGTGCTTTGGAGACCACAGTTTTGTAGCATGGCAGATTATTTATTTATTTATTTTTAAAATTTTTTAGACAGGGTGTGGCTTTGTCACCCAGCCTGAAGTGCAGTGGCTTGATCACAGCTCACTGAAGCCTCAACGTCCTAGGCTCAAGCAATCCTCCCACCTCAGCATCCCAAGCAGCTGGAACCACAGGTGCCTGCCACCATGCTTGGCTAATTTTTGTTTTTTGGTAGAGGAGGGATCTTGTTCTGTTGCCCAGGCTACTCTCAAACTCCAGGCCAGACTCAGTGGTTCATGCCTGTAATCTCAGAACTTTGGGAAGCCAAGGCAGTCAGATCTCTTGAGCCCAGGAGTTCAAGACCAGCCTGGGCAGCAAAGCAGAATCCCGTTTCTACAAAAAATACAAAAATTAGCCTAGCGCAGTGGTGTGCACCTGTAGTCCCAGCTACTTGGGAGGCTGCAGTGAGAGGATCGCTTGAGCCTGGGAGGCGGAGGTTGCAGTGAGCTAAGATCATGCTACTGCACTCCAGCCTGGGTGTCAGAGTAAAACTGCATCTCAAGAAGAAAAAAAAAAGTGCCGAACTCCTGGCCTCAAGTGATCCTCCTGCCTCAGCCTCCCAAAGTGCTGGGATTACACATATGAGCCACCAGTAATTTTGAAAGCAAGAGAATTGAGATAGGCGCCACTGAAAGCCCAAACGTGCTCATGAAATAGAGGGTGATCTAAAACGTCATCCAAGGAGCACCTGACACGGTACGTCTTTGCACAAACAGTAGCTGAAAAAGATACCCTTGGCGTGGCCACCAATACCAAGATGGCCTTGAGACTCTGCCTTTCTAGGAATGCCCAGACCAAGGAGCCAAGCTGCCAGTGCCCTGCACCTTCTGGGACCTCCTATGGTTTTGTGGACCCACTCCTGCACCCCCCTGCCATCATGGTTCACCAGGCCCCACCCCACAGCCATCTAGTGCCCCTGCAAAAGGATAGGGACATTCACACCTGCCCAGCCACCCCAGGACCCCCTGGGCCCAAGCTTGGAGTGGCTGCAGAAACTGTGAGCCCCTCTGTTGTTAGGGAGAAGGTCCCTTCACCTGTGGCTCCCAATAATAGCATGAAAACAAATGGCAGATAAAATATCCTTTATGGCCGGGCACAGTGGCTCATGCCTGTAATCTCTTTATGGCCGGGCACAATGGCTCATGCCTGTAATCAGTTTGGGAGGCCGAGGCAGGCAGATCACCTGAGGTCAGAAGTTTGAGACCAGCCTGGCCAACATGGCAAAACTCCGTCTCTACTAAAAATACGAAAATTAGCCAGGCGTGGTGGTGTGCACCTGTAATCCCAGCTACTCAGGAGGCTGAAGCAGGAGAATTGCTTGAACCCAGGAGGCAGAGGTTGCAGTGAGCCAAAATTGTGCCACTGGCCTCCAGCCTGGGTGACAGACCAAGACTCCATCTCAAAAATAAATAAAAATAAAAACCCTTTAAGCAGCTGCAGCGCGACTATTGCCTTCATGATCCTTTTAATGAAAGTGATGTGGATCAATAGGTTCTCTCAGGTGAGAATATGGGAGGCGCAGGCATTCAGAGCTTGAGTCTCATTCATGGTTACGAGCTGGGGGAAGGGCCGGGCTCTGGTCCTTAAGCCCAAGCCTGGCTTAATTCTCTTTTTCCATAAGAAATGCTGCCCTGTCTCCAGTTTCTTCCTCTTTCTGCTTGTTTTTTTTTTTTTTTTTTTTTTTTTGAGACGGAGTCTTGCTCTGTGCCGCAGGCTGGAGTGCAGTGGCGCGATCTCGGCTCACTACAAGCTCTGCCACCCGGGTTCACGCCATTCTCCTGCCTCAGCCTCCCGAGTAGCTGGGACTACAGGCGCCCGTCAACATGTCCGGCTAATTTTTTGTATTTTTAGTAGAGATGGGGTTTCACCGTGTTAGCCAGGATGGTCTCTATCTCCTGACCTCGTGATCCGCCCGCCTCGGCCTCCCAAAGTGCTGGGATTACAGGCTTGAGCCACCGCGCCCGGCCCCTGCTTGTTATTTTTTGCTCAAGCTCATCTGAAGTATGTTTCAAGTACTTGCATCCCTCAGGACCTTGAGTTAAGCAACCATAGTAAGACATCGTGTCACTATAATGAGGGAAAAAAGTGGAATTTCCTTCTCAGGAAGTTTGCCAGTAACACAAACAGCCCCAGCCTCAGTCAACAAAGAATTTCATCAGAATTACCAGGCGCGGTGGCCCACGCCTGTAATCCCAGCTCTTAGGGAGGCCGAGGCGGGTGGATCACGAGGTCAGGAGATCGAGACAATCCTGGCTAACAAGGTGAAACCCCGTCTCTACTAAAAATACAAAAAATTAGCCGGGCGCCTGTAGTCCCAGCTACTTGGGAGACTGAGGCAGGAGAATGGTGTGGAGGCAGCAGAATGGTGTGAACTCAGGAGATGGAGCTTGCAGTGAGCCAAGATTGCACCACTGCACTCCAGCCTGGGCAGCAGAGCAAGACTCCGCCTCAAAAAAAAAAAAAAAAAAAAAAGAATTTCATCAGAATTTCAGTTCCAATTTGAAGACATTGCCAATTTGAACCAAAAGATGGGTGTGCAGATGGCAACCCGTAGCCCTTGGCTGGTAAATGGTCAATTTCTAGTTATTGATGGCTCCACCAAACACCACCCCTGTCCAAGGCTCCTCAGAAGATCAATTCCTCAGCTCAATCTCTGATTACAGAAGCAAAATGAGGAAAGAAAGGGGTCAGGTGGCTGACAGACCATCTGCAAAGAAAACTGTTATAGTTAGCAGCAAGGCCAGCAGATCGATAGATTGTAATCAGGAAGCGTTTTGAAAATCAAACCAAACGTCATTTGAAGGATCTGTGATGTGTCTGTGCCTGAATATGGGATACCATTTAGATCCTCCTATAACCACCCAATAGGTTCTTCTTGCCCACTACCTAGAGCTGATTTATGAAGACAAGGGAATTGCAATAGAGAAAGTTTAATTCATGCAGAGCTAGCTGTATGGGAGACTGACATTTTATTATTACTTAAATCAGTCTCCTCAAAAACTCAAGGACTGGAGGGGAGGCTTTGAGACAAGGTTTCTGTCACCCAGGCTGGAGTGCAGTGGCATGTTCACAGCTCACTGCAACCTTGACTTCCTGGGCTCAAGTGATCTTTCCACCTCAGCCTCCTGAGTAGCTGGGAATACACGTGCACGCCACTGTGCCTTGTGGAGACATAGCAAGATCCCTGCCTCTACAAAAATTAGCCAGGTATGGTGACGCATGCCTGTAGTCCCAGCTACTTGGGAGGCTGAGGTGGGAGAATCACCTGAGCCTGGATGACAGAGCAAGGCCATGGCTCAAACATAAATAAATAAATAAATAAAAATAAAAGTGGCTTTGCTGAAATTTCATTCCCTAAGGAATCTCACCTTATACTTTTTAAAGCCTTTAACCCAGCCATGGATTTATCTATGCCTGCAAATACCTGTATGAGTTGGGAGCACTTTCCTCCTCTCAAGGTCCCAAGATAATTTGGGCTTCTGGGCCTGTCAGAAAGTGACATTCTTTACTTACGACAAGTCAGGAACCCTGTACAGAGACTGCATATACAAGGTATAAGGCCAGTTTTCTTGAAGAGCTTT
>NW_026652287.1:9899726-9966261 GCF_009828535.3 Hylobates moloch | reverse complement strand
CCAGGGAGTTGGAGGTTGCAGTGAATCGAGATTGTGCCACCGCACTGCAGCCTGGGTGATAGAGCGAGACTCCACAAAAAAAAAAAAAAAAAGAGGCCAGGCGCAGTGGCTCACGCCTGTAATCCCAGCACTTCGGGAGGCGAAGGCAGGCGGATCACGGATCATGAGGTCAGGAGATCAAGACCATCCTGGCTAACACCCTGAAACCCTGTCTCTACTAAAAATACAACAACAAAAAATTAGCCAGGTGTGGTGGCAGGCGCCTGTAGTCCCAGCTACTCGGGAACTGAGGCAGGAGAATGGCATGAACCCGGGAGGCGGAGCTTGCAGTGAGCCGAGATCGCGCCAATGCACTCCAGCCTGGGTGACAGAGTGAGACCCTGTCTCAAAACTAAAAGAAAAAAAAAAAGCTGAGCTTGGATTTGAATCTGGCAGTGACTTCAATCAAAGACTGTGTCCCTAACCATCATGCTACACTGCCTCTTTTTATGTTATTGCCTTGTCTGGAAGGTTGAAGATCTTGCTCAGGGCATGGTGGGGTTGGAGGTCATGCTGTTCAGGCTTTAGTGAAATAATTGGTATTTGTTTCTTGTTCTTGCTGCCTGTGAATACCATGCTTCCTTCTTGGATGTATGTGGACACTTGTCAATAACATTCATAAAGTAATCCTCAGGGCCTTTATTAACTAAGAGTCAGAAAAGTCAGCAGTATTTATTGCTAGAAGCTGAAATTTGCAAGGGACTCTCCCTTTCTAAGTTTCACGATTTCATAATTTTTTTGTGTGTGGTTTTTTTTTAAAGAGTCATGGATAAAATTAGAAAAAAACAACCACAGGCCAGGCCCAGTGGCTCACCCTTGTAATCCCAGCACTTTGGGAGGCCGAGGCGGGCAGATCATGAGGTCAGGAGTTCAGGACCAGCCTGGCCAATATGGTGAAACCTCGTCTCTACTAAAAATACAAAAATTAGCCGGATGTAGTGGCAGGTGCCTGTAGTCCCAGCTACTTAGGAGGCTGAGGCAGGAGAATCACTTGAACCCAGGAGGCAGAGGTTGCAGTGAGCCAAGATCACACCACTGCACTCCAGCCTGGGCAACAAAGAATCCGTGTCAAAAAAAAATAATAATAATATTAAAATTAAATAAAAATAAATAAATAAAAGAACAACCACAAATGTTAAGTTTGCAAGGCCGCGCGCGGTGGCTCACGCCTGTAATCTCAGCACTTTGGGAGGCCGAGGCGGGCGGATCACAAGGTCAGGAGATCGAGACCATCCTGGCTAACACGGTGAAACCCCGTCTCTACTAAAAATACAAAAAATTAGCCAGGCAAGGTGGCGGGCGCCTGTAGTCCCAGCTACTCGGGAGGCTGAGGCAGGAGAATGGCGTGAACCCCGCGGGGCGGAGCCTGCAGTGAGCCGAGATCGCGCCACTGCACTCCAGCCTGGGCGACAGCAAGACTCTGTCTCAAAAAAAAGTTTGCAAAAGAATCTGGAGCCTGGATGTATGTTCTGGCTCTCTCATTAACTAGCTGTGAAACCCCTTAACCCCTTAACCCCTCACCCTCCTCATGTGCTCGTGAGGAAGCAGATGATCTTCGAACTTCCTCCCAGCTCTCACACTGCGTGATTCTAAACCAAAGTTCGCGACTACTCTGGCAGAATCTAAAGGGCAGCCTCGTTGGATTCTTGTGCCTCCGATGGAATTTCCAGTCTTCCCACTACACATTGGACATGTTTTGTCTTGCTTGTGTCCTTCTTTTATGTATTTATTATTTTTTTCTTACACGTGTATGAGTTGTACAGAAACTTGTTTAATGAATCATTTCAAGAGTGAAGACAGTGATCCCACCGCATTTCGTAGAAACTCCACTTAGAATTTATGACTCACCCAGTTGAATCTCCATGCCTGGTTATCTTATGACAACTTGAATGTGTGCCACTAAACTGGATTGAATTATTATAAAAATTAATAGTGACACGATTGCATTGTACTGAGAGATTTGCATACGTGATCTCTTTTAATCTTCACAAAAACCCTGTGACAGATGTGTTGTTATTGTCATTATCATCTCCATTTTACAGATTGAGGAACCGAGGCATCGGGAGGTTAAGTAACTATTTCGTGTCTTTGAACTAAGCTGGGATTTTTGGTTTTATTTATTATTTAAATAGAGATAGGGTCTCACTGCATTGCCCAGGCTGGTCTCAAACCCTAGGCCCAGGTCATCTTCCAGCCTCGACCTCCCAAAGTGCTGGGATTACAGGTGTGAGCCACCATGCCAGGCCATCAGATTTCTGTTTTAATTATCTATTGCTGCATAACAAATTGCCACAAAACGTAGTGGCTTAACACAACCTCCACTGTGTCATCTGTCATGGTTCTCTGGGGTGGCTGGCCTCAGCTGGGTGCTTCTCATTTGGGGATTCTCAGATAGTAGCCGGGCTAGAGTCATACGGATGCTTAAGCAGGATACTGGGACACTCAGACTTCTCTCTGTCTCCACAGAACCTCGTCGCCTCTCTACGTGGCATCCCTGTGGCCTCTCTGTGTGGCCCCTCTATGTGGCATCTACACACAGCCTCTTCACATGTTCTTTCCATGGCGTAGTCTGGACTTCGTACATGGACATACTTAGGGCTTCTGAAAGCACACAGGCAGAGCTTCTTCATCCCTGGGGTTAGAAACCCCAGAACGTCACCTCCACCACATTCAAGCAGGCAAAACAAATCACAGAGCCAGTCCATACTCCACCGGGAGGTGCCACCTAAGGGTGGGAGTGCCAGGAGGTACAGCGCATTGGGGCCATTCAGACTCGCCACTAGAGAATATAGATGACACTGAGTTGAGAGCCTTGGCTAGCAGGAAATAAGGGGCCCCCAGGCCCCTAACGAAGGAGCTGTAGTAGTAGAAGCTGGGAAGTAAGGGGTAGAGAGGAAGCTGATCGTACTGATTGGCAGAGACACATAGATACACACACACATTTCTTTTGAAAAAGGAGAAGAGCACTTCATGGTTTTGAAACGTTTGGGTTTATTGTAAAAAACCTAAGGGCAAACCAGAATAACCAAATAATCTTGAAAAAGAAGAACTAAGTTGGAGAACTCTCCCTTCTTGATTTAAATATTTACTGCAAAGCTATAGTAGTCCAGTGTGATTCTGGCATAAGGATAGATATTACAGCTCAAGAGAGCAGGACTGAGAGTCCAGAAATAAACCCTTATATTCATGATCAGCTGATTTTCAACAAGGGTGCCAAGACAATGGGGGAAAGAAGAGTCTTTGTAATAAATGATGTTGGGACAACTAAGTCACCACAAGCAAAAGAACTGGACCCCTTTGCTACACGGTACACAGAAATTAACTCAACTTGGGTTACGACCTAAATATAAGAGCTAAATCTAAAAAACTCTTAGAAGAAAATGTAAGAGGCCAGGCATGGTGGCTCACACCTGTAATCCCAGCACTTTGGGAGGCCAAGGCGGGCGGATCCCTTGAACTCAGGAGTTCAAGACCAGCCTGGGCAACACAGCAAGACCTGGTCTCTATAAAAAATACCAAAATTAGCTGGGCGTGGTGGCACATGCCTGTGGCCCCAGCTTCTTGAGAGGCTGAGGCAGGTGGACTGCTGGAGCCCAAGGGTTCAAGGTTACAGTGAGCTGAGATCATGCCACTGCACCCCAGCCTGGGTGACAGAGCAACACCCTGTCTCAAGAACAAAAACAAGATAGAGAGGAATCTGAAAGTCTATTCATGAATCTTCTGTCACGCTAAGGGTTAGAACAGACAACAGACCCTTCCCTCCTCGGCTGACCTCATGGCTTCACGTCTTACCGAGTGGTCGCAGCCCCAGCCTGGACTTTTTGTTCCTGCCCTACTGGTCTTCCTGTATTTCCCAAACGGTTTGCTCTTTTTCACCTCTCTACATCTGCCTGGAATCCCCTACCCCACTATGTCCCTGGTGGCTTCCTGTCCATCCTTCAGAGCCAAGTTTGCAAGCTACTTCCTCTGACATGACTAAGACAGGAGTAAGGGCCCTGGATTCTCCTGCACGACCCTGTGTGAAAGTGCCAAACACAGGGTCCCACAGGATAATTTTATTATTTTATTGTATTATTTTATTATATTTTTGAGACAGAGTCTTGCTGAGTCACCCAGGCTGGAGTGCAGTGGTGTGATCTCAGCTCACTAAAACCTCCGCCTCCCAGGCTCAAGCGATTCTCCTGCCTCAGTCCCCTGAGTAGCTGGGATTACAGGTGCGCACCACCACACCCAGCTAATTTTCGTATTTTTAGTAGAGACGGGATTTCACCATATTGGCCAAGCTGGTCTTGAACTCCTGACCTCAAGTGATCTGCCCACCTTGGCCTCCCAAACTGCTGGGATTACAGATGTGAGCCACCACCCCGGTCATATTTTATAATTTTATATTTTATAATTTTATTTTTTCCCTTGGTTTCTACAGTGGGCCCCGTGGCTATGTTTTTCATTTATGTTTCTACTGTGTCTGGTATAGAGCTGGTGCTTCATTAATCTTCCTCAAAAGAGGAAAAGAATGAACGAATCCTTATAAGGAATAAAATACCCCCCTCCCATTATATCATTTTATAGTCCTATACACAGAAACCCAAATACAGATTTGGCTCATATGTGAGCCCATCTGTTTCATCTGTTTATTCTATTCTATCTCTCTCTCTTAATATATGAGTGACTATATATTTATATCATATAATTTATTTGTGTATAAATATGACAATATGGTAAATATATGATAAACACTTATATGTCATATGTAAAAATTATATAGCATAAATATATATAATAAATTTAAAAAATGTGTATAAACTTAGAGCCTCCACTTCATGGATGAGCTCAGAAGGGCCCTGTGCTACCATCTTCAAAATTCTTAATACTTTTTATTATTTAAAAAAAATTTTGGCCGGGCGCAGTGGCTCACACCTGTAATCCCAGCACTTTGTGAGGCAGAGGTGGGTGCATCACCAGGTCAGGAGTTCAAGACCAGCCTGGCCAATATGGTGAAACCTTGTGTCTACTAAAAATATAAAAAAAATTAGCCTGCTGCTGTGGCATGTGCCTGTTGTCCCAGTTACTCAAGAGGCTGAGACAGAAGAATCGCTTGAACCAGGGAGGCGGAGGTTGCAGTGAGCCAAGATGCGCCACTGCACTCCAGCCTGGGTGACAGAGCGAGACTCCGTCTCAAAAAAAATTTTTTTAAATTTAGTGGCATGATCATAGCTCACTGAAGCCTCTACTTCTTGATCTCAAGGGATCCTCTCACCTCAGCCTCTCAAGTAGCTAGGACTATAGTCACGCATCACCACGCCTGGCTAATTTTTAAAATTTTTGTAGAGATGGAGTCTCACCGTGTTGCCCAGAGTGGTGTCAAACTCTTGGCCTCAAGTGATCCTCCCGCCTCGACCTCCCAAAGCTCTGGAATTACAGGCACGAGCCACCTCGCTCAGCCATTAACACCTTTTGAACAAGGGACCCCACATTTTCATTTTTCACCGGGGCCTGCAAAGTAGGTCGCTGATCTCGAAGCCATTTATGCACTCATTGTGATGATGGAGTCTTTCTTGAATCGTATTAGAAACCTCTGTGAATCAGAAGGCCTGGGAAGCCAACAAGTACAGACCATGCCTCACAGTGCAGCCAAGTCCCCACCTTAAGAACAACTGGCTCAAGCCCTTGTGCCCCAGAGTTCTAATCCCCTCCAAGGAGCCCCTGCACTCTAGTAACCTTCAGATGCCATCTTAAACATTTTGGTTTTAATAAAGGGTAAGGAAATCCATTCGGAGAATAGACCAAAACTGAAAGTTTTACCATGGTTAGCACGAATAAAAGATACCTCTTGTTTTTTCCACGTCATCCCTATAGACTTATAGCTCTTCCAGCTTTCATGTGACTTTTCCTGAAAGACTCTAAAAGGAGGAACAAGGAGGAAGGATCACTTGAACCCAGGAGTTTGAGACGAGCCTGGGCAACATAATGAGACCCCATCTCTACAAAAATTACAGAAAAATTAGCTGGACATGGTGGAGTGTACCTGTGGCCCCAGCTACTAGGGAGGCTGAGGTGGGAGGATCGCTTGAGCCCAGAAGTCGAGGTTGCAGTGAGCCACGATCACACCACTGCACTCCAGCCTGGGCAACACAGTGAGACCCCGTCTCACCAAAAAAAAAAAAAAAAAAAAGGGAGAGAGAGAGAGAGAAAGAACACATTTTCCTCTAAATCAGTCATTTTCCTGTTTCAGATAGTTTAAACAAAGTGTTGTCAACAAAGCTATACTCCACTTCTTTACAATGTCCAAAGAAACTTCTTGCTAAGATATATTTTTCGTCACATTCTGCGAACGTAAAAAGGGAAGCAAATTTAGAGTCAAGACTGTATTTCAGTTTGGATTTGATTTTTCTTTTTGTTTGTGCTTGCTGTTTTTTTGGTGAGAACCTCTGCCTGCCTGCCTGCCATGCAGTTCTGGATATTTTAGTTTTTTTTCCTTAGAGGGCAAAATCCTAGGGGTCCTTTGACCTAGAGTCACACACAAGACACAGATTTGCTTTCAGAATCCATTTTTATTATGATGAAGGAACAAAGGAGCAACAGCCCCCGAGAGAATTCTAAGAACAGAACTAAAAGCAGAAGTGTGTGTTTTCGCAGATTCCTATCAGGAGGATGTATGAGTCTTTAACGCTGGTAAGAACTCTTGCCTCTACTCTTCTCCAGGTAACTGAGGGGCGGGGGAATTCAGGCGTGATAACAGAGGAACAACTTAAGACTCTAAACCCCAAAGGAAATTGCTTTCGTGCCTCCATTTCTTTATGTGTAAAACGTGTTAATATAAGAAGTCATAATATTGAGCACTTACTGCCAGGCGCTATGCTTAATGCTTTACGTGCACTTAATCATTCATTCATTTTTTTTTTTTTTTTGTGAGACGGAGTCTTTCTCTGTCCCCCAGGCTGGAGTGCACTGGCGCGATCTCGGCTCACTGCAAGCTCCGCCTCCCGGGTTCACGCCATTCTCCTGCCTCAGCCTCCCGAGTAGCTGGGATTACAGGCGCCCGCCACCACGCCCGGCTAATTTTTTGTATTTTTAGTAGAGACGGAGTTTCACCGTGTTAGCCAGGATGGTCTCGATCTCCTGACCTCGTGATCCGCCCGCCTCGGCCTCCCAAAGTGCTGGGATTACAGGCTTGAGCCACCGCGCCCGGCCCATTCATTCATTTAACAAACATTTACTGAGCACCTGCTACGTGCAGGTCCTCTTCTAGGCATTGGGTATATAACAGTGAACAAAGTTCTGACACTTCAGGAATGTACATTCATTTAAACTGTCCAATGACACACTGAGGTTGTATTACAGTATCCCTGTTTGACAGACGAGGAAAATGAAGCTACAAATAGTTAAATAAAATCTGCCAGGCTGAGTCGGGCACAGTGACTCACGCCTGTAATCCCAGCACTTTAGGAAAATGAAGCTACAAATGGTTAAATAAAATCTGCCAGGCTGGGCGGGGCGCGGTGGCTTACACCTGTAATCCCAGCACTTTGGGAGGCCGAGGTAGGTGGATCACAAGTCAGGAGATCAAGACCATCCTGGCTAACACAGTGAAACACCGTCTGTACTAAAAATACAGAAAATTAGCCTGGCGTGGTGGCAGGGCACCTGTGGTCCCAGCTACTTGGGAGGCTGAGGCAGGAGAATGGCGTGAACCTGGGAGGCACCAGCCATTGTACTCATCTGGCGACAGATGATCCTCTCAAAAAAAAAAAAAAAAAAAAAAAATAATATATTAGGCTGGGAGCAGTGGCTCATGCAGGCAATCCCAATACTTTGGGAGGCCAAGGTGGGAGGATTGCTTGAGGCCAGGAGTTTGAGACCAGCTTGGACAACGCAGTGAGTGAGACCTCGTCTCTATAAAAAAATTTAAAAATTAGCTGAGTGTGGTGGCTCATGCCTGTACTCCCAGCTATTCAGGAGACTGAGGTGGGAGGAACACTGGAGCCCAGGAGTTTGAGGCTGCAGTGAGCTGTGATCATGCCACTGTACTCCAGCCTGGGCAATAGAGCGAGACTCAGTGTCTAAAAACACAAGCTGCCCTAAGATCACAGACCTAGTAAATGCTTAAGCTGGGATTCAAACTTAGATGCATCTAATGCTCTATAGCTCATATTTTCATCACTAGGCTGTGAAGTGCCTCTGAAAAAAGGAATAATAGGGACAGCCTAGAGGGGTGTTTTGAGGCCAAAGAACTAGAAGTTGGCAAAGTTCTTTTTTTTTTTTTTTTTTTGATACAGCGTCTCACTCTTACGGCCCAGTCTGGAGTGCAATGGCGCGATCTCAGCTCACCACAACCTCCACCTCTTGGGTTCAAGCGATTTTCCTGCCTCAGCCTCCCGAATAGCTGGGATTATAGGCATGCGCCACCACACCAGGCTAATTCTGTATTTTTAGTAGAGACGAGTGTTCTCCTTGTTGGTCAGGCTGGTCCAGAACTCCTGACCGCAGGTGATCCACCCGCCTCAGTCTCCCAAAGTGCTGGGATCACAGGCATGAGCCACCATGCCCGGCCCCCAGAAGTTGGCAAAGTTCTTAAGTGGGTAGAGTATCCTGGGCATTTGAGAGAGTATAAATTAAGGAGTTGAGAACCACGTTCACCACTTTGTAGCTTGGGAAAGGAGCTAGAGTTGGCCTGGAATGTTTCCCCCTAATTCAGGGTAGGGGCAGCTTGTCATTTCGTAGAGTCCTCTGTTTCGAGGGGTCCAGGTACACATTTGGGAAACTCATGTGTATGAGGCAGTCTTGCAATAAGAGAAGAACACTGATGTTCACACAGAATCTGTCTAGAAACTGTATTCCGTGAAAGAATGAAAGCTCTTTTTTTTTTTTTTTTTGAGACGGAGTCTTGCTCTGTCGCCCAGGCTGGAGTGCAGTGGTGCGATCTCGGCTCACTGCAAGCTCCGCCTCCCGGGTTCACGCCATTCTCCTGCCTCAGCTTCCCGAGTAGCTGGGACTACAGGCGCCCACCACCACACCCAGCTAATTTTTTTGTAATTTTAGTAGAGACGGGGTTTCACCGTGTTAGCCAGGATGGTCTCGATCTCCTGACCTCATGATCCGCCCGCCTCGGCCTCCCAAAGTGCTGGGATTACAGGCTTGAGCCACCGCGCCCAGCCAGGATGAAAGCTCTTAACTTCTCTGCCCCCACCACCCAAAAAACTTTACTGTCACATAAGAGTTGACTAACGACCCTCCACTAAAAATTACACAGTATAGTGCCTGCCACCAAATACGAATTCAGTAAATACTTGGAGAATAAGTAAATGAATAATTTCAATTCACAGTCACATGACAAATCGTCAAAAGCAATTATAAAAGCAATTGTATTGGACTCAGCACATCCCACTGGAGAAGCCAGGGCAAGGAAACAGATCCCTCAGCACCTTCTTTGAAATACAAAGATTTGAAGAAGGTCAGAGCAGATTGTTTTGTTGTTGTTGTTCTTGGGCTACCGGGAAGTCACAACGATGACAAACATACAGATGTACATTTGGACAAAATGTACAGGTATACAAAGAAATGTAAAGATGAAAAT
This sequence comes from Hylobates moloch, assembly GCF_009828535.3. Classification (NCBI taxonomy): domain Eukaryota; kingdom Metazoa; phylum Chordata; class Mammalia; order Primates; family Hylobatidae; genus Hylobates; species Hylobates moloch. The sequence goes on along the minus strand of NW_026652287.1, from coordinate 9,956,648 downwards.
TGATAGATCTATACATCCCAATCTAAAGATCCTCATTCGGCCTGAAATAAAGTATTGATTGACTTAGCCCGGTTTCTATTTTCTGAGATAAGGAATGATTTAAGGTCAGAGGATATGAAATGCTGCTAACTGCCCCCTACCCCCTAAGAGAGAGAACACGCCCCATTTAAACACATATACCCATTTACTTAGCCATTTAAAATGACACAGGGGAGGCCGGGCGCCGTGGCTCACGCCTATGATCCCACCACTTTGGGAGGCCGAGGCAGGCGGGTCACCTGAGGTCAGGAGCTCGAGACCAGCCTGGCCAACATGGCAAAACCCTGTCTCTACTAAAAATACAAAAATTAGCCGGGTGTGTTGGCTGGTGCCTCTAATCCCAGCTACTCGGGAGGCTGAGGCAGGAGAATTGCTTGAACCCGGGAGGCGGAGGTTGCAGTGAGCCGAGACTGTGCCACTTGATTCCAGCCTGGGAGACAGAGCGAAACTCTGTCTCAAAACAAAAACAAACAACAAAAATTACACAGGGGCTGTGCAGTTCCTAGCCGTCCTCCCAACACACACACACGCTCCACTCCATGCACATTCTGTCCCCTGCCATTGTGATCAGATAAGAAAATGCAGCCAACTCACTTCAATCAACTGGAACCTCCCCAGAAGGTATAGTTGTGTGAATTTCATTTCCGACAGAATGAGAAGGATGCAGTTCATGTGCATGAAGCCGTCTTGCAATAAGAAAGGGGGGTAGCATTTTCAAAGCCCCCGACCCCCTAGCATGAGTTAATTCTAAATCACCACTCTATGTTCCTCGGTGTGGTTGGTCTGCTCGTTAAGTGTCACTCAACAATGTGGGGATCCCACTGCCCATCAGACTGGCTTTGGAAACTATTTGTCACACTGATGCAACTCCTGCGACCGCGGTTCGAAATTGGCTTCTCTTCCGGCCTTTGTGTTTTTGAGTGTCCTGGCTGCTTGGGTTTCAGACTGCAGATTTTGAGCTTGTTGTAGAATTTGGGAAACGAGGGGCTTGAAAAATAATACACCAGGGGATCCAGCATGCTGTTCATGTAGGTGAAGCTGAGGGTGATGTGCAGAGCCACGTGGACAGAGGGATCGCAGGCGCTCGAGGGCACCGTCCAGAGGAAATAGAGTCTAGCGGACACGCTGGGCAGGTAGCACGTGATGAACACAATGGCTACCACCATGATGAACCGGGTCGCCTTCTTCATCCGAGCCTGTCTGGCCAGCTGCTGCCTCCGCCTCAGGCTCCAAACAATCTTGAAGGAGCAAAATAAGATGATGCCGAGGGGCAGAAAGAACTCCAGCTGGAACATGATGTCATGCCATCCATTGGCCGACTCCATGATGAAGCTCTCACAGGAGACCGCCGTCTCTTGCACACAGAGATGGTTCTCCAGCAAAAGATACAGTGTTCCCACGATGACCAGGGTCCACAGGGTGCAGACGATGCCAGCCGCCGTCCGGGTGGAGATAGTGTTCACCGCGTGGTGGGGGTGGACCACTTTGAAATACCTGTCCACAGCCACCACCGTAAGGAACACGATGCTCCCGGCCCTGTTCATGGCCAACGTGAAGAGCCCCACTCGGCAGGGAATGTCCCCAAAAGCCCAGTGTCTACGTCTGAGGTAATAGTCTGTCCGAAAAGGCAGGCAGATCGTAAGGAGGAAATCAGCCACGGCCAGGTTGAAAAGGTAAACAGTGCTCGGCTTCCAGGTCTTCATGTGGAAGCAGAAACCACACAGGGCGACCCCATTGCCTAGTGCGCCCAGCACAAAGGCCACAATGAGCAGCGGCGGCATCACCTGGGAGATGGTGTCCCCCTCGATGCGGCAGCACGATCCGTTGTACATGGCGCGGACAGAGCAAGTGTCCGGGTGCGGAGCAGCCCAGGGAGTCCCCACAATGGCACAGATGCTTATCTGAGCGTTAGCACTCACCCAGCTGCTGCGTGTCTGACTTCATCACCCAGGATGCGGGTCCTGTGTGTGGGTTGGATGCTGCCACAGCAGCGAGAAGAGAAACTTCAGCCAGGAAATGAGAGACCCAGGGAGGTCTTTTCTTTGGAGCCCGTCTCACAAGCCGCCTGCCTCTCGGAGAGGCCAAGCCTGGAGCCGGATGAAGCTTGGAAATGCATGCAATTTCGCAAAAGTGGTCATTTCTGAGAGGCGGTAGAGTGGGGGGTCTGATGAGATTGATGCCGTAGAGGAGCGATTGGGTCCAGCGCCAGAATAATTTTTATTTTCAGCTTCGCTGTTCCTCCTCGGACTCCGTGCTGGAGAGCACACAAAGCTGCCCAGAAGGCAAGAAAAAAGCTTGTTTGTCCTCCCTCCTGGTGGAGAAATCCAAACATTTCCTGGAGTGGTTCTGGGCTCCTGCCTTTGCTTTCCTCCTCTAACCTTTGCCTGACTGCCTTGTCCTCTCCCTCATCCCACGGGGCACTCCCATGCGGTGCCAGAGAGGGGAGGCTTTGCTCTGCAGCTCCTCCGGGCCACTTCCTGTGCCGAAAAATACCGCGCTCAAAAATTGGAGGAGTCTGCGGAGAAAAAAGTTCTAATCACGATACTTGATAGATGTTAGAAAAATTCTTTGACGGGAGTCACCTTTCCCCCGCTCTATTCCCACCTCCCTGCCCATTGCATCCTTCCGTGAACCCAAGTGGCCAGTTGCACAACCACCAAGACCATGAAACAGATCCGAAGCCCACTTCGCAGATGTCTGTCTCCACAAAACGGCCTCTTTGGGAGCCGGTTTCCCCCTCTGCTGGGAAGCAGAGCCTAGAACTTTTACAAAGATTTAGCTCTGAGTTTCCATTGGCTGCTTGAATGAGCCAAACACCATGAGACGGACGTTTTTAATTTCAATTATGTGCTGAGCCCATCAATTAAAACTGCCCCCTGGGGGCGGAAGAGGATTGGAGGAGTTGATTAAGGAGTCCATCTCTAAAGCAATCAGGAGTAACATTAGACCGCACAAAAAACTGGAGTCTTCGCTAAAATTTCCTGTCCTTTGGCTTTAAGGATTATTAATCTGCCCTGTGCCTTTCAGCTTCCAGTTTAGAAAATGCGGTGGAGGCCGGGCACGGTGGCTCACGCCTGTAATCCAAGCACTTTTGGAGGCCAAGGCGGGCGGATCACGAGGTCAGGAGATCGAGACCATCCTGGCTAACAGAGTAAAACCCCATCTCTACTAAAAATACAAAAAATGAGCCAGGCGTGGTGGCGGGCGCGTGTAGTCCCAGCTACTCAGGAGGCTGAGGCAGGAGAATGGCGTGAACCCGGGAGGCGGAGCTTGCAGTGAGCCGAGATTGCAAAAAAAAAAAAAAAAAAAAAGACAAAACAAAGAAAGAAAGAAAATGGGGTGGAGGCCAGTCGCGGTGGCTCACATCTATAATCCCAGCACTTTGGGAGGCCAAGGCAGGTGGATGACTTGAGGTCAGGAGTTCCAGACCAGTCTTGCCAACATGGTGAAACCCCATCTCTACTAAAAATATACAAAAATCAGTCAGGTGTTGTGGCATGTGTCTGTAATCCCAGTTACTCAGGTGGCTGAGGCAGGAGAATCACTTGAACCCGGGAGGTAGAGGTTGCAGTGAGCCGAGATTGCGCCACTGCACTCCAGCCTGGGCAACAGAGACTCTGTCTCAAAAAAAAAAAATGGGGTGGAAAAGAGGGGGTGCATCGAAAGAATGTGTCTGTCTTCTAGATGCACACTGAAGCTAAATTATTCCCACTGGATGCTGGACTCCAAATCTGTCCACCCACGTTCTCCCCTGCCTCGCCCTAGCACAGATGCGGTCACTTCCCACCTGAACTGTTGAAACAGTTTCCTAACTGGTTTCCCTTCCTCTCATCTATTTCCTGTAAGTCATCTTCTACACAACAATCTGATTTTTTCTAAGGCACAGACATGATCATATACCTTTTTTCACTTAAAAATCTTCACTAGCTCCCTTCAATCTGCCAAGGCACTAGAATGGTGGCCTGTGGACCATATCTGGTTTAAAAACCAGCCTGGCTTGGCTGATATGTTTTTAAAACCTGGTGCCGTCCTATAGAAACCTGGATTTCTGCTGTCTCTTAGAACACTGGAAGATCTGGCCACACTGGACCGACACTCCCACGTGGAAACAATTAGCTGGAGCTTAGAGTAGACAGAGTAGAGACAGAGAATGAGCCCCTGTAGACAGAGAATGAGCTTTACTGTTTGCCACAGTCCCCACCACTCCCTATTGCCTTACATCTGGTTGGCTTTCCTCATTGGCAAGCCTAGTCTCTGTGGGATTTTGAGTTTGTCACCTCTGCTCTAGGTTGAAGGTCACATTCCTTGGATTGACGTACAAGGTCCTTCACAGTTGGTTCCCAACCTACCTTTCCAGTATGATTTTCCTGCCACTTTCCTCCTTCCACCCTACTCGCTAGTCTCATAACCTCTAATAAATAAACGTGTGTGTCAAACGTCTATATCTAGTTCCCCCACAAATTCAGGAGTTCTTTGAAGACAAACTTCATACTCTTAGCCTGGATGAATAACTCCTACTTTTCTTTCTTTTCTTTCTCTCTTTCTCTTTCTCTCTCTCTCTCTCTCCCCCTCCCTCCCTCTCTCTCTTTCTTTTTTTTGAGACAGAGTCTGACTCTGTTGTCCAGGCTGGAGTGCAGTGGCTCTGTCTTGGCTCACTGTAGCCTCAACCTCCCAGGCTCAAGCCATCCTCTCACCTTAGCCTCCTGAGTGGCTGGGACTACAGGCGCATGCTACCATGCCCAGCTAATTTTTTGTATTTTTTGTAGAGACGGGGTTTTGCCATGTTGTCCAGGTCTCAAACTCCTGGGCTCAAGTGATCCACCCACCTTGACCTCTCAAAGTGCTGGGATTACAGGTGTAAGCCACCGTGCCACACCTAACTCCTACTTTTCATGAGAGCTCATTGTAACCACTTTCACTCTGTGGGCCTTTGTGATTCTGTGATAAGGTGCTGACTAACAGGGGTAACCATGGTAGGCTGAAACACCCCAAGATGAGTTCAGAGGGGTAACCCTGAGTACTTCATATGCTTAGCCTGGATTTTTTAACAAATGGAAAATATTCTTCATTCTACATTCTCAGATACTGTCGGGATTCTTGTAAACACAAATACTTCCTTTTTTTCCCACATGACCAACACCTGCCTTTCTTTTCTAAATCCTTTGTCTTGTCAAATCATCTTCTTCTCTATTTTTTTTTTTTTGTGTGTGTGTGTATGTGTGTGTGACTGTAGAATTAGCTGGAAGGCAGAGGATTAAGGAAGAAAAAAATGGCATCTATTCCTCTGAAAGTCTATTGGTTTTTTTGGTTTGGGTTTTTTTTGGTTTTTATGTTTTGAGGCAGAGTCTGGCTCTGTCGCTAAGGCTAGAGTGCAGTGGCACAAATGTAGCTACTCTCAACCTGTGCTTCCCAGGCTCAAGCGATCCTCCCACCTCAGCCTCACAAGTTGCTGGGACCACAGGCACATGCCACCATGCCTGGCTAATTTTTGTTTATTTTGTAGAGACGAGGTCTCACCATACTGGTCAGGCTGGTCCGGAACTCCTGGGTTCAAGCGATCTGCCTGCCTTGGCCTCTCAAAGTGCTGGGATTACAGACGTGAGCCACCGCGCCCGCCCCAAAAGTCTACTGGTTTTTCACATACAATCTGATCTTATTCTACCCCAGGGCTTCAAGAAGATGCTGTCTCTCTCTTCTTGGACTTCCTGCTGAAGATCGTGCTCTGGTACCCTATTCCTTTGTGCACCAAATTTAGATCTATCTAGGCTCATGCCTGTAATCCCAGCATGTTGGGAGGCAGATCACTTGAGGTCAGGAGTTCGAGACCAGCCTGACCGACGTGGTGGAACCCCAACTCTACTAAAACTACAAAAACTAGCCGGTCGTGGCCAGGAGTGGTGGCTCACTCCTGTAATCCCAACACTTTGGGAGGCAAAGGTGGGTGGGTCACCTAAGGTCAGGAGTTCGAGACCAGCCTGGCCAACTTGGAAACCCTGTCTCTACTAAAAATACCAAAACTAGCCGGGCGTCGTGGCAGGTGCCTGTAATCCCAGCTACTTGGGGGGCTGAGGCAGCAGAATCACTTGAACCTGGGAGGCAGAGGTTGCAGTGAGCCGAGATAGCGCCATCGCACTCCAGCCTAGGGGACAAGAGTGAGACTTTGTCTCAAAAAAAAAAAAAAAAATTAGCCAGTCGTGGTGGTGCATGCCTGTAGTCCCAGCTATTCCAGAGGCTGAGTCACAAGAATCGCTTGAACCCAGGAGGTGGAGGTTGCAGTGAGCCAAGATTGCACCACTGCACTCCAGCTTGGGTCACAGAGTGAGAATCTGTCTCAAAAAAAAAAAAAAAAAAAAATTGGCCAGGCAGTGGCTCACACCTGTAATCCCAGCACTATGGGAGGCCGAGAAGGGCAGATCACCTGGGATCAGGAGTTCAAGACCAGTCTAGCCAACATGGTAACACTCCAGCTCTGTTAAAAATATAAAAATTAGCCAGATGTGGTGGCAGGCACCTGTAGTCCCAGCTACTCGGGAGAGTGAGGCAGGAGAATTGCTTGAAGCTGGGAGGCGGAGGTTGCAGTGAGCCGAGATGGCACCCTTGCACTCCAGTCTGGAGGACAAGAGCAAGACGCCATCTAAAAAAATAAACAAATAGACCAGGCGCAGTGACTCATGCCTGTAATCCCAGCACTTTGAGAGGCTGAGGCGGGTGGATCACAAGGTCAGGAGTTCAAGACCAGCGTGACCAACACGGTGAAACCCTGTCTCTCCTAAAAATATGAAAATTAGCCAGGCGTGGTGCTGGGCACCTGTAAACCCAGCTACTTGGGAGGTTGAGGCAGGAGATTGCTTGAACCAGGGAGGCAGAAGTTGCAATGAGCTGAGATCACAGCCACTGCACTCCAGCCTGGGTGACAGAATGAGACTCTGTCTCAAAAATAAATAAATAAATCTAAAAATTAATTCAAAATAGATCCAAGATCTAGATGTAAAAGCTAAAACTACAAAACTCTTAGAAAACACAGGGGAAAAGCTTAATGACATTGACTAAGGCAATGATTTTTGGATATGATGCCAAAAACACAAGGAACAAAAGAAAAATAGATAAATTGGACTCCACCAAAATTAAAACCTTTGTGCCTCAAAGGGCACTCACTATCAACAGACAAGGTGAGGTCAGGTGCAGCGGCTCACGTCTGTCATCCCAGCACTTTGGGAGGCCGATCACTTGAGGTCAGGAGTTTGAGGCTAGCCTGGCCAACATGGTGAAACCTCATCTCTACTAAAAATACAAAAATTAGCTGGGGCTGGTGGCACATATCTGTAGTCTCAGCTTCTTGGGAGGCTGAGGCAGGAGAATCCCTTGAACTTGGGAGGCAGAGGTTGCAGTAAGCTGAGATTGCGCCACTGCACTCCAGCCTGGGTGACTGAGTGAGACTCCACATTAAAAATATAAACAAAACAAACAAACAAAAAAATAGACAAGGTGATATGGTTTTGCCGTGTCCCCACCCAAATCTCATCTTGAATTGTAGCTCCCATAACTCCCACATGGGAGGGACCCAGTGGGAGGTAATTGAATCAGGGGCAGGACTTTTCTGTGCTATTCTTGTGATAGTGAATAAGTCTCACAAGATCTGATGGTTTTGTAAAGGGGAGTTTCCCTGCACAAGCTCCTTTTTCTTGTCTGCGGCCATGTGAGATGTGCCTTTCAGCTTCCACCATGATTGTGAGGCCTCCCCAGCCACGTGGAACTGTGACTCCATTAAACCTCTTTCTTTTGTAAATTGCTCAGTCTTGGATATGTCTTTATCAGCAGTGTGAAAGTGGACTAATATACAAGGCAATCCATGCGATGGGAGAAAGTATTTGCAAACCACATGTATGTGATAAAGGATTAATATCCAAAATATACAAAGAGCTCTTACAAATCAAGTAAAACATCAACAAAAAACAACCTAATTAAAAAATAGGCCGGGCACAGCGGCTCACGCCTGTAATCCCAGCACTTTGGGAGGCTGAGACCAGTGGATCACAAGGTCAGGAGACTGAGACCATCCTGGCTAACACGGTGAAACCTCGTTTCTACTAAAAATATAAAAAATGAGCCAGGCATGGTGGCGGGCGCCTATAGTCCCAGCTACTTGGGAGGCTGAGGCAGGAGAATGGTATGAACCCGGGAGGTGGAGCTGGCAGTGAGCCAAAATTGTGTCAGTGCACTCTAGCCTGGGTGACAGAGCAAGACTCTGTCTCAAAAAAATAAATTAATTAATTAAATAAAATAAAAATAAAAAAATTAGCTGGGCGTGGTGGCACACACCTGTAGTCCCAGCTACTCAGGAGGCTGAGGCAGGAAAATTGCTTGAATCCCGGAGGCGGAGGATGCAGTGAGCTAAGAATGTGCCACCGGACTCCAGCATGGGCTACAGAGCGAGACTCCATCTCAAAAAAAGAAGAAAAAGAAAAAAAAGGCAAACGACTTGAATAGGCATATCTCCAAAGAAGATATACAAATGGCCAATAAACACATTTGCCACTAAGATACTCAGTATTGCTATTTCACTAGGGAAATCCAAATCAAAACCATAAGATATCACTTCACACACATTAGGATAGTTATTGGTTAAAAAAATAGAAAAAAATCTGGGTGCGGTGGCTCACGATTGTAATCCCAGCACTTTGGGAGGCCGAGGCAGGCGGATCACGAGGTCAGGAGATCGAGGCCATTCTGGCTAACACGGTGAAACCCTGTCTCTACTAAAAACACAAAAAAATGAGCCAGGCGTAGTGGTGGGCAACTGTAGTCCCAGCTACTTGGGAGGCTGAGGCAGGAGAACGGCATGAACCCGGGAGGTGGAGCTTGCAGTGAGCTGAGAGAGCACCACTGCACTCCAGCCTAGGCGACAGAGCGAGACTCTGTCTAAAAAAAAAAAAAAACACACACACACACACACAGAAAATAAGCATTGGCAAAATCATCGAGAAATTGAAACCCTTGTGCGTTGTTGGTGGGAATGCAAAATATGGAAAACAGTGCGGCAGTTACTAAAAATAATTGAGATCCAGCAGTTCTACTTCTGGATGTATGCCTGAAAGAATTGAAAGCAGGGACTTGAACAGGTATTTGTACACTCATGTTCATAGCAGTATCGTCACAATAGCCAAAAGGCAGGAGCAGCCCAGGAGTCCATCAGCTGATAAACAGATAAACAGAATGTGGTCTATACACGCAATGGAACACTATTCTGTCTTAAAAAGAAAGGAAAAGGCCAGGTGCGGTGGCTCATGCCTGTAATCCCAGCATCTTGGGAGCCTGAGGTGGGTGGATCTCCTGAGCCCAGGAGTTAGAGACCAGCCTGGACAACATGGCGAAATCCCATCTCTACAAAAAAAAAAAAAAGAAAGAAAAATGAACTGGGTGTGGTGATACATGGCTGCCATCCCAGCACTTTGGGAGGCTGAGGTGGGCAGATCATTTGAGATCAGGAGTTTGAGACCAGCCTGGCCAACATGGTGAAACCCTGTCCCTATAAAAAATACAGAATTTAGCCAGGTGTGGTTGCGGGCACCTGTAATCCCAGCTACTTTGGAGGCTGAGGCAGGAGAATCACTTGAACCCGGGAGGTGGAGGTTGCAGTGAGCCAAGACTGTGCCACCACACACCAACCTGGGCAACAGAATGAGATCCTGTCTCAAGAAATATATATATTTATTGAAGTGAGCGACCTGAAGTGTTTTCTAGATGCTTCAGGACACCCAAATGAGGAAGAGTTTATCTGTCACCTGGAGCTGAGTGTTGAGCCGCGGAAATAAGACAAGCACAGTAGTCCCCCCTTATCTGTGGGGAAGATGTTCCAAGACCCCAGTGGATGACTGAAACTGCAGACAGCACCTAGTTCTATGTGCCCTGTGGGTTTTGGATCTGGGAACCAAGACAGCTACTAAGTGACTACCAGGTCGGTGGCGTCTACAGTGTAGATACGCTGGGAAAGAGAGGATTCACATCCCGAGCAGGGATGGCGAGAGACTTCGTCATGTTACTCAGAATGCTATGCCATTTAAAACTTATGTTTGTTTCTGGAATTTTCCACTGAATATTTTTGTGCCATAGCTGACCACAAGTAACTGAAAGCCCCGGAAAGCAAAACCACAGATAAGGAGGGCCTAGGATACATAACAATAAAGTAAAACAAATAGAATACGTAGTTTAAAGTAATATTTTCCACAATGAATTAGACACAGCACAGGTGATATGTGAAATGATATTAGGTGATACAGAGTAATGTATACACATATTTTTATTTTATTTTATTTTTATTTATTTATTTTTTTTGAGACAGAGTTTCACTCTTGTTGCCCAGGCTGGAGTGCAATGGCACGATCTCAGCTCACCGCAACCTCTGCCTCCCAGGTTCAACCAATTCTCCTGCCTCAGCCTCCCTAGTAGCTAGGATTACAGGCATGTACCACCATGCCTGGCTAATTTTGTATTTTTAGTAGAGACGGGGTTTCTTCATGTTGGTCAGGCTGGTCTCGAACTCCCGACCTCAAGTGATCCGCCCGACTCAGCCTCCAAAATTGCTGGGATTACAGGCGTGAGCCACTGCGTCCGGCTTTTATTTTATGAGACAGGGTCCCACTCTGTTGCCCAGGCTGGGGTTACTGGCATGATCTTGGCTCACTGCAGCCTTGACCTCCTGGGTTCAAGCGATTCTCCCACGCCTCCCAAGTAGCTGGGACTACAGGCATGCACCAGCAGACTTGGCTAATTGGTTTTTTAAATTATTTTTTGTAGAGACAGGTCTTGCCCTTTGCCCAGGCTGGTCTCAAACTCCTGGACTCAGTCGATATTCCCACCTTGGCCTCCCAAAGAGCTGAGATTACGGGTGTGAGTTACCACACCCAGCCACATATTTTAATTTTATAGGTATAACTTTATTTTAGGCCAGGTGTGGTGGCTCACTCTTGTAATTCCAGCACTTGGGGAATGCAAGGTGGGAGTATTGCCTGAGCTCAGGAGTTCGAGACCAGCCTGGGCAATATGGTGAAACCCCATCTCTACATCTCTACTAAAAATAGAAAAATCAGCTGAGTGTGGTGGTGGGTGCCTATAATCCCAGCTACTCGGGAGGCTAAGGCATGAGAATTGCTTGAACCTGGGAGGCGGAGGTTGCAGTGAGCCAAGACTGCAGCACTGCACTCCAGCCCGGGCAACAGATTGAGACCCTATCTCAAAAAAAGAAAAAAGAAAAGAAAAATTGGCTGGGCGCGGTGGCTCACGCTCGTAATCCCAGCACTTTGGGAGGCCGAGGCGGGCGGATCACGAGGTCAGGAGATCGAGACCACAGTGAAACTCCGTCTCTACTAAAAATACAAAAAATTAGCTGGGTGTGTTGGCGGGCGCCTGTAGTCCCAGCTACTCGGAGAGGCTGAGGCAGGAGAATGGCGTGAATCCAGGAGGCGGAGCTTGCAGTGAGCCGAGATTGCGCCACTGCACTCCAGCCTGGGCGACAGAGCGAGACTCCCTCTCAAAAAAAAAAAAGAAAGAAAGAAAAATTTCTAGGGGAATAAAAGAAGGAACAGACATTTCCAGACAAAGGGAAGAGCATGGGAGAAGTTAAGATTGTAGGGCATCTAAGGAACATTTGAGGAATTTGGAATTTGGAGTCCATATCAACGAACCAGGAAGAGTGGGGCTGTTTTGCAGGGGACCTTGAATTCAGTGGCAGAAGGAGACAGAAGCAAGTGGCATTGTAAAGGACCTGGGGAAAGGCTGAAAGAGAGCAAAGGAAAGCCCACTGTAGTCATGTAGGAATTCTGCAGGTTCAGGGCCTTTGTATGCTGTTTTCTCTTTCTAGAGTTTTCCGTGGTGAACTGCCACGGTGATGTTATCAGGGAATGAGACCCTGCAGATCACTGAAGCCCACTCCCTTAAGCAGCAACACGTTAAAAAAAAAACAGTTTCTCATTCTCGTCCTCAGATTCCGCCTCAAAGGGAACTGTTAGCACCATCCACCAAATAGTTCAAGCCATTGCCGTTATTCCTGCTTCTTCCAGGCCCAACTAGAATCTGCAATCTGCAGATCGTACATCATGCCTGTCTTCACGCACATTTCTACCATTTTGGCTGGCCCAAGGTCTTGGAGGAAAGCAACTGCTTGCTGATTGGTCCCCTGCCTCCTGTCTTGCTCCTCCTCCAGCCCATTCTCCAAAACTCAAATCTGATGATGTCACTCACCTTGCGGAACACTCCAGTGCCTTCTCATTGTCTTTAGCAGGGAATTCAAGATGGCAGGCAAGACACTACAGGAACTGGCCTCAACAGCTCCAGCATGAGTCATAACTGCGATGGTATGCAAAGGCCACCTTACAGGGAGCCCTGGAGACACTCTTCCTTCCTCCTAGGGCTAACTGCTCTTTTGTAGGCCTCAGCCTAGACCAGCCTCTTCCAATAGAGCTTTCTACCGTGATGGAAATGTTCTGTAATATGCGTGCAGCCACTGAGCTCTGGAAATCGGGAATAGGAACTGAGTTTCTATTTCTTTTCTTTTCTTTTTTTTCGAGACGGAGTCTTGCTCTGTCGCCCAGACTGGAGTGCAGTGGCACGATCTTGGCTCACTGCAAGCTCTGCCTCCCGGGTTCACGCCATTCTCCTGCCTCAGCCTCCTGAGTAGCTGGGACTACCGGCTTATGTTTTGTAATTTTAGTAGAGACGGGGTTGCACCGTGTGTGCCAGGATGGTCTCGATCTCCTGACCTCGTGATCTGCTCGCCTCGGCCTCCCAAAGTGCTCGGATTACAGGCAGGAGCCACCGCACTCGACCTTTTTTTTTTTTTTTTTGAGACGGAGTTTGGCTCTTGTCGCCCAGGCTGGAGTGCAATGGCATGATCTTGGCTCACCCCAAGCTCCGCCTCCCGGATTCAAGTTATTCTCCTACCTCAGCCTCCCAAGTAGCTGGGATTACAGGCATGCACCACCACGCCCGGCTAATTTTGTATTTTTAGTAGAGACAGGGTTTCTCCATGTTGGCCAGGCTGATCTCGAACTCCCGACCTCAGGTGATCCGTCCGCCTTGGCCTCCCAAAGTGCTGGGATTACAGGCGTGAGCCATCACGCCTAGCCTAAAATTAAGTAATATTAAAAACTCAGTGGCCGGGTGCCGTGGCTCATGCCTGTAATCCCAGCACTTTGGGAGGCTAAGGCGGGTGGATCACGAGGTCAGGAGATCGAGACCATGCTGGCTAACATGGTGAAACCTCGTCTCTACTAAAAATACAAAAAATCAGCCGGGCGTGGTGGCGGGCGCCTGTAGTCCCAGCTACTCAGGAGGCTGAGGCAGGAGAATGGCGTGAACCCGGCAGGCGGAGCTTGCAGTGAGCCAAGATCGCGCCACTGCACTGCAGCCTGGGCGACAGAGTGAGACTCCGTCTCAAAAAAATAAATAAATAAATAAATAAATAAATAAATAAATAAAAACTCAGTTCCAGCCAGATGCAGTGGCTCACCCCTGTAATCCCAGCACTTTGGGAGGCCAAAACAGGCAGATCACCTGAGGTCGGGAGTTCGAGACTAGCCTGGCCAACATAGTGAAACCCCCATCTCTACTAAAAATACAAAAATTAGCCGGGTGTGGTGGCAGGCACCTGTAATCCCAGCTACTCAGGAGGCTGAGGCAGGAGAATCACTTGAAGCCAGGAGGCGGAGGTTGCAGTGAGCCGAGATGGCGCCATTGCACTCCAGCCTGGGCAACGAGAGTGAAACTCCATCTCAAAACAAACAAGCAAACAAAAAATACACACACACACACACCACACACACACACACATTATAATTCAATTTTGGTTAACTTAAAATGTACCAGCCTGGGCAACAAAGTGAGACCCCATCTCTACAACAACTAGGAAAATTTAGCTGGGTGTGGTGGCACGCACCCATAGTCCCAGCTACTTGGAAGGCTGAGCTGGGAGGATCACTTGAGCCTGAGAGGCCAAGGCTGCAGTGAGCCGTAATTGCGCCACTACACTCCAACCTGGGTGACACAGAAAGACCTTGTCTCAAAAAACTTTTTTTAATAAAATAAATAAATAAATAAATAAAACGTAAAAGCCACAGATGGTTTGTGGCTACCATATCAGAAGTTCGGTAGACCTCACTTCCCCACAGCTCCGAAGCCTTCTGTGATTTTCTTTCTCTAGTCTGGGTCAAGCCCGCTTCTCTGGGCCATTTTGGCCATCCTCACACTTACCATGCAGCATTGTAATGATTTACATGTGTGTCTCCAGTACGTAGCCCAATGCCTGGCACCAAAGGGCTACTCGATAAGTATGTCTCAGGTAAATAAATAAACCAACCAACAAATGATTACAGATTCTTTTGTTTGTTTTGAGACAGAGTCTCACTCTGTCACCACTCTGTCACCCAGGCTGGAGTGCAATGGCATGATCTCGGATCACTGCAGCCTCCGCCTCCCGGGTTCAAGCAATTCTCCTGTCTCAGCCTCCCAAGTAGCTGGGACTACAGGCGCCCGCCACCACGCCTGGCTAATTGTTATATTTTTAGTAGAGACGGGGTTTCACCATGTTGGCCAGGCTGGTCTCCAACTCCTGACCTCATGATCCACCTACCTTGGCCTCCCAAAGTGCTGGGATTACAGGCATGAGTCACAGTGCCCTGCCATGATTCCAGACTTCTGGTAGCTTCCTTCTTCTCCTGGCTGTGAGGTGACACTACTGCACAGAAAAGGTGAATTGATAGAACTTGGGGACACACCTGCCGGGCTGATCTGGCATGAGCTTGGGGCCCTTGGGCTCTGTTGTGCCCCATACTCTGATGCTTTATAAAGAAAGCAGTTTGCTTTATACGTGACCAGGGCAGGAAGTGAATATTCCTGCCTGGGTTCACCCAACATGTGGTTGGGGGAGAAACTGTCTATGTGGTATAAATTCAAGGGCTCTGTTTCCCCAAAACTCCTTCCCCAGCCAGGACCCTGATTTTCTCATTGTATTAGCTTCCTGTCTCTCAGGGTGCTGGAGGCCAGAAGTCTGAAATCACAGCGTCAGCAGGACTGTGCATTCTCTAGGGGGACTAGTGAAGACTGTCCTTTCCCTTCCAGCCTCTGATTGGCTGTCAGCATTCCTCAGCTTGCGACCACATTCCTCCAATCTCTGCCTCTGTGTTCACATGGACTTCTCTCCCATGTGTCTCTCCTAAGGACATTTGTCATTGGATTTAGGGCACAGTAATCATGAATGATCTCATCGATCTAGGGATCCTTAACTTAATTAGATCTGCAAAGACCCTTTCTCCAAATACGGTCATATTCATAGTTTCTGGCAGACAGGACATGAACACAGATTTTCAAGGGAGGCCAATATTTAACCCACTACAGTGACTTTTCTTTTTTTAGACAGAGTCTCACTCTGTCTCCAAGGTGCTGGAGTGCAGTGGTATGATCATGGCTCACTGCAGCCTCTAACTCCTGGGCTCAAGCAATCCTCCTGCCTCAGCCTCCCAAATAACTGGGACTACAGGTGCATGACACCACACCTGACTAGTTTTTGTAGATATGGGAGCTGACTATGTTGCCAGGGCTGGTCTTGAACTCCTGGGCTCAAGTGATCCTCCCACCTCAGCATCACAAAATGCTGAGATTATAGGCGTGAGCCACTGTGCCTGGCCTACAATTACTTTTATCTATTTCTTTACTTATTTTTGAGACAGTCTCGTTCTGCTGCCCAGGCTGGAGTGCAGTGGTGCAATCTCGGCTCACTGCAACCTCTACCTCCCGGGTTCAAGCAATTCTCCTGCCTCAGCCTCCTGAGTAGCTAGGATTACAGGCATGTGCCAGCACGCCTGGCTAATTTTTTTTTTGTTTTTTTTTTAGTAGAGACCACTGTGTTAGCCAGGCAGATCTCAAAGCCCTGACCTCAGGTGATCTACCCGCCTTGGCCTCCCACACTGCTGGGATTACAGGTGTGATCCACCGCGCCCGGCCTACAGTGACTTTTCAACGTCAGTTTTTGAGTTCTAGAGTTCCTCTCTACCCAGCAATTTCAACATGCCTTCTCTGGAAGTGAGGAGGAATTACTGACCAAATTTAATGTTGAAGTGATTCGTTGTATTTGTTTGTTTGATTGATTCTGCCTGAAGGGGCTACAGCCTAGGAGAAGGCTGGGATCGAAAGGTTGAGGGGAGAGATGAGGATTGCCTCACACAGTGACCTGGGTGTCACGCGGACCAGACACGGGCTCTGATGGGGAAGTTCTTGCCATTTCAAAATGACTTAAAAATTGCAGGCTGGGCATAGTGGCTCATGCCTGTAACCCCTGCCCTCTAGGAGGCCAAGGTGGGTGAATCACCTTAGGTCAGGAGTTTGAGACCAGCCTGACCAACATGGTGAAACCCTTTCTCTCCTAAAAACACAAAAATCAGCTAGATATGGTGGTGCATGCCTGTAGGCCCAGCTACTCGGGAGGCTGACGGCCAGGACAACGAATATATTGTCTGGCAACGAATATTCTTTTCTCCGCTTGTATATATTTCTCATAATAAAAAGTTAAGGCCGGGCACAGTGGCTCACGCCTGTAATCTCAGCACTTCAGGAGACCAAGGCAGGTGGATCACCTGCAATCAGGAGTTCAACGCCAGCCTGACCAACATGGTGAAACCCCATCTCTATTAAAATTACAAAAAATTAGCCAGGCGTGATGGCGCACGCCTGTGATCCCAGCTACTTGGGAGGCTAAGAAGGAGAATTGCTTGAATCCAGGAGGCGGAGGTTGCAGTGAGCCAAGATCGTGCCATTGCACTCCAGCCTGGGAGATGGAGCAAGACTCCGTCTCAAAAAAAAAAAAAAAAAAAAGTTAAGTAGGCCAGGCGCAGTGGCTCACGCCTGTAATCCCAGCACTTTGGGAGGCCGAGGCGGGTGGATCACCTGAGGTCAGGAGTTCAAGACCAGCCTGGCCAACATGGTGAAATCCCATCTCTACAAAAATACAAAAATTAGCCAGGCATGATGGCGGGTTCCTTTAATCCCAGCTACTCGGGAGGCTGAGGCAGGAGAATGGCTTGAACCCAGGAGGTGGAGGTTCCAGTGAGACAAGATTGTGCCACTGCTCTCTAGCCTGCGAGACAGAGCAAGACCCCATCTCAAAAAAAGTTAAATAAAGTCTCAGTGTGGTGGCACATGCCTGTAGTCCCAGCTACACAGGGGGCTGGAGTAGGAGGATCTTTTGAGCCCAGCAATTCAGGTCCAATCTGGGCAACATATTGATGCTCTATCTCTAAAAATAACATTTTTTTTGGTGGGGCCTGCTGGCTCGCACCTGTAATCCCAGCAGGCTGAGGTGGGAGGATTGCTAAAGCCCAAAAATTTGAGACCGGCCTGGGCATTAGAGTAAGACATTGCCTCTAAAAGAAAAAAAATTATTAATTTCAATAAAAATAAAAATAAAATTTTAAAAAGAATGCCTGTAATAGTATTTTTTTTTTTTTTTTGAGACAGAGTTTCACTCTTGTTGCCCAGGCTGAAGTGCAGTGGTACCATCTCAGCTCACTGCATCCTCCTTCTCCTGGGTTCAAGTGATTCTTGGGTCTCAGCCTCCCAAATATCCGGAATTACAGGCGTCCACCACCACCACGCTGGGCTAATTTTTTGTATTTTTAGTGGAGATGGGGTTTCATCTTGTTGGCCAGGTTGGTCTTGAACTCCTGACCTCAGGTGATCCACCCACCTCAACCTCCCAAAGTGCTGGGATTACAGGCATGAGCCACCGCGGGCCCAGCCACTAGAATAGTATTTTTTAAGTGAAAGAAAATTGAGAGTAACTGAAATGTTTACCAGTGGGGAATGAGATAAATAAATTACGATGACTTCATGCAATAAAATATTTACACTTGTTAAATAAAATACATACTTGTTAGCCGGGCGCAGTGGCTCATGCCTGTAATCCCAGCACTTTGGGATACCAAGGCGGGTGGATCACCTGAGGTCAGGAGTTGGAGACCAGCCTGGCCAACATGGCGAAACCCCGTCTCTACTAAAAATACAGAAAATAGCCGGGCGTGGTGGCAAGTGCCTGTAATCCCACCTACTTTGGAGGCTGAGGCTGGAGAATCGCTTGAACCCAGGAGGCAGAGGTTGCAGTGAGCCACTATCGTGCCACTGCACTCCAGCCTGGGCGACAAGAGCGAAACTCCGTCTCAAAAAAAAAACAAACAAAAAAAACATACTTATTAAAAAGAATAATAGCATTCACTTGTATACCATTTGCCTTTGGACAGGCCCTGTTCTAAGCATTTCTGCTATGAGATGCAGAATTAAATATACTAACCCAGAAAGATGTCCAAGATATGTCATTAAGTGAATAAAAACGAACTACCACCTTGCAGCTTGTGTGGTATAATTCGATTTTTATAAATTAAAATATGATGTTTTTTATTTCCTTGTACATTGCTGGTGGGAGAGTAAAAAGTTCATTTGCTGTCGGAAACAGTCTGGCAGTTCCTCAAAAAGTTCAACATAGAATTGCCACACGACTCAGCCATTCCACTCCTAGGTATACACCCAAGAGAACTGAAAACAGAGACTCAAATACTCGTACATGGATATTCATAACAGCACTCTTCCTATAGCCAAAAGGTGATGTGTTGGTTTAGTTTATGTGTTAACTTGGCTGGGCCATGGTGCCCAGATACTTGATTGAATACTATTCTAGATAAGAGTGTGTTTTAGATGAGATTAACATTTAAATGTGCGAACTTTGAGTAAAGTAGGTTGCACTCCGCAGTGTGGGTGTGCCTCAGCTGATTAGTTGAAAGCCGTAGTAGAACAAAGACTGAGCTCCTCTGAGCAAGAAAGAATTCTGGGCCGGGCGCAGTGGCTCACGCCTGTAATCCCAGCACTCTGGGAGGCCGAGGCAGGTGGATCACAAGGTCAGGAGATCGAGACCATCCTGGCTAACACGGTGAAACCCTGTCTCTACTAAAAAATACAAAAAATTAGCTGGGCGTGGTGGCGGGCACCTGTAGTCCCAGCTACTTGGGAGGTTGAGGCAGGAGAATGGCGTGAACTCGGGAGGTGGAGCTTGCAGTGAGCCGAGATCGTGCCACTGCACTCCAGCCTGGGCGACAGAGCGAGACTCTGTCTCAAAAAAAAAAAAAAAAAAAAGAATTCTGCCAGCAACATCAGTTCTTCCCAGGGCGTCCAGCCTGCTGGCCTACCCTTCAGATTTAGGACTTGCCATCCTCCACGATTGTGTGAATCAATTCCCCAGAATAAATGTCTTTATAGAAATAGAAAATTCTACGGTCCTGTTTCTCTGGAGGATCTTGACTAGGACAAGTAGAAACAAGACAAATGGTCACTTGTGAATGAATGGATGAACACATTTGTGGTATATAAATACAATGGAAAATATTATTCAGCCATTAAAATGCTGAAGGGATGAAGTGCTTTTAATGGTTTAATGAATCCTTTTATAAAAGGATGCTTCATGCTGCAAAGTGTATCAGCCGAGATCGTGCCACTGTACTCCAGCCTGGGCACGTTGGCCCACGTCTGTAATCCCAGCACTTTGGGAGGCCGAGGTGGGTGGATCACCTGAGGCCAGGAGTTCGAGACCATCCTGGCCAACATGATGAAACCCCGTCTCTACTAAAAATACAAAAAATCAGCTGGTCTTGATGGTGGGCACCTGTAATCCTAACTACTTGGGAGACTGAGGCAGGAGAGTCACTTGAACCTGGGAGGCAGAGGTTGCAGTGAGCTGAGATCACACCATTGTAATCCAGCCTGGGCAACATGAGTGGAACTCTGTCTCAAAAAAAAAATTATTATTCTAAGTGAAAGAAGCCAGACACAAAAGGTCACATACTGTATGATTTCATTTATATAAAATACCCAGAATAGATAGATCATAAAGACAGGACTCAGGTTATGTTTGCCAGGGGAGAATGAAGAATGACTGCTTAATGATTTTGAGGTTTGCTTTTGGGGTGATGGAAATGTTTTGGAAGTAGATAGACGTGGTGTTTGCACACCATATGGAGATACTAAATGTCATTGAATTGCTCACTTTAAATGGTTAATTTTGTGTTATTGTGCTGTTGTGTTATGTGAATTGCAACTCAATTTTAAAAATTATACATATATATACATTTTAAAATCTGGGATATGAGAATTTGTACTCTGGAGTTAAGCTGCCTGGTTTAAAGTTAATTCTCTCGCTGAGTAGCTGTGAGATCTTAGGCAAGCTATTTCACCTCTTTGTTTCCACATGTGTAAAACAGGAACAATATTACATCATTCTAATATGAAGGAAAAAATGAGTTGATCTGTGTAAAGTGCTTCTAACAATGTACAACACAGAGGAGGTGCTATGTAAGTTGTAGCTACTATTATTATTTATTTTTATTTTTATTTTTTGAGACAGAGTCTTGCTCTGCTGCCCAGGCTGGAGTGCAGTGGCGCAATCTCGGCTCACTGTAAGCTCTGCCTCCTAGGTTCACACCACGCCCTTCTCCTGCCTCAGCCTCCCGAGTAGCTGGGACTACAGGCGCCTGCCACCACGCCCGGCTAATTTTTTGTATTTTTATTAGAGACGGGGTTTCACCGTGTTAGCCAGGATGGTCTGGATTTCCTGACCTTGTGATCCGCCCGCCTCGGCCTCCCATGGTGCTGGGATTACAGGCTTGAGCCACCGCGCCCGCCCTATTACGATTATCATTATATGACCAAACTGTCACAGCACTCTGGAGAGGGAGAAACCTTCATTTTTTACTCTATATGCTTCTGTATTGTTTGAATATTTTGCAAGAAGCATGTAATATTTTTACAATAAAAGACTAAAATGCATTGTAGTAAGACTCTCAGAGTGTCTGGGAGCACAGAAAGAGTCAAGCTGATCCTCTGCCAGTGCTTTTAGTCCACTGAAAATCGACCTGTGGCGGGTTATCCCAGCTTCAACCAGTGAGATGCGTTTATGCTGATACTTCTGATACTCTGGGTCCCTTATATGAGGGGGTCCTTGGTTTGACTAAGCAAAGACAGGTTTTGCTGCCTGACTTAACAAAGTGCTCATCTCATCCCGAAAAAATTGTATCATCTTTTAAAATTAGTTCTCCTCTACATTGAATGTTTATGGGCCTCTTGTGACAGAACTGGTTGTGTCCCTTGTCAGTCCTGTGCTGCAAGAGCAAATGACCTTATTAAACGTCTACTTTTTGGAGAAGCAGAACAGGTTGCTTTTCATTAACTGCTGCCGTGCCGCTCCTCCCTCTTCATCTCAGTCCCCTAATCCTTCTCCTTTTGAGCAGGGCTTCCGGGATCAAGAGTGCAGATGATGGCCTATTTATGTGTTGTTTTTGTCTTCCCAGCATCCAGGCATTCTACTTGGGCATTAGCATCCTGATTTTCCTTGGGCAACAGATTCCGCCCTCTCCATCCATCTCTGAGGTTTGGAGGATTGGGGATTTGGTTCCACCCCTTGGCTCTAAAAATAGGCATGTGACCAGGTCTGGCCAATCAGATCATTCCATCCCTGTGGCCACTGTGATTGGCCCAGGGATAGGTACATGACTCAAAATGCTAATGGGACATTCACCTGAGTTGTTCGCTAGAACTGTTGGAAAAGATAATCTCTCTTTCTTCTGGGATTGCTAAACTAATAGAAAATAACCTAAATAAGCAGTAGGAAGAAAGCATAGGGATGGAGCCAAAAGATGAAAAGAGATAGTAATCTTAAAAAAAAAAAACTTGTAAGCCGGGCTTGGTGGCTCACGCCTGTAATCCCAGCACTTTGGGAGGCTGAGGCGGGCCGATCACGAGGTCAGGAGATCGA
The DNA here is from genome assembly GCF_009828535.3 of Hylobates moloch. Taxonomy (NCBI): domain Eukaryota; kingdom Metazoa; phylum Chordata; class Mammalia; order Primates; family Hylobatidae; genus Hylobates; species Hylobates moloch. Next base: position 9,934,771 of record NW_026652287.1, on the reverse strand, counting down.
GACCATCCTGGCTAACACGGTGAAACCCCGTCTCTACTAAAAATACAAAAAATTAGCCGGGCGTAGTGGCGGGCACCTGTAGTCCCAGCTACTCGGGAGGCTGAGGCAGAATGGCGTGAACCCGGGAGGCAGAGCTTGCAGTGAGCCGAGATCGTGCCACTGCACTCCAGCCTGGGCAACAGAGCGAGACTCTGTCTCAAAAAAAAAAAAAAAAACAAAAAAAACAAAACTTGTCAATTTGACATAATTTCAAATGTACAGAAAATCTACAAGAATAGTATGAACTAACTCCCATGTGTTTACCCAAAATCACCAGATATACACACTTTTCACATTTGTTTTAGAATTCTCTGAGAGCAAGAGTGACAGAAAGGTTCTAGAATACGTTGTTTTATCTGCAGGATCCAACTATTCTTGAAACCGAGATCTATTCCTGAAGGGGTGGGTTGCCCCTCCACACCTGTAGGCATTTCTCGTCAGGTGGAACGAGAGGCTTGGAAAAGAAAGAGACACAGAGACAAATTATAGAGAAAGAAAAATGGGCCCAGGGGACTAGCGTTCAGCATAGGGAGGACCCAGGGCCTCTGAGTTCCCTTAGTATTTATTGATCACTATCGGGCATTTCCCAGAGAGGGGGATGTGCCAGGATAATAGGGTAATAGTAGAGAGAAGGTCAGCAGGAAAACATGTGAACAAATGTCTCTGCATCATAAACATGGTAAAGAAAAAAGTGCTGTGCTTTTGATGTGCATATACATAAACATCTCAATGCCTTAAATAGCAGTATTGCTGCCAGTATGTTCCCACATCCAGCCCTAAGGCGGTTTTCCCCTATCTCAGTAGATGGAATATACAATCTGGCTTTACACGAGACATTCCATTGCCCAGGGAGGAGCAGGAGACAGATGCCTTCCTCTTATCTCAACTGCAAAGAGCTGTTCCTTCCTCTTTCACTAATCCTCCTGAGCAAAGACACTTTACGGGTGTCAGGCTGGGGGACGGTCAGGTCCTTCCCTTCCCACGAGGCCATATTTCAGACTATCACATGGGGAGAAACCTTGGACAATACCTGGCTTTCCTAGGAAGAGGTCCCTGCGGCCTTCCGCAGTGTATTGTCTCTGAGTACTTGAGATTAGGGAGTGGTGATGACTCTTAACAAGCATGCTGCCTTTCATGCATTTGTTTAACAAAGCACATCCTGCACAGCCTTAATCCATTTAACTCTCAGTTGACACAGCACAGGTCTCAGGAAGCACAGGGTTGGTGGCAGGGTTACAGATTAACAACATCTCAAGGCAGAATTATTTTTTCAGTACAGAACAAAATGGAGTCTCTTATGTCTACTTCTTTCTACACAGACACGGTAACAATCTGATCTTTCTTTTCCCCACATATTCCCATACTCTTACATTTTTTTTTTCATTAAAAAAAATTGTAGGCCGGGCGCAGTGGCTCACGCCTGTAATCCTAGCACTTTGGGAGGCGGAAGCAGGAGGATCCCTTGAGTCCAGGAGTTCAAGACCAGCCTGGACAGCACAGGGAGATTCCCCCATCTCTACAAAAAAATTAAAAATTAGCTGGGTGTGGTAGCGCGCGCCTGTGTTCCCAACTACTTGGGAGGTCGAGGCTGCAGTGGACCATGTTTGTGTAACTGCACTCCATCCAGCCTAGGCGACAGAGTGAGACCCTGTCAAAACATAAAGAAAAGGATGAAGGAAGGAAGGGAGGGAGGAAGAAAGGAAGGAAAGAAGGAATGAAGGAAGGGAGGGAGGGAAGGGAAAGAAAGAACAGAAAGAGAAGAAAGAAAAGAAATAACAGAAAAGAAAGAAAAAAGAAAGAATTCCTTTAATTTAGTGTATGGTGTTAAAACGCAACCAAACGCTCCATCCGGCAAAGAGAAAGGAAGAGAGGAAGGAAAGAAGGAAGGGAGGGAAGGAGGGAGGGAGAAAACCTTCCTTTAATTCAGTGTATGGTGTTAAACTGCAACCAAACGCTCTATCCGGCTGCAATCTCCCCGCACGGGAGTGATTTATGCTACCACATGTTGGTAGCTGGACGTTACTCAGGACTCCTGGATGCACCGCAGACACCGGGGCGATGATCCTCGGACTCATTAATAGGGAGTCCTTTCTGACTCAGGTGCACTCTCTGCGTCTGCAAGTCACGTTCCCCTCCGCGCGCCCATCTCCAGGATTCATCCTCTCCAACGGGTGACGAGCACCGCCTGCCGGCGGCCCGCTTCTCGGCCTCTTGGCCACGCCCCCACCGGAGCGCAAGGCGCACGCTCCCCAATTTTTCTCCGCCCCCGTCTTCCGGCTTCTCGCGACATCCGCCCAGCGGCGGCCGGAATCTCGCGATAAAGGCCCATTGTCTCGCGGGAGCGCTTCTGGCCGACGGGCTCTCGGGCGGCCCTGGCCGGGGAGACGAGTTGCATGTGTTGGTTCAGCTTTCGATAGCGGCGGGAGCGGAGCCGGCGGGGCCTGTGCGACCGCCTGGGTAACGACCGCAAGTGCTTCTCCAGCTCCCGAGAAGCTCGTAGAGAGTGTGGGGGAAGCTGAGATCCTGCCTGGCGGAAGGGGGCCGGGCCGGGCCTCTCCACACCCCCGCCCACAAGGGCCCCTTCTGGCGTCCCCGGGGTTGCTCCTTCGCCTCAGGCCTGGTCGCCCTTGTCCCCTCAGTGCTCTTACATTCTGTCCTCGTTTTCTGTCCTCATCCTTCTTAGGCTCTGGTTACCCCGCCCCCTCCCATGCCCTTTTTAGACTCCCCAGGCCCCTCTCGTGGCGTTTAGCTGCCCCCACACCCTGCACCCCGGGCTCCTCCGATGACCCACCCCTTGTTCCTAGGCACTTCCAGCCTCTCTCCATTTGGCGCCTTTGTAGCCCTTCTCTCTTACTGCAGTTTGCATCCCTCCCAGATCACCCTCAGACCTTTTTGCTCCGTGTCTGCCGTGGGTACTCAACCCATCTTTCCTTCCCCATTGCTTCCTGTTTTTCACTAGTGAGTCCCTCTGCCCCATCCTTCATGGTCCATTTGCTCCTTGCTTCCCTGTAGACCTGTGGAGCAAGGAGATGTTGTGCCTGGGATTGCTCATATTTTATGAATCGAATGCACCTTGTTTCCCCCACTCAAAAACAGACTTGAAACAGCTTTGGGGTGGGGAGGTTTCTGTTGAGAGGAACACTGCTCTTCTGGGCTCTTATTTCTAAAATGGTGAGGGTGTGTTATTTTCCTTGCTTACAGATTTGTGAAATGGCTGCTGACATTTCTGAATCCAGCGGGGCTGACTGCAAAGGAGACCCAAGGAACAGTGCCAAGTTAGATGCCGATTACCCACTTCGAGTCCTTTATTGTGGAGGCAAGTGTTGGTAGCCACAGAATGACTTTTACTCGCTATATTTTTATGCATTATAATAATAGTTTGACATTTGGTGGTATTAAGCTTTTTTCCCTATCCTTTTTATTTGGTGAGTTTTACTGGGGGAGAGGAGTCCTGGGGAGGAGGAGACATGAATTAACAGAGTTTCCCAACCTGGGTGATTTGTGTCTGTCTACTCTGCCTGAAGAAGCTTACAGTCCGTTTGGAATAGAGATGTGCAACTAGGTTATTTCAGCCTGAAGGTCCTCAAGGTGTATGCTAGTCTAGCTGTCAAAGGAGGGCTTCTTGGAAGATTGTGAGTTAAGGATGGCAAGGACTGGATGAGAAGGTGGGGAAGGGAGTCCCAGACAAAGCGAACGACTATGTAAGAAAAAGCTTGATGGCTGTCTGTGAAGAAGTGAGCGGCTTTGAGTTTGTCTGGTGTATCGTATAGGGAGGGTGCCCGTTAAGGAGTGGGAGAAGGTGAGGTTGGAGTGTTAGGTGGTAGGACAGTGAGGAAAGTCTTCTTGGTTTGAATCATCATATATGTATTAGGTTTAATCAAGCTCTTTTTCACTTTTGAGTGTTTTTCTTCATTTTCAATATAGAAATATTTGTGAATTGTAAATGCTGTATGTATTCGCATCTTGGAAACTTTCAGAAAAATTTGAAGATACAGGACAGTAAAAGGGCAAGTAAATATTTTTTCAGTAAATATTTCTCAGAGCTTACTGTGTGCCTAGTGATGTTTTAGGTGCTGGGGACTGAATAGTGAATAAGTCAGAAGATCCTTGTTCACGTGGACCTTACATTCTGTGACTGCAGTAGAGACCACATCTGACATTTAAGTACTGTAGAAGGAGAAATGATGTCTTTTTGCTATTAAAAGTAATGGCAAAAACTGCAATTACTTTTGCACCAACCTAATCGTTTTTTGAGCAGGAAAATAAAGTGACAAGAGATTAATCTGCTGCATTATTTGGAGGAAATAGCCCACAAATTTGAAGGCCACTTTCAGAAATCTAGGTTTGAGGTAAATAAGTGCCTTGCTGACAGTGTCTTACTGCCTTGTAAGCAGTATAAAAGTGAATAAAGAGGGTTAATCAAAGAAAAGATAAAATGTTTAATGGTGAAAAAGGAAAAAGATATTTCGCAATTGAGTTGAAAAACCAGAACACCACTAAAAATGATGACTTTGAGAAAGATTAGATTTGGAGATAGATAATAGACTGACTTGCAATACAGTGAATTTGAGTTTCTTCAAATGGAAGAATCCAAGTACGCTGCATTTGGCAGCAGAGAGAGACCGTATATGAGCTTTTCTAAGGGAAAAAGAGAGAAAAGCCAGAAAGATTCTTGGGGTGTACCTGGAGCGAGGTGAGCTGGGTAGATTCACCACATAGAGAATTGCTTAGTTGGTGAGAAGTTTGGAAGCTCAGTGAAAATGTCAGTCTCTAGAAATCTTGTTTTATTTTTCTGTAATTATGAATTAAAACTAAGGGGGCGGGCGCAGTGGCTCACACTTGTAATCCCAGCACTTTGGGAGGCTGAGGCAGGCAGATCATGAGGTCAGGAGTTCAAGACCAGCCTGTCCAACATAGTGAAATCCCGTCTCTACTAAAAATACAAAAAGTTAGCCAGGCCTGGTGGCAGGCACCTGTAGTCCCAGCTACTTGGGGGGCTGAGGCAGGAGAATCACTTGAACCTGGGAGGTGGAGGTTGCAATGAGCCAAGATCACGCCATTGCACTCCCGCCCGGGCAACAGTGCAAGACCCCGTCTCAAAAAAAAAAAACTAAGGATGTGAGAAAAACTGATACATTTATTTTAACAAGATGCTCAGAATATAGGTTCCTGTTATATTTTTATATAATGATTACCTTGAAACAACACTTTTTTTTTTTTTTTTTACAAGACGGAGTCTCGCTCTGTCGCCCAGGCTGGAGTGCAGTGGCGCAATCTCGGCTCACTGCAAGCTCTGCCTCCTGGGTTCATGCCATTCTCCTGCCTCAGCCTCTCCGAGTAGCTGGGACTACAGGCGCCCGCCACCACGCCCGGCTAATTTTTTTGTATTTTTTAGTAGAGACGGGGTTTCACTGTGGTCTCGATCTCCTGACCTCGCGATCCACCCGCCTCGGCCTCCCAAAGTGCTGGGATTACAAGCGTGAGCCACCGCGCCCGGCCGCAACACTTTAAATTTGGAAACCTATGTGAGTAAAGGATAAGATCCATTCCCTGTGACCTCAAAGGGTCAGTGAACTAGGACTAAAGTGGAAGCTACCGAAAGATGCCTTTCTACCTTGTCAACACTCTCCAGAACAGTACAGGAAGATGAATCTGGCAGCAAGATAACAGTTGAGGGAGGCAGGCTTATTGGCCAGGCTATATAATAAGACTTTAGACAAAATTAATGAGCATTTAAATGAGTCGCATAAGTGAGGAAGAGAGGTTGAAAAATAAATTATGATCGTAGGATGAACAGTATAAAGCAGTTAATCAGATTTGAGGACAAGGGAGAGGGGAGAAATAAACTGGATGTAGTTTTGGCAGACATTTAGTATTGTTGGAGTGCTTAGAGAAGAGGGAAAACCCTCCAATAGAATACCTGATTAAAGAGAAAAATAGAAGCGATAGTGACATAGGCATTTTTCTTACATTCCTTCCCCCTCCCTCCCTTTCCCCTTTTGCAAAAAGAAGGACTCAAATTAGAGAATTTGCTCTCAGCTAAAGTCTAGGGTTTCAGAGAGCAGCTCGAATTCATTTAGGAAACACGTTTTAAGCATCTGCTCTGTGGCAAGCATTGTGCTCCATATACAGAACTAAGACATAATTATCTCTTGGAAACTGAGCTTAACTGGGAAGACAAACATTTTAACAGGTGAGTTATAATGTACTAATTGTATACTAGAGGGCTGATCAGACCGCAGTGAAAATAAAGAAGCAACCAGTTCTACTTGGGAGAACTGAAAAAAGGGAAAGTTAAAAGTATTGAGTGGATTTTATGTTTGTACATTTAATCTTCAAAACTGAAATATTATGGTTTTATTGATGATAAGCTTCTCAGTTGTATAAGTGGTGGGGCCAGGATTAAAATCTAAGACAAGCCATTATAACATCAGCTCCAAGGAAACTTTGCAGAGTCTTGAAGGATGAATAGGTGTTTGCTGAAAAGAATGGCGTGGATAGAAGTTCATTGTGGTTGGACCATGGGGTGGTAGGAGTTGAGTCTGGAGAAGTACGATAAGATGTTTGAAAAGTTCTTAATCTGGGAAGTGATGTGATTGGTTTTATCTTTTTGGATAATAACTGTTTGGAAGGAAGGAGGAAGTACCTGAAATGGGTTGAAACTGGCCACAGAAATCAAGTTTAGGAGACTTTATTTTTATTTTTATCTTTTCCACCCTCCCCCCCAAATTTAGAAGACTTTAAAGTATGAGATGATTGGGGCTTAGTGACACTGTGTGCAAAGTTAGTGATTTTGGTGACTGTTGACAGTGAAATATGTAATTGAAAATACTGACTTTCAGGCAGTTATTTGATTGTGGCTGTTCATTCTGTTATAGAAAGGCAGTTTTTGTTTTTGTTTGTTTGTTTGTTTGTTTGTTTTTGAGAGGGAGTCTCGATCTGTTGCCCAGACTGGAGTGTAATGTCGCGATCTCAGCTCACTGCAACCTCCGCCTCCGGAGTTCAAGCGATTCTCCTGCCTCAGCCTCCCGAGTATGAGAGACTACGGGTGCCCGCCACCGTGCCTGGCTGATTTTTGTATTTTTAGTAGAGATGGGGTTTCACCATCTTGGCCAGGCTGGTCTCGAACTCCTGACCTCGTGATCCACCCGCCTCGGCCTCCCAAAGCGTTGGGATTACAGGCGTGAGCCACCAGACCCGGCCATTCTGATGTATTCTTAAGACTAGATTTAGTTTATGATCTTCTGCCAAGACCACCACAGAAGTGCTGTTAATTTCAGTGCATTTTTGGCCGGGCACGGTGGCTCACGCCTGTAATCCCAGCACTTTGGGAGGCTGAGGCGGGCGGATCACGAGGTCAGGAGATCGAGACCACGGTGAAACCCCGTCTCTACTAAAAATACAAAAAGTTAGACGGGCATGGTGGCGGGAGCCTGTAGTCCCAGCTACTCGGAGAGGCTGAGGCAGGAGAATGGCGGGAACCCGGGAGGCGGAGCTTGCAGTGAGCCGAGATCGCGCCACTGCACTCCAGCCTGGGTGACAGCGTGAGACCCCGTCTCAAAAAAAAAAAAAAAAAAAAAATTTCAGTGCATTTTATCAAGAAGTACCTGCCTGTGGATTAGTCCCATTCCATGTGGTGGTAACTTTGCTCATTTGGCTAGGCACAGTGGCTCACACCTTTAATTCCAACACTTTGGGAGGCCGAGGCAGGCAGATAATTTGAGCTCAGGAGTTTGAGACCAGCCTGGGCAACATAGTGATGCCTCTACAAAAAATTAAATAAATTAGCCAGGTGTGGTGGCAAGTGCCTGTAGTTCCAGCTACTCGGAGGCTGTAGTGGAAGGAACAGTTAAGCCCAGGAATTCGAGGCTGCATGAGTTAAGATCACATCACTGCACTACAGCCTGGGTGACAAAGCAAGACTCTGTCTCTTTAACAACAAAAAAAAAAAGTTGGAGTCTAAAGGCTTAATTTTTTTTTTTTTTTTTGAGATGGAGTCTTGCCCTGTTGCCCAGGCTGGAGTGCAGCAGCACAGTCTCAGCTCATTGCAGCCTCTACCTCCCAGGATCAAGCGATTCTCCTGCCTCAGCCTTCTGAGTAGCTGAGACTACAGGTGTGCGCCTCCACACCCGGCTAATTTTTGTATTTTTAGTAGAGATGAGGTTTCACCATGTTGGCCAGGCTGGTACTGAACTCCTGACTTCAGGTGATCCACCCACCTCGGCCTCCCAAAGTGCTGGGATTGTAGACGTGAGCCACCACACCCAGCCTAGAGGCTTAATTAGATTCAAGTTAAACAGATCTTGGCAAGAAGGTTTCGTGGATGATGTTTCATTTGTCATGTTGCATTGCATCAAGAGCTCATACTGTCAGATGTTTCATTATTAGTGATGCTAAGTTTGAAGGTGACGGCTAGATGTTTGCATTAAAAAGGTACAGTTTTCCCTTTCCAAATAAGTAAGTGATCTGTAAAGAGAAATTGGCTTTTTTAAAGCAAATAATGGTGAACTTAAAGAAGCTCCCCCAGTTTTTTTTTGAGATGGAGTCTCGCTCTGTCGCCCAGGCTGGAGTGCAGTGGCGCGCTCTCGGCTCACTGCAAGCTCCGCCTCCTGGGTTCACACCATTCTCCTGCCTCAGCCTCCCGAGTAGCTGGGACTACAGGCGCCCGCCACCACGCCCGGCTAATTTTTTGTATTTTTAATAGAGACGGGGTTTCACCGTGTTAGCCAAGATGGTCTCCATCTCCTGACCTCGTGATCCACCCGCCTCAGCCTCCCAAAGTGCTGGGATTACAGGCTTGAGCCACCGCGCCCGGCCCTCCCCCAGTTTTTTTATTGCATTAGAATTTTGCTGAACCAGGCCAGGCGCGGTGGCTCACACCTGTAATCACAGCACTTTGGGAGGCTGAGGCCAAGGTGGGCAGATCACTTGAGGCCAGGAGTTCAAGACCAGCCTGGCCAACATGGCAAAAGCCTGTCTCTACTAAAAATACAAAAATTAGCTCGGTGTGGTGGTGCACACATGTAATCCCAGCTACTCGGGAGGTTGAGCTACGAGAATCACTTGGACCCAGGAGGTAGAGGTTGCAGCCAGCTGAGATGGTGCCACTGCACTCCAGCCTGGGCAACAGAGCAAAACCCCAATTTTTTTTTTTTTTCCTGAACTAAATATTATTTGAAATAGTATACAAAATTTGTAGCTTTAGTATTTGCTGTGATGGTGTTTAACCAATAATTATATAGTTATATCCTGAAAGTGTGGCTGAACAACTATGCCTAGTATTTGAACATGAATTGTGAGGAATATAGGGCTGTAGCTAACCAGGGAGATCTTTGGTGGAAATAACCCTAAACTATAATAGACTAGACTGGACAAAACCAATGGATTCCAGTTTTCTTCTGCCACATACCACCTTTGTCATTGGATGAGCTGTTTAACTCTTTTAGTGCCCCATCTATAAAATAGTGATTGTGTGGTAGCATGGTAGAATGTTAGTAGAGTAAGGTGAAGGCAGATCATTTTCAACTGTCTGGTGCCATTAAGTTGCTTGTTTACTTTGTAATCTAAGTTAGTGGTTAACAGCATGAGCATCAGAAACAGGCAGATTCAAATTCTGTTATCCAGATATAAGTGGTTATGTACTCTAAGCTTCAGTTTCATCATCTGAATATAGATATGGTACTTATCTTACAAGGTTGTGACAATTAAACATAATAATGGGTATAAGGCATAGCAAAGCATTTGGCACATACTAGGTGACCAGTGAGTGGTAATTGCTGTGATTACATGGTATACCACCTTCCTCTCCCTGAGAAATCTCAGGATATTGGACACACTGAACTACTCCATTCTAAACCTTAAAAATAAAAACAAAATAAGCAGTTGACCCAGTATTAGAATTACGGTTAAAATTGGAAGCTTTTCCAGTTCTTCTAGTCCATTATTAGCCTGTACAGGCTCTAACACCAAATGACAGGATTGAACCAAGATTCCTTCTGGCTTTACACTTTCATGATGTTAATGTAGCGTAACATGAAAAAGCCTTGGTAACATAGCGAGATCCCGTCTCTACGAAAATAAAAAACTTAGCTGTACATAGTGGCTCACGCCTATAGTGCCAGCTACTTAGGAGGCTGAAGCAGGAGGATTACTTGAGCTGAGGAGTTGGAGGCTGCAGTGAGCCATGGACACACCACTACACTCCAGCCTGAGTGACAGAGTGAGAGTGAAGCCCTTACTCTAAAAAAAATAGGCCAGGTGTGGTGGCTCACGCCTGTAATCCCAGCACTTTGGGAGGCCGAGGCGGACGGATTACCTCAGGTCAGGAGTTTGAGACCAGTCTGGCCAACATGGTGAAACCCCGTCTCTACTAAAAATACAAAAATTAGCCGGGCGTGGTGGCGCACACGCCTGTAATCCCAGCTACTTGGGAGGCTGAGGCAGGAGAATTTCTTTTTTTTTTTTTTTTTTGAGACGGAGTCTCGCTCTGTCGCTCAGGCTGGAGTGCAGTGGCGCAATCTCTCCCGGGTTCACGCCATTCTCCTGCCTCAGCCTCTCCGAGTAGCTGGGACTACAGGCGCCCGCCACCACGCCCGGCTAATTTTTTTGTATTTTTAGTAGAGACGGGGTTTCACCGTGGTCTCGATCTCCTGACCTCGTGATCCGCCCGCCTCGGCCTCCCAAAGTGCTGGGATTACAAGCGTGAGCCACCGCGCCCGGCCGAGGCAGGAGAATTTCTTGAGCTCAGGAGACAGAAGTTGCAGGGAGCCGAGATTGTGCCACTGCACTCCAGCCTGGCAGAAAGAGCAAGACTCTGTCTCAGAAAAAAAAAAAAAAAAGGAAAAATATATTGCAAAAAGATGGTAGTAAAAATGCTACTAAAGTTTATAAATGTGTCAGTATGAATAAAAAGTGGTGGCTGTTTTGGTAGAACTATCAAAAGAAATAACCAGGCTGGGAACAGTGCTTCACGCCTGTGATCCCAGCACTTTGGGAAGCTAAGATAGGTGGATCGCTTAAGCCCAGAAGTTTGAGACTAGCCTGGGCAACATGGTAAAACCTTGTCTCTACAAAAAATTAGCTGGGCATGGTAGTGTGCATCTGTAGTCCCATTTAGTCGGGAGACTGAGGTGGGAGGATCGTTTGAGCCCCTGGAGGGGTGGAGGCTGCATTGAGCCATGATTGCACCACTGCACCCCAGCCTGAGCAACAGAGCGAGACCATGTCTCAAAAGAAAAGAAATAACCAGTTTCCTTCAAACTCTGTTGTATGGGTAATTGTTCCTGTCTTAGCTTAATTTTTTGACCCACCGAAATGGTTATGGTAAGACCTCATTATATACAAAATAGCATATTTTGATGTTCTGTCAGCTGATGGAGACACTCTTTAGATGAAAAAGTCAAGATAGTATCATCTCAAATAACCATGTGCCTTTTACCTCAAAAACACTGAAGAGTAGCATTTGAAGAGTGGTATAGAAAACTTATAGGAAAAATGTATAAATGAAGCATTTTCTCAAATATAAAAGTAAAGATAAGCCCTGTGTATGTGTGTACATATAGGTTTAACATTTCAAATCTTTTTTTTTATTTCCTCAGTCTGTTCATTACCAACAGAGGTAAGTTATTTAATTTTTTTTTTTTTTTACCTTATGTATTTGAAGTTATTCTTGGTTTTAAAGCTACTTTGAGAACTTTTTTTTATTTTTCATTTTTGGTTATTTGATAGTAAAGCTTTAGCCTTTTATAGAGAACTTTGATTTAGAATAATTTTTTGGTCTTATATATTCTTTCCTCAATTTAGACCTTAAATCATACATGTGCATCTTTTGCACATGGCTGTGCAGTTTGGATTTTTGCATGGGACTTATGAATAGTCAGCTAATAAAATAAGAGTAACCTTAATGCCAAAGTCTACACAAATGAGCAGAGGAAAGAAAGAGTATATATTATGTGTAAGACTTTCCAAGTCCAGCTCTATGAGCAAGTCATGAAAACGAGGCACTTATGTGCTCAAAGCAAGAAATAGAGGGAGAAGAAATAAATTGATACTGTGAAGAGGTACCTAATCCTTCTTAATATCTAATTTTTTATGGGACATATCCTGGTTGAATACGGATTTCCTGTGGATAAGAAGTCAGATGGGAGTGGTTTGTTTTATTCTTTGTATTAACAAGTATAGGGAGTGATTTTTAATTACGATGTATTGTTTGACTGAAAATGTTTTGTTGTGACTCAGTTCTTTTTTTTTCTCCTAGTACTGTGAATATATGCCTGATGTTGCTAAATGTAGACAATGGTTAGAGAAGAATTTTCCAAATGAATTTGCAAAACTTACTGTAGGTATGAACATTTTTTTTTCTTGCATTAAATTTCTGTACCTGAGACAAATGCATGTATGGCATTATTCTAAAGATACGAAAGTCTTCCTTTAGTAGGATATTAAAGAATTAACGTTTATCTGTTAGCTGTTTAAGTTCTCTCTGAGATAGGATAGGTCTGAATATCAACTTTCTTATATAAAAAAGTAAATGGGCCGGGCGCAGTGGCTCACGCCTATAATCCCAGCAGTTTGGGAGGCTGAGGCAGGCGGATCACAAGGTCAGGAGATCGAGATCATCTTGGCTAACACAGTGAAATCCCATCTCTACTAAAAATGCAAAAAAAAAAAAAAAAAAAATTAGTCACGGTGGCAGGCACCTGTAGTCCCAGCTACTTGGGAGGGTGAGGCAGGAGAACGGCGTGAACCTGGGAGGCGGAGCTTGCAGTGAGCCGAGATCGTGCCACTGCACTCCAGCCTGGGCGACAGAGGGAGACTCCGTCTCAAAAAAAAAAAAAAAAAAGTAAATGATTGGCTGGGTGCAGTGGTTCACACCTGTAATCCCAGCACTTTGGGAGGCTGAGGTGGGGATCACCTGAGGTTGGGAGTTCAAAACCAGCCTGATCAACATGGAGAAACCCTGTTTCTACTAAAAATACAAAATTAGCTGGGCGTGGTGGTGTATGCCTGTAATCCTAGCTACTCGGGAGGCTGAGGCAGAAGAGTTGCTTGAATCCGGGAGGCAGAGGTTGCGTTGAACCAAGATGGCACCATTGCACGCCAGCAACGAGCAAAACTCTGTCTCAAAAAAACAAAATTTAAAAAAGTAAATGATTTAGGGGCAAATATATATTGATTTTTTTTTTTTTTTTTGAGACGGAGTCTCGCTCTGTCGCCCAGGCTGGAGTGCAGTGGCACAATCTCGGCTCACTGCAAGCTCCGCCTCCCAGGTTCACGCCATTCTCCTGCCTCAGCCTCTCCGAGTAGCTGGGACCACAGGCGCCTGCCACCACGCCCAGCTAATTTTTTGTATTTTTAGTAGAGACGGGGTTTCACCATGGTCTCGATCTCCTGACCTCGTGATCCGCCCGCCTCGGCCTCCCAAAGTGCTGGGATTACAAGCGTGAGCCACCGCGCCCGGCACTATATATTGATTTTTATTGTAAGCGTACTATATGCTACACACTGTTTCAGATTCTGAGGATAAGCCAATAAATAAAAGATTTCCTACTCTTGTGGCAATTACATTCTAGAAAGGGAGATTAAATAAGCAAAACATAGTATGTAGACAGTAATAAGCAGGAAAGGGGGAGATAAGAATTGGTGGGAAGGAATTTGAAATTTTAGGTAGCACCCAGGGAAGATTTTGCTGAAAAGGTGGCAGTTGATTATTTTGGAACTGAGGGAATGAGTCATTTGGGTATCTGGCAGAACATTTCTAGGCAGAGGACACAGCCTGAGGAGAGGCCCTGAGCAGAAGCTTTCCTAGTATATTCAGGAAACAGCAAGGAAGCCTTTGTTTCTGGAGCTTATTGAAGGACCAGAGAAGAGTTTGATACGAAGTCAGAGTAGACCACACCGGGTAGGGCATTGTGGGCCGTTTTGGCTTTTGCTCTTAGTTAGATGAGGAGCTCTTGGAGGAGTTTAAGTAGAAGAGTGATGAGGTCTGACTTGTTTCAGCAGTATCACTTAGGCTGCTCTGCTAAGAATAGACCAAAGAGGCCGGGGGCGGTGGCTCACGCCTGTAATCCCAGCACTATGGGAGGCCGAGGCGGGCGGATCACTAGGTGAGGAGATCGAGACCATCCTGGCTAACACAGTGAAACCCTGTCTTTACTAAAAATACAAAAAATTAGCTGGGCGTGATGGCAGGCGCCTGTAGTCCCAGCTACTTTGGGAGGCTGAGGCAGGAGAATGGCGTGAACCCAGGAGGTGGAGCTTTCAGTGAGCCGAGATCGCACCGCTGCACTCCAGCCTGGACAACAGAGCGAGACTCCGTCTCAAAAAAAATGGAGTTGTCATTGCCAGAGGTGGGAAGACTATGGAGGAACAGAATTCCTCAGTTTGCTCATATTGATGGCTTCTCTTGCAAGATTGGTAAAAATGAAGGCAGTAGCAAGAAGAAGAGAAAACCTGGTCTGGGAACAGGCCTGCTCAGAGACACCCAGTGCTGCCCCACTCATTGCTCCTTGACTTTCAGGTGATTTCACTGACACACAAACCCCTAACTTGGTAAGTCCCTTTTGGCTGGTAGCTACTGCATCACTGTCAGTGGTTGGATAAGAACCCTCACGTCTGGTTTCATACTCAGTCTACGTGGTTGTCCCTGAACGGGACCTTCCTGGGATAGGATCGTGTCTGGGCGGGTGGGGAGCTCTTCTCCAGATGTTAACAAAACTAGTAAGTTTAGATGCTAGAGCACTCTTGCAGAGCCCAAGCATTTTATGCTCCTTTCCTGTGGCTAAAAATTTCAGCCCTCACATATCAAAAGACTGGGTTTTCTCTTCTGTTACCATACACTTACTATAATGACTTTAGAACTAGACTTGAATAGAAATCTAGCAGTGTAATCCATTGCTTTACAAATTTCATGCTCAGCTGTTGGTAAAATGCCTTATTTGTATATGAGGTTGCTCAAAGGTGATTTCTTTTTTTTTTTTTGAGACGGAGTCTCGCTCTGTCGCCCAGGCTGGAGTGCAGTGTCGCGATCTCGGCTCACTGCAAGCTCCGCCTCCCGGGTTCACGCCATTCTCCTGCCTCAGCCTCTCCGAGTAGCTGGGACTACAGGTGCCCGCCACCACGCCCGGCCAATTTTTTTGTATTTTTAGTAGAGACGGGGTTTCACCGTGGTCTCGATCTCCTGACCTTGTGATCCGCCCACCTCGGCCTCCCAAAGTGCTGGGATTCCAAGCGTGAGCCACCGCGCCCAGCCTGATTTCTTTTTTTTAACAGTGTGAGATGATGTTCATGCTTTTGTATTTCATTTTTATATCTAGAAAATTCACCCAAACAAGAAGCTGGAATTAGTGAGGGTCAAGGAACAGCAGGGGAAGAAGAGGAGAAGAAAAAACAGAAGAGAGGTAAGACCTAAATTCATATCTTGATTTGTACAGTCACACCGTCACTGCGATAGAAGATGGAAGTAATTAAAAGGGTTCCCAAAGCTAGGCACAATGGTGGGCGCCTATAGTCGCAGCTTCTTAGGGGGCTGAGGCAGGAGGATTACTTAAGCCCAGGAGTTCAAGGCTATAGTATGCAATGATCGTTCCTCCACATAGCCACTGCACTCTATCCTGGGCAACATAGTGAGACCTCATCTCTTACAAAAAGGGGGAGGTTCCCAGTGTTAATATCATGTACCTGTTATTGTAATTCCCCATGTATATCATACAGAGGGGCACATACTAATAGTCTGAGGATCATGGTTGGATGTGGTATGATTTGGGCTGTGTCAGTAAATTGGACCTAGGAAAACATGCTTATTTGCCCTGTTTGTATGTAAAAAACAGACAGCTAAAATTCCTGTGTCTTCTATTTAAGTAGAGTGAGGACATTTATATAGAAGATTTTATCTTCTCATTACTTCTGATAGCTCCGTTGAAAACTTTGTTTTACAGCTGTTGCATACACTTGACTCACTCCTACTTAAACCAACTCCTGGTGCTGTGGATCCTGTATCCACCTGTTTCATTTTCATTCATTATTCTCCCCTATGACTAAAAGTCACTTATAAATATTTTCAGGACTTTAGGTCTTTAAAAAAAACTCTTCCCAAAGCCCATGTCTTTCTTTACCTTATCCCTCTCCTTCTCTTAGCCAGATTTCTTTACTAAGGCCAGACTCACTATCCCCGCTTCTGTTGTGTGGTACACTGTTCACTCCTCAGTCCATCCTAACCTGACTTCCTGGCCACTGCAGCTCTTCTGGTAAGAGTCAGCGGTGGCTTAGTTATTGCTAAATAATGAGCGCACATGCACTCCCTCTTTCCTGAAACGTTGTCCCTCCTTGGTTTCTGTTCCTTCCTAGCTCTCCTATCACTCCTCCTTAGTCTTCTGTGCGGACTTCCCCTGTTCCTTCTGTCCTTTAAAAGTCGGTGTTTTTCAGGATTCTGTCCTAGGCCCACTTACTTCTCATTCTGCACGTTCTTGTTGGATGATTCTATCACATCCCTAACTTCTGCTGCCCAGTATACACTTAAAATTCCCAAATCTGTATCTGGATCTGGCCTGTGTCTCTAGCCTAGAAGTGTGATTTATCCCAGAAGCACCTCAAACACTGCACTTTGGAAATTAAACTTACTGAGTCTCGAGTCTCAGTTCCCAAATTGACTTATTTTTCTCTATTTTGGTTAGTGACAACACTATTTATTCAGTCATCTAAACCAGAGCCCTGAGAACCATCTTACATTCTCTCTCTCCCTTTACTCAGTTCTAGCTTCTGCTCTTTCCTGTCCCTTCTCTCCTGCCTGTGGCCTAGTGGCCATTACTGTTGGCACTGCTTTACTTTCAATTTTTTGCCTGAGCTAACGCAGGAGCCTCTGCAGGGGCCTTTTGGTCAGTCTTACTCTTCACAGATCCACCGAAACACAGATCCAGTGACTGCTGTGTATGTAATCTTTTGCTTTTCTGGCTTCATCTGCTACATATTCATAAGCATCCTTCAATCAAGACAAGTGAAGTTCCCAAATATAATGTCTTTCCTTATCTCTGTACTTGTTCTCTTTCCCTGGAATGTCCTTTCTTATGCCTCTCCAGCCTTTTTCCCTTTACCTGGACCTTTCCTTATTCTTCAAAACTCCACCTAGATATTACTTCCTCTAGGAACCTTTCTGTGTCCTCTGGAAGCAGACTAAGTTGTTTCTCTGCAAAGCTATCATAAAGCCTTATTCATGGATCCTGTTACTGTATATATCAGATTGCTGTAACTTTTTTTTACTCCCTTCACTAGACTGAGTCTCTGGAGGGCAGGGGCTATGTTCTGTTCATCTTTGTATCCTTGGCTCTTAGCTCAGTGCTAGGCACATAGTAGGCACTTAATAAATGTTTATTGAATGAATACTTGGATGTGTTTAGTAATTTTTGTATTAGAGAAAAAGAAACTTAAACCTTTTGAGAATTAATAAATTTAAAGACAGTATTTTCTCATGTCAAAAACAACTAATGCTAAACTCTTTCTTAATAAATAAAGGTGGAAGGGGTCAAATAAAACAAAAAAAGAAGACCGTACCACAAAAGGTTACTATAGCCAAAATTCCCAGAGCAAAGAAGAAATATGTGACAAGAGTATGTGGCCTTGCAACTTTTGGTGAGTTCAGGCTTAAGTATATTTAAAATGTGTGAACTATTTTCTATCTCTGTCTCCCTCTATCTCTCTGTCTCTCTCTCTCACATACCATGAAAACTTCACAGGTCTGTTTTTTGCTAAGAAGATAAATTTTGCATTTCTAACTATAGCTTCAAAATGAAATTTTAGAGAGATGTCAAAATCTTTTGTAGAGGGGACTTTTTACTTTCTGGAATTCCTGCTTGGGCACATTTTATGTGGGATGAGGAGGGCTGGGTAGGATTCTCTTTGAAACCAGCCATTGCTGCTCCTCTGTCCTCTGCAGGCATGGTGGCAAAAGGTTGCAAAATGGCTCATCCCCTCTGGGAATGACAGCAGAGGTTGAGGAAGGTGGCAGAACGTCCTTCTTTAGAGCCCTTCGGTTCCTGGAAGCCTTGAATGAATAGTGAAACTGGGTGAAAATCTAAACTATGATGCCTCTATAAGACAACACAGATTGAAAAACAATCAATAGGCTGGTCTGAGTACAGTGGTGTTTACAACTAAATGATCACAACCACTTACAGATTTCTTTGTTCCTTCTTTACTCCCACTGCTTCACTTGACTAGCCTTAAAAAAGAAAAAAGAGGCCGGGCATGATGGCTCACGCCTGTTATAATCCCAACACTTTGGGAGGCTGACATGGGCAGATCACCTGAGGTCAGGAGTTTGAGACCAGTCTGGCCAACATGGTAAAACCCCATCTCTACTAAAAATACAAAAATTAGCCAGGCGTGGTGGCACATGCCTGTAATCCCAGCTGTTCAGGAGGCTGAGTCAGGAGAGTCGCTTGAATCTGGGAGACGGAGGTTGCAGTGAGCTGAGATTGAGCCACTGCACTCCAGTCTGGGCAACAAAGCGAGACTCCATCTCAAAAAAAAAAAAGAAAAATGAATAAAGTGTCCCTGGATTTATTTTGGTCTTAATATGAGTTAGGGGTAGTATAGATGATTCTGCCTTTTATGTATTGAGCCTTTATTTGACCTTGAAAGTGTAAATTGCATTGTTAAGATCTCTATGGTAGTTTGTATTGTTCTGAAAGGAATATAAAACCCATTAACAATCTGTTTTGTGATTTAAAAATGCAGATTAAATTTCAAAATGGAAAAACATCTTTGCACAATTCCAATTACAGTTCTTGCTCTTTCTTTTTTTAAAAAAATAGAAATTGATCTTAAAGAAGCACAAAGATTTTTTGCTCAAAAATTCTCCTGTGGTGCCTCAGTAACAGGGGAGGATGAAATTATCATTCAGGGAGACTTTACAGATGACATAATTGACGTCATTCAGGAAAAATGGCCAGAGGTGAGTGTATGGAACACATATATCGCGAGAAATAAGGTTTTAAAGCAAATTGCTTCCATTTTTTCTTAATTGCAACCACAACTCATGAGATATAATTATTTGTGTTTTATAGGTAGATGATGACAGCATCGAAGATCTTGGAGAAGTAAAGAAGTGAATTTGAAAATTTGTCTGTATTTAATGGCCTGAACTGAGAGTTGATATGGCCAAAGGGAGAGAGGCCTTTTAAAATATATATGTATATTCTACAGTAAAACTGTAGACTGCCCTCATCCTTGGCATTTTCACTGTTCTGTACAAGGCTGCTTGTTTTTTTATTGCCAAAGTCAAATAAACGGGAGACTGTCATGCTCATGCATGAATAGAATTTAGTCAGATACAAAATTTTGGTCATTTGGTACTGAGTTTCTCTTTCTCTCTCTCTCTCTTTTTTTTTTTTTTTGACAGAGTCTTGCACTGTTGCCTGGACTGGAATGCAGTGGTGCGATCTCGGCTCACTGCAGCCTTCACCTCCCAGGTTCAAGTGATTCTCCTGCCTCAGCCTCCCGAGTAGGTGGGAGGATTATAGGCGCCCGCCACCACGCCCAGCTAATTTTCGTATTTTTAGTAGAGATGGGGTTTCACCATGTTGGCCAGGCTGGTCTCAAACTCCTGACCTCATGATTGGCCCACCTCAGCCTCCCAAAGTGCTGGTATTACAGACATGAGCCACCGCGCCCAGCCTGAGTTTCTCTTCTCTCTTTTTAACTTTATTTTTTGAAAAACCTGGTAGACTTTTTGTGGGGAGCATTTTTGTTGATTATTTTACTGATCTAAAGCTGAGTGATTTTTTAAAAGAATTTGAATTTGGCTTCCTCACCAGTAATATGTCTCCTTGCTTCTTTGATGTGATAGTTTTGAGATGGGTGAGAATCTAATAGATTTGTGGTTGAATTTGCTTTGTTGTTATGAAGTCCACCCTATGGGCACAATAACATACTGTTGGTAGGAGTTGTTCGAGCTATTCTGGAGATTATTTGATAAAGTATACTAAAAGCCTTAAAACCATGTATGTGCACTGTTTGAACCAGTAAGCCACTTCTTTGACATTAGAAGACAGAAGAAATAGTCAGCCTTGCATAAAACTTACGGATGAAAGTATTCATCACAATATTATTTATAATAAAAAAATGCAAATGTTATAAATGAACAATTGGGAAATGGTTAAAGAAGTGATGGTGCATTGTGTGGTAGAATATTATGCGTATGTTTGAAGAATCATATTTTCTAAGATTATTTGGAAGCATGTTTGGTAATGTCAAGTGGAGTATCTGGATACATTTTAGACATTTATCATCATCATCTGTTCGGAGTGGAAGGCCGTTCAGAGAGGCTAGAGGTTCTTATTCTGGCTATAAATTACGTGAGTAAAATTGTGCTAACCAGTTAAAAATACTGTACACCCATGCTCAATATATAGTCCTGGAAATAGCAATTGAAACATGTCTTCTCACAAGAGAAAATGACAGTTTTAATGATGTATTAGATGAATTTAAACTTTAAGTCAGGTGCTGCAAATTGGAAAGAAGACTTGTGGTGTTTTAAATTGCTGTGGACACTTTTAAGAAACTTAGAACCCATGGAACCCTTGTTTATTGCCATGCAAATTACAATCTTGAATGAGTGTTTTTTAAAAATAAAGTATTAGAAAAATGTGTAATAAAGATGTAAAATTAAAAAATGGAATTCCCCATTAACTGTGGATTTTGCTAAATAGAATTACTGGTGAAGCAGATTTATCCATCGAGACTATCTGGTATGCGTTATGTGTGTAGTCTGTTGGTGCTGAAAGATGTCTGTGTGCCTGTATCAACATGTGACTTCATGTAAAGTTTCTTTGTGTTCACAGTTCTTAGCAAATGCAGTTACAATCCATAGATGGCCAGCAGTGGATGTTACTCCAGGAAAATGCAGGATTAAAATTGTCCTTGTGTATAACATGTGTGAATCATTTTTTTTAAACTGAAATTTAAAATGCAACATAGTCTAATCTCTGATTAAAATGTACTAATAGGGCCAAGCTGCTTTGATGCACGGCTGTAATCCCAGCACCTAATGTACTAATAGGGCTAAGCTGCTTTGATGAACGGCTATAATCCCAGCCGAGGTGGGAGGATCACTTCAGTCCAGGAGTTCAAGACTAGCCTGGGCAACAGGGCAAGACCGTGTGCCTACAAAAAATACAAAAACTAGCCAGGCATTGTGGCGTGCGCCTGCAGTCCCAGCTACTTGGGAGGCTGAGGTGGGAGGATCACTTGAGCCTGGGAGGTTGAGGCTGCAGTGAACCGAGATCACGACACTGCACTCCAGCCTGGGCAACAGTGAAACCTAGTCTGCAAAAAAAAAAAAAAAGTACTAATAGTTCAAAAATTGACTTTACACATTC
Organism: Hylobates moloch; assembly: GCF_009828535.3. Lineage (NCBI taxonomy): Eukaryota > Metazoa > Chordata > Mammalia > Primates > Hylobatidae > Hylobates > Hylobates moloch. The sequence continues at coordinate 9,913,361 of NW_026652287.1, read as the reverse complement.
TCACAGTCTACCATTTTTAGTAAAAAACGTGAACCTTTAAGCAGCCTTATAAGAGGTTTTCCATATTAAGCTGGCAACTTTTAATGCAAATACTTTTTGCATATAGTTTTGATAAGTTTCATTTTTTTAAAAACAGATGCTGACAATAAGTGATTTTAAACTTTTTATTAATACATAAAAGCCAGTCTGTGGTAGCTTTCTCACTCTTAGTTTAAAAGTTGATAAATTACTGTTTTAAAGATGAATTTTACCTTTTAGTTCCCTGTTCTCATTATTTACTAAATTCCTTTATTTAGGAAATCAAATAGGGAGACTGGGAAAAGTTCATTCAGAACTTCAGTTTGGATTAGACTGTGAGTATAAAATCAGATGCAGTGTAATTCTTGTAGCTTTCACCTCTGTCATATTTTTAAAGTTACGTATTCTCTTTAATTTTTGTTGTTGTTTTAAAGAAAACCTGTGGGGAGCGAAGGTAAAAACTACTGAGATTTTTAATTTGTACCTTGCCATCATAATCCTCTTACCATACTCAGTTACTATTTATGAACCATAATCAAAATGAGCCTAATTTCTTACTATTCTAGATACACACAATTTTATTAATTTTTGAGACAGGGTCTCGCTCTGTTGCCCAGGCTGGAATGCAGTGGCGTGATCACAGTTCACTGCAGCCTTGACCTCCCAGCCTCAAGTGATCCTCCCACTTCAGCTTCCAGAGTAGCTGAGACCACAGGCACATGCCATCATACCTGGCTAATTTTTATATTTTTTATAGAGATGGGAGGTCTCCCTATGTGGTCCAGGCTGGTCTCAAACTCCTGAGCTCAAGCTATCCTCCCACCTCGGCCTCCCAAAGTGCTGGGATTATAGGTGTGAGCCACTGCACCCAGCCTGTACGTGTATTTTTACCTGAGTGTTACACATGGTTGCCTGGTGAACAATGGCACTCGAGGACTTTCTAGAAAAATACCAAGTCTTACAGTGGTGAAACCTAAGAAACGTGAATTAAAACTCCTCACTTCAAAAATTGACATTCAACCCACATTCCTTTACATCTCATCACCACCAACTTACTGCAGTCATCTACTGCTAGGCTGTTTTTAGCAACTACCCAGAATTTGCTTTGTTGATTGATTTATTTATTTTTTTGCATTTCTGTGATGATCAGGGAAGTGGACCACCTTTTTGTATTTATTGGCTATTTGGTTTTGGGTTTTGGTGGTAGTGGTGGTTGGTGTTTTTTTGTTTTGTTTTGTTTTTGTTTTTGTTTTTGTTTTTAATACGGAGTCTTCCTCTATTGCCTAGGCTGGAGTGAGGTGGCTCACTCAATCTTGGCTCACTGCAACCTCCGCCTCCTGGGTTCAAGCGATTCTCCTGCCTCAGCCTCCCGAGTAGCTGGGACTACGGGTGCGCCACCACCACACGTGGCTAGTTTTTTGTGTTTTTTTTTTGTATTTTTAGGAGAGACAGGGTTTCGTCATATTGGCCAGGCTGGTCTCAAACTCCCGCTCTCATGATCCGCCCGCTTCGGCCTCTCAAAGTGCTGGGATTACAGGCGTGAGCCACCACATCTGGCCTGATTTTTGTTTTTTTGAGTCAGGATCTCACTCTCGATCAGACTGGAATGCAGTGGCATGATCACAGCTCATTGGAGCCACCATCTCCCAGCTCAAGTCAGCCTCCTGAGTAGCTGAGACCACAGGAGTGCACCACCACGCCCAGTTTAAAAAATTTATTTTTTGACCAGGTGTGGTGGCTCACGCCTATAATCCCAGCAGTTTGAGAGGCTGAAGTGGGTGGGTCAGCTGAGGTCAGGAGTTCACGACCAGCCTGGCCAAGGTAGTGAAACCCATCTCTACTAAAAATACAAAAAAGGTGGCGTGGTGGCGGGCACCTGTAATCCCAGCTACTCCGGAGGCTGAGGCAGGAGATTTGCTTGAGGCCAGAGGCAGAGTTTGCAGTGAGCCAAGGTTGTGCCATTGCACTCCAGCCCAGGCGACAAGAGCGAGACTCCATCTCAAAAAAAAAAAAAATGTTTTTTAGAGACGGGTGTCACCATGTTGCCCAGGCTGGTCTCAAACTCCTGAACTCAACAGATCCTCCCACATTGGCCTCCCAAAGATCTGGGATTACAGGCCACTGCGCCCAGCTTTCTTGATTTTAAATTCTAAGACATTGCCTTGGTCTCCCAAACAGCCTATCAGTAAAGCTTCAAAGTAAGAAATCTTAATTTTGTTTTTCCATTTTCAGATTGTATTTTTTGAACACAAGGGCATGTTTTGGTATTTCATATTCAACCAAAAAGTAAAGTTGAAACCCTGTAAGGCCATATTTAGTAATTGTCTTGCTGTCTGATGGGTTAAGCATTCAGGGATGGGCAGCCAGGGCTGAAGTGTGATAAGCCTTATTTTTTCCTAGTCCCGTTCCCACATCTTACGAAGAGTGAAAGAGGGATGAAGAGGTGACTGTGGAAGGACAGGTGAAAAAGCTTAGATTCAACCCAGAATATCGTAGATTTTGTCATGACAAAGTACCGTGGTTCTCATTGCTTTTCAGGAGCCCCCAAAAGTAAATTTCCCCCTCTTCATCTGTGATTCTTGGTTTAAAGTATCAAAGGTGCTAGGGTGGCCCGCAACTGTTACCCCGAGGGCTGGGCCCTGCCTCCACGCATTCGAATGTCAGGTCCTGTTCTGGGAGCCAGCTACACAGGAGCGAGCATGGCTGAGCTCACGGTTATTAGGGGGAAGATGGAAGATAGGGAAGTGAGCAACTCAAATGTCATAAACCAGAGTGCTGGGGGCGGCGCAGAAGCCTTTATTCTCTTCATTCCCTGGGTAGTGGTGAACAGCCGGTTCTTCGAGGCCTTCCAGCGCCGGAGCCTCGGGCGTGAGCAAAAAGCATCCATACTCAGCCTGAGCCACTTGGGATCCCCCAGTCTCCGAGGTAGAAGAACAGTGCCCACCAGCGCAGCGGGGCTGCTGCCGGGAAATCCTGGCGGGAGCCCCGAGTCCCGGCGGGCGCACGCCGCGTGGGGGCCAGGCAGGCGGTTGGGGTACGGGGCGGGGGTCGACCGAGGGCTCGGGGCTCCGGAGCTCCGGGCTCGCCCCCGCCGCTCGGAGCCGGCGCGCCGATGGCGTTTCTGAGGTGACGCCGTCCACACCGGCCTTCTCTGGGGACGGAGGAAACACCTATGAACCCTCCGGCCGCCTTCCTTGCAGGGCGCCAGGTAAGCGGCGGTTCTGGGCGCGGCGGGGCGCCGCGGGAACGGTGCACATTGGTCGAAATCTATTGCTTCTCAAGAACAATCTACTTAAAATGTAGAACAGTCTACTTAAAATGTGAAACAGGCCGGGCGCGGTGGCTCACGCCTGTAATCCCAGCACTTTGGGAGGCGGAGGCGGGCGGATTACGAGGTCAGGAGATCGAGACCATCCTGGCTAACACAGTGAAACCCTGTCTCTACTAAAAAAAAAAAAAAAAAAATTAGCCTGGCGTGGTGGCGGGCGCCTGTAATCCCAGCTACTCAGGAGGCTGAGGCAGGAGAATGGCGTGAACCCGGGAGGCAGAGCTTGCCTTGAGCCGAGATCGCGCCACTGCACTCCAGCCTGGGCGACAGAGCGAGACTCCATCTCAAAAAAAAAAAAAAAAGTGAAACAATACACTAGAGGAAAACGGCATCACGACCGTTTCCTTAACCCAATAACACCTTGTTATTCAGCCCAGGCCACAGAGTAGCGCGTACCCGGTGCTTACTGTTTAAGGAGGACGATTGGCGTCTGGGGAGCTGCTTTCCCATTTACCTCGCTGGGTGTCCTTAATTTACACACCCTGGCGAGTAGAGGAAGGAGCTCTCACAACTCCACTGTACCAAAAAGTCTTGAAGTAGGCTTGCCCAAGGTTCGCGTCCATCAGTGTAAGACGACCTGCCTTTGTGCCGGCTTACTGCGTTTTCCTGGAGTGGAATATGTGCTCCTTGCCTGGCGGGCTGTGGCCCAGCCACTGGCGCTCAATAAATTATTTGTTGAATACATGAATGAAGGGCTAACCCAACACTGGAATTCAAGCTTTGGGACTTGAAATCCCTTGACTCCAAATTCCATTTTCCTTGTTAAGACTAGCAACTGTAATTTATTCATCATTCTTATTTATTTATTTTTGAGACAAGGTCTGGCTCTGTCCCCAGGGCTGGAGCACAGTGACGCAATGTCGGCTTACTGCAGCCTCTGCTTCCCGGGTTCAAACGATCCTCCCGCCTCAGCCTCCGGAATAGCTGGGACTAGAGGCACCCACCACCATGCCGAGCTAATTTTTGTGTTTTTAGTAGAGACAGGGTTTCGCCATGTTGGCCAGGCTGGTCTCAAACTCCTTACCTCAGGTGATCTGCCCACCTTGGCCTCCCAAAGTGCTGGGATTACAGGCGTGAGCCACTGAGCCCAACCTCATTATTCTTGTTTATTTACAAATCTTACTTTTCAAAAAGCAGTAAGGAGGTACAAAGGGCCACTGGTGAACTTTTAATTACTGTCTTTAAGGTGGAACTCTATTAAAGTAACACTTTTAGTTGTTTATTTCATAGGCAGGGACAGCACCATGATTTGAAATGTGGTTTACAGTGTTAATGAGAGCTGATGTTTGTTGAGTGATTACAACGGGCCAGGCTTTGTGCTCAGTACTTTACAGAGTTTGTCTTGTTTAATCTTTGCCACTCCAAGATGTTAAAATGCTGTTGCTATCGTTTTACAGGTGAGGAAACTAATGCTTAGAGAAGTTAAGTAACTTGCCCAAGGTTATGTAGCCACTAAGTGGCTAATTCTGGGATCACGATTTGGTCAGACCATCTTGTTAGATTTTAAAATGCTGTATACTTCAAAGAAATTATTGTATTAATAGATAATATTGTTAGATATGAAAATGGCATCATGGTTATATATGAAATGTTCATTTTTAGAGATGCATTCTGAAGTATGTAAGGGTGAAATAGTATTTTTTAACCAATAATGAAAAGAAAAGGACATTGAAGCAGCCGCAGTGAAATCTCAATAATGGTAGAACCCAGGCACTGAGTATATGGGAGTTTATCGTACTATTGTCTTTGGGTACATGTTTTCACAAATTTCCTTACAGAATTTGTTTTTTAATGATGTATGTTGTATTTGGATCAGTTACAATATTAAATTGCCCTTAATTGATTGAGTATGTATAGATGCCTTAGATATTGTAGTTGTCATGAATATTGAACACTGGAAGACTTAATTTTCTTTTTATAGACTAAAATTCCCATTCTTTAGTAAGGATCATTTACATTTAAACAGTAACTATTTCATGATTTTTTTTTTTTTTTTTTTTTTTTTGAGATAAGAGTTTTGCTCTTGTCGCCCAGGCTAGAGTGCAATGGCACAATCTCAGCTCACTGCAACCTCTGCCTCCAGGGTTCAAGCAATTCTCCTGCCTCAGCCTATTGAGTAGCTGGGATTACAGGCGTGTGCCACCACACTGAGCTAATTTTTGTATTTTTAGTAGAGATGGGGTTTTGCCACGTTGGCCAGGCTGGTCTTGAACTTCTGACCTCAGGTGATCGGCCCACCTTGACCTCCCAAAGTGCTGAGATTACAGGCGTGAGCCACCACGCCTGGCCACTATTTCATGTTTACCTGTACTTGGTTACTCAAATTGCTGGGGCAAGGTGAGGGATAATGTTATTGACTGGCAGAGAAAAGCGTTGTTGGCAAAGGGGGAGAAAAAGTGTAGAAATAAGTTTATTTGTTTACCCAGTGGGTTTTAGAAACAGTCCCACTTTTTAGGCATGGTACGTATGGCATGACAGAAAATTGTAGAGAGGCAGAGTGCATGGTAAGTTTTAACTTGAACATGTTTTAAGTATACATAATCTTTTGCTGCCATGTTATTAACTTAAAACTTAATTGAACTACTTAGAATTGGCAGCAAAAGAAGATATACTTATTTGGAAAATGGACTTTGGCTGATTTGTTATTGATTTCATTCTATTTTGATGTGAAACCGCTTTCTATGTTTAGAACATCGGGTCAGAAGTTGAGATTTCCACTATTGAGAAACAACGGAAGGAGCTGCAGTTGCTCATTGGAGAATTAAAAGATCGAGATAAAGAGCTCAATGACATGGTTGCAGTGCACCAGCAACAGCTTCTTTCATGGGAAGAGGATCGGCAGAAAGTGTTGACATTGGAAGAATGTTGCAGCAAATTAGAAGGTCAGAAATCCATTCAGTGACAACAGTTACGCACTTCTGTGTGCTAACACATTGATGGGCTCATGGGGAAGATAGAGAGGAAGTAAAGACTGCAATCCCTGCTGTCCTCAAGTTTAGGCTCATTGGAGACAGGAGGACTTTATGAACAGCCACAATGGGACAGACACACACAAATAAAGTAGGACAAGCAAAGTATTTCAGTATAGAAAGGGGGCTGGATAGAGCTCCAGTTAACATGGGGTGAGCACCAGTGGTGAAGCTGAAGTTTTGAACAGGAGTATGAATGAAGATGCCATATGACTAGCCATTTCTCTTAAACTAAACTGAAAGATTTTAGGCTTTTGTTATTGAACTTGATCTTAAGTTCCTAAAATGGTCATCTTTTAAAATTATAGCTGTCCGGCCAGGCACAGTGGCTCACACCTGTAATCCCAGCACTTTGGCAGATCACTTGAGCTCTGGAACTCGAGACCAGCCTGGCCAACATGGTGAAACCCCATTTCTACGAAAAATACAAAAAGTTAACTGGGCGTGGTGGTGCACACCTGTAATCTCAGCTACTCGGGAGGCAGAGGCACGAGAATTGCTTGAACCCAGGAGGCGGAGGTTGCCGTGGGCCAAGATTGCACCACTGCACTCCAGCCTGGGGGACAGAACAAGACCCTGTCTCAAAAAAAAAAAAAAATTATAGCTGTCTCAAAAATGGTTGCAAAAAGTTTATTTGATACCATATTTTAATTTTGTCATTCCTTTAGTGCTGCCCTACATCTGAATGTTCCATGACTCTAGGTTGTTAGTAGAATGCATTAGAGGAGAAAACACTAGATCTGTATAATAGAAAGATAACCTTTTTTTACTTAACATTACTCAAAAGATTCTGTAAATGTGACAGTCCAAATCTGTCATTTTTGATGGGGCGTGGTGGCTCATGCCTGTAATCCCAGCACTTTGGGAGGCTGAGGCAGGCGGATCACTTGAGGTCAGGAGTTCGATACCAGCCTAGCCAACATGGTGTACCTCGTCTCTACTAGAAATACAAAAATTAGCGGGGCATGGTGGTGGGCGCCTATAGTCCCAGCTACTCAGGAGGCTGAGGCAGGAGAATTGCTTGAACCTGGGAGGTGGAGGTTGCAGTGAGCTGAGATTGCGCCACTGCACTCCATCCTGGACGACAGAGCAAGACTCTGTCAAAACAAAGAAAGGAACAAACAAAAAACCCAAATATATGATTTTTTCGTTTCTTTGATGACCATCTGATTTTACTCTGACCACACCCACACACGTATATACACACAGTGTTTAAAATGGTTGCTCATTAAATGCAGTATAACATCTTATAGCTCTTATATAAACATGTTAGGCCGGGCGCGGTGGCTCACGCTTGTAATCCCAGCACTTTGGGAGGCCGAGGCGGGCGGATCACGAGGTCAGGAGATCGAGACCACGGTGAAACCCCGTCTCTACTAAAAATACAAAAAATTAGCTGGGCGTGGTGGCGGGCGCCTGTAGTCCCAGCTACTCGGAGAGGCTGAGGCAGGAGAATGGCGTGAACCCGGGAGGCAGAGCTTGCAGTGAGCCGAGATTGCGCCACTGCACTCCAACCTGGGCGACAGAGCGAGACTCCGTCTCAAAAAATTTAAAAAAAAAAAAGAAAAAAAAAATGTTAAAGAACAAAGATAACACATATAACATATATAACCCACATTATATGTAGCCATCAGTATTTGATTTTAAAATGAGCAAGATTTGAATAGGCACCTCATGGAAAGAGGAAAATTGAATGGCCAATAAATATACTAAAAGTTTCCTATTCTCATTAGTAGTTAGGGAAATGCAAATGAAAACCAAATTGAGATACTATTTTACCTTTACCAGTCTAGCAGAAATTATCAGGTGTTGGTAACGTATGGCACCAAGGGAAAGCTGAGATGCTGCTGGTGGGAGTCAGTTGTCACTGCTAGTGTGCAAAATCATTTGGCAGCATCTAGTGAAGCTGAAGGTGTGCATATCCTACAGCCCAGCAAAGCCACTTCTAGGAATATTCTCACCCTTTAATAGACACATGAATCACTTAAGGGTCTTGTTAAAATTTAGATTCTGATACAATAGGTCTGGGGCCCAACGGTCTGCATTTCTAACAGGCATCCCAGGCGATGCCACTGCTGCTGCTGGTCCAGGGACCACATTTTGAGAAGCAGGGCTCTCAAGAAACTCTTGAAAATATGCACCCAGATGCATGTAAAAAGGCCTGGTGCTGTGGCTCACATCTGTAATCCTAGCACTTTGGGAGGCTGAGGCAGGCAAATCACCTGAGGTCAGGGGTTCGAGACCAACCTGGCCAACATGGTGAAACCCTGTCTCTGCTAAAAATATAAAAATTAGCCAGGCGTGCTGGCTCATGCCTGTAATCCCAGCTACTCGGGAGGCTAAGACAAAAGAATTGCTTGAACTTGGGAGGCGGAGGTTGCAGTGAGCTGAGATCACACCACGGCACTCCAGCCTGGGCTAAGAGCGAGACTCTGTCTCAAAAAAAAAAAAAAAAAAAAAAACAGATGCGTGTAAAAGAATATTCAGAGCAGCATTGTTTATCATAGCTGCAAAGTGGAACTAACCTAAATGACCATCAATATTAGAAATAAGCTTTGGTAGGCCAGGCGTGGTGGCTCACGCCTGTAATCCCAGCACTTTGGGAGGCTGAGGAGGATGGATCACGAGGTCAGGAGATCAAGACCATCCTGGCCAATATGGTGAAACCCCCATCTCTACTGAAAATATAAAAAATTAGCCAGACGTGGTGGTGCTCGCCTGTAATCCCAGCTACTTGGGAGGCTGAGGCAGAAGAATCACTTGAACCCGGGAGGTGGAGGTTGCAGTGAGCCAAGATCGTGCCATCGCCCTCCAACCTGGGCAACAGAGGGAGGCTCTGTCTCAACAACAACAACAACAACAACAACAACAACAACAAAAATGGCCGGGCATGGTGGCTCACGCCTGTAATCCCAGCACTTTGGGAGGCTGAGGTGGGCTGATCATGAGGTCAGGAGATCGAGACCATCCTGGCTAACATGGTGAAACCCTGTCTCTACTAAAAATAAAAAAAAATTAGCCAGGTGTGGTGGCGGGCACCTGTAGTCTCAGCTACTCAGGAGGCTGAGGCAGGAGAATGGCATGAACCCAGGAGGCAGAGCTTGCAGTGAGCTGAGATCACGCCACTGCACTCCAGCCTGGACAACAGAGCGAGACTCTGTCTCAAAAATAGAATAAAATAAAATAAAACAGAAATAAGCTTTTGTGTAATCATTCAGTGGAATATTACCTGGCAATGTTAGTGCACAAACACAAGTTACACACAACTGAGTGAATCTCAGAATCATCATCTTAAGCAAAAAAAGCAAACAGAAGAATTCTCAGAATATGATTCCATTTTTATATGGTTCAAATTAAACTATAATTTTGAGGCATGTGGTCATTGGTAAAACTGTAATGAAAAGCTAGGAAGTGATTACTCTAAGATCAGGGTCATGGTTGGGAAAGTGGAAACTGGAGTGATTATGTTCAGGAAGTGACCTCCAGAGGCTTCCAGTTGCTCACAGTTCTGTTTCTTGATTAGGTGTGATATTGTGCATTTCATAATAAAAGGTTTTAAAAGAAGATTGTCTTTTTAAAAATTCTCTAGCACATTTTAACTTTTTACACCCATTTTGAAAATAATGCCTTTTAAGCTGAAGGTCTGACTACAAATTATTGATGAACTTCCCCTCAGGTGAACTACATAAAAGAACTGAAATAATCAGGTCACTCACAAAGAAGGTAAAAACTCTTGAATCCAATCAAATGGAATGCCAAACAGCTCTCCAAAAGACCCAACTACAGCTTCAGGAAATGGCTCAAAAGGCAACGCATTCTGCTCTTCTCTCTGAAGACCTTGAGGTTGGGATTATTTTTTGATAAGCTTCACTAGTCCAAATTCCCTTTGTGTTTCAGTTATTGAAAAATTAGATTTGGCCGGGCATGGTGGCTTACTCCTGTAATGCCAACACTTTGGGAGGCTGAGGCGGGCAGATCACTTGAGGTCAGGAGTTCGAGACCAGCCTGGCCAACGTGGAGAAACCCCATCTCTACTAAAAATACAAAATTAGCTGGGTGTGGTGGCACACGCCTGTAGTCCCAGCTACTCGGGAGGCCGAGGCAGGAGAGTTGTTTGAACCCGGGAGGTGGAGGTTGCAGTGAGCCAAGATCGTGCCATTGCACTCCAGCCCGGGCAACAAGAGCGAAACTCTGTCTCAAAAAAAAAAGAAAAAAGAAAAATTAGATTTAAATGTCTCATTAAAAATGCATGTGAGGCTGGGCACAGTGGCTTGGTGGCTCATGCCTGTTATCCCAGCTCTTTGTTTGGGAGGCTGAGGTGGGAGGATTGCTTGAGCCCAGGAATTCGCGACCAGGCTTGGCAACATGGCAAATGCCTGTCTCTATAAAAAGAAGAAATAACGAAAATGAGCTGGGTGTGATGGTGCGCTGCTGTGGTCCCAGCTACTTGGGAGGCTGAGGCAGGAGGATCACTTGAGCCCAGGAGGTCAAGGCTGCAGTAAGCTGTGATTGTGCCACTACACCCCAGCCTGGGTGACAAAAAAAAAAAAAAGCATATGTAAGCCAAGCACAGTGGTGTATGCCTGTAGTCCCAGCTTCTGGGGAGGCTGAGGCAGAAACACCGCTTGGACCCAGGAGTCCAAGTCCAGCCTGGACAACATAGTGAGACCTCATCTCAATAAAAAACAACAATAACAACAAGCAACCAATGCAAAAATGCATACGTGTGTGTGTGTGAAGGTATCTACACTCATCCACCCCTTGTAGTTTTGTGTTTATCCTACAGTTTTGGTTAGCTGCACAGCACTATCCGGTCTTAGAGACTGAACTTCAGTACAACGCTTTTTAACTGTTAATGCCATTTGGTTTAGTAGCATCTACCATTTAATCAACAATGAGTTATTTTAGAAAGCTTTCCTCAAAGATAAGAGGGTATAATGAAGTTTTGGTAGCCTCAGTGATGTTTTCTAAATTATTGGGTTTTTTTTGTTTTTTTTTTTTTTGAGATGGAGTTTCGCTCTTGTTGCCCAGGCTGAAGTGCAATGCCACGATCTCGGCTCACCACAACCTCTGCCTCCTGGGTTCAAGCAATTCTCTTGCCTCACTCCCCCGAGTAGCTGGGATTACAGGCATGCACCACTATGCCCAGCTAATTTTGTATTTTTAGTAGAGACGGAGTTTCTTCGTGTTGGTCAGGCTGGTATCCAATGCCCGACCTCAGGTGATCTGCCCACCTCGGCCTCGCAAAGTGCTGGGATTCCAGGTGTGAGCCACTGTGCCCAGCCAATTATTGTGTTTTATCTCATAATGTTAGTGGCATATTGGGAATAAAAACTGTAAGACTGGTTTTTTGAGCCCGGCACGGTGGCTCACGCCTATAATCCCAGCACTTTGGGAGGCCGAGGTGGGCAGATGACTTGAGGTCCAAAGTCTGAGATCAGCCTGGCCAACATGGTGAAACACCGTCTCTACTAAAAATTCAAAACTTAACCAGGTGTGGTGGCAGGCGCCTGTAGTCCCAACTACTCAGGAGGCTGAGGTAGGAGAGTCAATTGAACCTGAGAGGCAGAGGTTGCAGTGAGCCGAGATCGCACCACTGCATTCCAGCCTGGGGAAAAGAGCCAGACTCCTTGTCAAAAAAAAGATGGATTTTTTTGGACAAGGAGTCTGGCTCTTTTCCCCAGGCTGGAATGCAGTGGTGCGATCTCGGCTCACTGCAACCTCTGCCTCTCAGGTTCAATTGACTCTCCTACCTCAGCCTCCTGAGTAGTTGGGACTACAGGCGCCTGCCACCACGCCCGGCTAATTTTTTGTATTTTCGTAGAGACGGGGTTTCACCGTGTTAGCCAGGATGGTCTCGATCTCCTGACCTTGTGATCCGCCCGCCTCGGCCTCCCAAATTGCTGGGATTATAGGCTTGAGCCACCGCGCCCAGCCGTGAAAGCTTTAAAAGGACTCAAGCAGTATCATCTGTGTTGTTTTCTTGTAGGCTAGAAACGAAACTCTCAGCAACACGTTAGTGGAACTTTCTGCTCGAGTAGGACAGCTACAAGCTCGAGAACAAGCTCTCACGACAATGATAAAGCTAAAGGTAATCAAAAATAAGAATTCCTGCATTTGCCAGAGTGCTTGTTAGTTTATATCCATATTCATTATCTTACCTAAGTCCCTAGCATCCCAGAAATGTGAAGCTACCAACGTTGCTCTTGTTTTTTAAAACGCCCATTTAGTAATGAGGGAAACAAGTTTAAAATGATGTTCCCAAGGCATCAAGAAAGGAGGCAGGACTCTGCTTCTGGTCTTCTGTCTCCAAGGCCCATTCTGTGGGCTGGCAGGTCTGAATTAACTTGTTTTGTCCCCGGGTATCCATTGTCAGGTCTCATAGAGTTATAGGCCATTAGATTGCTTGATAGGTTTTTTTTAATGGAGGGAAAAACCATTTGCAATCAAGCAGTTGATGTAGTCACTAACATGCAATATACAACGATACACACTCTCCTGCTGTTACACGTGTCTTTGACAATTGGTATTTAAAGGAACAATGTTGGTATAACGAAATGCTCACGCTAATAAATATGTGATTTTTCTCAGCACATTGTTTTCTTTTTTTTTTTTTTGAGACAGAGTCTCGCTGTCGCCCAGGCTGGAGTGCAGTGGCGCGATCTCGGCTCACTGCAGGCTCCGCCCCCCGGGGTTCACGCCATTCTCCTGTCTCAGCCTCCTGAGCAGCTGGGACTACAGGCGCCCGCCACCTCGCCCGGCTAATTTTTTGTATTTTTAGTAGAGACAGGGTTTCACTGTGTTAGCCAGGATGGTCTCGATCTCCTGACCTCGTGATCCGCCCGCCTCGGCCTCCCAAAGTGCTGGGATTACAGGCGTGAGCCACCGCGCCCGGCCCCAGCACATTGTTTTCAAGTGATTGGGGCAAGTGCTCTTAAAATTAAAGAGAAAATATTAAAATCTACAGTCATGTCTTTAGTCAAGTAGTGGACAGTTTAGTGGCTTCAACAGCCTCTCTGGTTTCCATCATAGCAAACTCTGGCAAAGCTGTAGGTATGTCTGAAGGTGCTGCCAAGGCATTTTCCCACCATTAAAACAGTGGGTGCATTAGGAAGGCTGTGCTCCTGGAGGCCGAGTGCCGTGGCTCATGCCTATAATCCCAGCACTTTGGGAAGCTGAGGCGGGTGGATTGCTTGAGGTCAGGAGTTCGAGACTAGCCTAGCCAACATGGTGAAACCCCTGTCTTTACTAAAAATACAAAAAAATTAGCCAGGCATGGTGGCACACGCCTGTAATCCCAGCTACTCTGGAGGCTGGGGT
>NW_026652287.1:9574520-9899326 GCF_009828535.3 Hylobates moloch | reverse complement strand
CGGGGTTTCACCGTGGTCTCGATCTCCTGACCTCGTGATCCGCTCGCCTCGGCCTCCCAAAGTGCTGGGATTACAAGCGTGAGCCACCGCGCCCGGCCCGTCTTAGAGATTTTATTTGATGAAAATGGTTTCCATTAGAAGCAGATGCCCTCCAGGACATCCTTATCAAAGGAGCAAGTAGGAATCCCAAGTTTAAGGCTGAAAGGGATTGACTGTTGTGGGTCTCCTGGTGTTAACGGAACTGTGTTCTTGTACTTATTAGAATGGTTATTTTTTGCTACTGACCTGGTCGCAAAGTTCCATGGGTTTTTGCATGGCCTGCCCCAACCCTGTTATTCTGTAAGTCCTAGTGTGAGATGTGCAGACAATGTGATTTTTCAGGAGTGCATTTATGATGCTGTAGCAGAAACGTTTAGACTTCAGTAGGGGTAAAACCTCTTAATAACAGTTATTCCAGGTGAGTGGGGGAGGGATAGAACTTTTACTTATTTTTATACTTATAGGTGTTGTTTGAGTTGCTTTTCAAGAAGCAGATACCTTTTTTGGTAACTAAAACTGCCTCAACAGTTAAGAAATTCTAATTTGGGAGGTTTGGAATGATGTTGTGGTGGAGTCTGTCATGTTAACAAGCTGGAAAATGGGAGGGAATGGTGGGTCATTAGACTTACCTATATAATCCACAGGATGGTTTTCCCATCCAGGGGCCACCCACCCTCTTGTTGCTATTATAGTTTCTTAGGTAATGGAATGGTCTGGCTCTAACTTTTTGAGAGAGAGTAAGGGGTAGTGGTTCAGTACATAGTGTCTGAGGCAGCCAGCTAGGTTCAAATGGTGGCTCCACCACTAACTAGCTGTGTAACCGTGGGCAAGGAACGCAGCCTTTCTGTTGACTCATGTCACTTGGCAAGAACAATAGTACCACCCTCATAGAGTTACTGTAAAGATTAAATGAGTTAATATGCGAGAAGTGCTTAGAATGGAACCTGGCACACAATAAGATCTTAGTAAGTGTTATCTTTTCTTCTTGGTTAATTGGAATTTAAGAATCTAGGATAACCGTTTTCAAATTTGGTTTTTAGGACAAAGATATTATTGAGGCAGTTAATCATATTGCAGACTGTTCGGGTAAATTTAAATTGCTAGAGCATGCCCTACGTGATGCCAAGATGGCGGAGACTTGTATTGTGAAAGAAAAGCAAGATTATAAGCAGAAATTGAAGGCACTTAAGATTGAAGTCAATAAACTAAAAGGTAAGGAAGAGACCTACATTTAAGATACAAATGTATTATCTTGGGAATATATTTCTTCATTTGGGTTCACTTAATCTTATGCTTGAGAGTAGATCAATTCCTGGCCTTAGACCCTAACGTGAAATATCCATTTCATTTATATAGGATTATGCTGCAATTTGTGTCTTATAAGATATATAACAGAGTTGGGGAAAACTGCAGAATGTATCATATTTTAAAGTAATCCTGCCTTAGTTGAAGTGGCTGTACCATTAGCTATTGCTAATACATGCTTTGTGGCAGACAACATCAGTATCTCAGTGGCAGACAGTCGTAGCATTTATTAAACCCACATGTCTAGAGGCAAATGGGAGTTGTCTGACTGTGGCTGGGCCTCACTGAGCTTCCCATCTGGGCAGTTTTGCCTCACACGTTTCATCTTCTTGCTAGCAGGCTAGCCAGGGCATTTCTTCCCATGGTGAGGGCAGAAACTCCTGATTCTGAAATTAGGAATTTTTATTTTTGCCAATTTATTTATTTTTGACAGAATCTCACTTTGTCACCCAGGCTGGAGTGCGGTAGCACAATCTTGGTTCACCACTGCCTCCACCTCCCAGGTTCAAGCTATTCTCCTGTCTCAGCTTCCCGAGTAGCTGGAATTACAGGCACTTACCACCATGCCTGGCTAATTTTTGGATGTTTAGTAGAGACAGAGTTTTGCCATGTTGGCCAGGCTAGTCTGGAACTCCCGACCTCAGGTGAATCCCTCTGCCTTGGCCTCCCAAAGTGCTGGGATTTACAGGCGTGAGCCAACACACCCAGCCGATCTTTGCTGATTTAACTTAAAAGATTCAGCATTCGAAAATGTTGTCTTTATGATGCCCTGACCTATGGTTAGCCATAGGTCTTATCTCCATTTGTAGCTTCAGCTAAAACAATAATCGTATTATCATCCCCTTGGCAGCAGGAACAGACTCTGCTTCTCTTTTTCAGTGTACTGTTAATAGCACAGCACAAGGGCTACACTCTAGGTATTTGGTATTTATTGAATGTTTATATATATCAAGGTAAAATATTCATGTAAAAAGAAGTCTATTCTGTCAATATTTATATATTAAAAACATTTTCTAAATTCAATATTAAAACTTTTTTTTTTTTTGAGACGGAGTCTCACTCTGTTGCCCAGGCTGGAGTGCAATGGCATGATCTCAGCTCACTGCAACCTCCGCCTCCTGGGTTCAAGCAATTTTCTTGCCTCAGCCTCCTGAGTAGCTGGGATTACAGGTGGGTGCCACCATGCCCGGCTAATTTTTGTATTTTTAGTAGAGACAGGGTTTCATCATGTTGGTCAGGCTGGTCTCAAACTCCTGACCTTGTGATCCACCTGCCTCGGCCTCCCAAAAGTGCTGGGATTACAGGCATGAGCCACTGCACCTAGCTTAAAATTTTTTTTTTTAGAAAAGAAAAATAGTGGCTGGGCACGATGGCTCACATCTGTAATCCTAGCACTTTGGGAGGCCAAAGCGGGCAGATTGCTTGAGGCCAGGACTTCAAGAAGACCAGCCTGGATAACATGGCAGAGCCCTGTCTCTACAAAAAATTAGCCAGGCATGGTGGTGTGATCCTATAGTCCCAGCTAATCGAGAGGCAAAGTGGAAGGATTTCTTGAGCCCAGGAGGTGAAGGTTGCAGTGAGCCAAGATTGTGCCACCACACTTCAGCCTGGGCAAAGAGCAAGATCCTGCCTCAAAAAAAAAAAAAAAAAAAAAAAAAAGAGGAATTTTTATAGAGCTCAATCTCCAGCCCTCCCTCCCCTTCCTGGAGGTCCACAAGTGGGACTGCAGGTTCCAGCCCTGTCCTCACTTGGTGTTTCTGGTGGCTGTCTGCATCCTGAGGCCACGTAGGAGATACACCCTGAGTCACCTTGTTAGCATGTACTCTGGTGTAATCAACCGGGACTCTTCATGAATGACAAAAGATTCTTCTGTCACTTAGAAAATTCCACAAGTTTTAGGAGCTCTGTTCCAGGAACAGAGGACAAAAACCACATCTATTTCTTCTTATACCACAGACATATTCAAGGAACAGAAGGAAAGGAGGGAACGGCGGTGGGGAGATGGGCGGGTCAGGTCATGCTGGACTCTGCAGTTTGCGGTAATGAATTTGGATTTCATCCTCAGTGCAGTAGCAAGGCTTTTCACTGAGAAATGACACGAGCAGATTTTTATTTTTATTTTTATTTATTTATTTATTTTTAAGACAGAATTTCACTCTTGTCACCCAGGCTGGAGTGCAATGGCGCGATCTCGGCTCACTGCAACCTCCGCCTCCCTCTCAAGCAATTCTGCCTCAGCCTCCTGAGTAGCTGGGATTACAGGTGCCCACCACCACGCCCAGCTAATTTTTGTATTTTTAGTAGAGATGGGGTTTTACCAGGTTGGCCAGGCTGTTCTCGAACTCCTGACCTCAGGTGATCCACCCGCCTCAGCCTCCCAAAGTGTTGGGATTACAGGTGTGAGCCACTGCATTTGGCCTTTATTTTTACTTTACTTTTTTTTTTTTTTTTGAGATGGAGTCTCACTCTGTTGTCCAGGTTGAGTGCAGTGGCATGATCTCAGCTCACTGCAACCTCCGCCACCTGGATTCAAGCGATTTTCCTGCCTCAGGCTCCCGAGTAGCTGGGATTGCAGGCGGGCGCCACCACACCCAGCTAATTTTTGTATATTTAGTAGAGACGAGGTTTCACCATGTTGGCCAGGCTGGTCTCAAACTCCTGGCCTCAAGTGGTTTGTCCGCCTTGGCCTCCGAAAGTGCTGAGATTATAGGAATGAGCCACTGTGCTGGGCAGATTTTGATTTTTAAAAGATTGCTCTGTGTACACTGGGCTGTCACAGGAGAGGCAAGCCTGGCGCAGGGAGGTCAGTCAGATGAGAGCAAGCAAAGCCTCCAACCAGGGTCCTTGCCAGGTGTGGAGATGTTGGCTGTGAAACAGATTTTGTCTATAGATCCGACAGGACTGGAAGGGGCCACTGAGGACATGAGGGTTAGGCATAGTGTGTATATGAGGACTGGAAACTAGTATTTATTTGAGGACTTTCTTTTTCTTCTGTTATGAAGAGGACCTCAACGAAAAGACAACAGAAAATAACGAGCAACGAGAAGAGATCATTCGCCTCAAGCAAGAGAAAAGTTGCCTGCACGATGAATTGCTTTTTACTGGTAAAACAGATGATCGAATGTATTTGTAACCTAGACTTGCTATGATGACAGGCTGAAGGAATTATACCTCTCCCAAAATGGTTTTTTTTTTTTTTTTTTTTTTTTTTTTTTTTTGAGACAGGGTCTTTTTTGAGACAGGGTCTTGCTCTGTCACCCCGGCTGGAGTGCAGTGGTGCGATCTCGGCTGACTGCAACTTCTGCCTCCCAGGCCCAAGCGATTCTCCTGCCTCAGCCTCCTTAGTAGCTGGGATTACTGGTATGAGCCACCACACCTGGCTAAATTTTGTATTTTTATTTTTATTTTTATTTTTTTTTGAGACAGAGTCTCGCTCTGTCGCCCAGGCTGGAGTGCAGTGGCACGATCTCGGCTCACTGCAAGCTCCGCCTCCCGGGTTCACGTCATTCTCCTGCTTCAGCCTCTCCGAGTAGCTGGGACTACAGGCGCCCGCCACCACGCCCGGCTAATTTTTTGTATTTTTAGTAGAGACGGGGTTTCACCATGGTCTCAATCTCCTGACGTCGTGATCCGCCCGCCTCGGCCTCCCAAAGTGCTGGGATTACAAGCGTGAGCCACCGCGCCCGGCCCTAAATTTGGTATTTTTAGTAGAGACGGGGTTTCACCACATTGGTCAGGCTGATCTTCTTGAACGCCTAACCTCAAGTGATCTACGGGCCTTGGCCTTCCAAAGTGCTGAGATTGCAGGTGTGAGCCCGGCTTTTTTATTTTTATTTTTATTTTTATTTTTTTCTGAGACAGAGTCTCACTCTGTCATCCAAGCTGGAATGCAGTGGCATGATCTCGGCTCACTGCAACCTCCACCTCCCAGGTTCAAGCAATTCTCCTGCCTCAGCCTCCCGAGTAGCTGGGATTACAGGCGCGTGCCACCATGCCTGGCTAATTTTTTTTTTTTTTTTTTTTTGAGATGAAGTCTCGCTCTTACCCAGGCTGCAGTGCAGTGGTGCAATCTCGGGTCGCTGCAAGCTCCACCTCCCGGGTTCACACCATTCTCCTGCCTCAGCCTCCCGAATAGCTGGGACTACAGGCGCCTGCCACCGCGCCCGGCTCATTTTTTATATTTTTAGTAGAGATGGGGTTTCACTGTGGTCTCGATCTCCTGACCTTGTGATCCGCCCGCCTCAGCCTCCCAAAGTGCTGGGATTACAGGCGTGAGCCACCACGCCCGGCCTAATTTTTATGTTTTTAGTAGAGACGGGGTTTCACCATATTGACCAGGCTGATCTCGAACTCTGGCCTCAGATAATCTGCCCGCCTCGGCCTTGCAAAGTGCTGGGATTACAGGCATGAGACATCGCGCCCAGCCTTTTTGTTTGTTTTTAACACTCTTTGCGGGATCGATGGGGAACCAAGCAGCGAATGTTAATGCTGCCATCCCATTCCCAGTCACTATTTCCTCTTCTGTAAAATGAGCTACTCTCCCTTCCAGCTTGAGCGTGTGACTCTGCTTCTCACTAAAAACATAACACAGATGCTCTTTGACTTACAGGGTTACATTCTGATAAACCCCTTGCAAGTCAAAAATGCATTTAATGAAGCCAACCTACCCATCAGCATAGCTCAGCCTAGCCTGCCTTAAACATGCACAGAACACTCGCATTAGCCTGCATTTGGACAAAATCATCTCACACAAAGGCTGTTTTATAATAAATTGTTGAATATATCATGTAATTTACTGAAAGTGAAAAACAGAATGGTTGTATGGGTGCTCAAAGTAGGGATTTTTTAATGAATGCGTACCCCTAGTAAAAGGGGAACTGAGGGTAGGTATCAGTAGACCAAAAAGTGTTCATATGATTTTCTCTTCTAAATCAATGACTTTCCTAACACAAACCACTGAAAAGAAAGCCCAGTAGAATCATCTTGGCTGGCAGGGATGTCAACAAGCTCTCTATGTCAGTCATTCTCAGTTGGGAGTAGAGAAGGAGGCCTTCACCAGTGGAAACTCTGAGATACTGGGGGGTAGGTAAGAAATATGGCAGGAAATGGAATGCAGTTTGTCTGTAAATTAATGGGAAAAAAATTAAAGACAAGGTCTCACTCTGTCACCTAGGTTGGAGTGCAGTGGTGTAATCACAGCTCACTGCAGCCTCAAACTCCTGGACTCAAGGAATCCTCCCGCCTTGGCCCTCGGAGTAGCCTGGCTAAATTTTTAATTTTTTTGCAGAGAAGGGGTCTCACTATGTTGCCCAGGCTGGTCTGTAGCTCCTGGGATCAAGTGATCCTCTTGCCTTGGCCTCCCAAAGTGCTGGGATTACAGGTGTGAGCCACCATGCCTGGCCTAAGAAGTTTCAAGTGAAATGGAATTCTTAATTTTAATCTCTTGTGATTAAAGATGGGGGGGAAAGTGTGGTATTCTGCCACTAGAGGTCACTATTTTCACCATTTCTAGGATTGCTGCATCTGCAAGTAATGATAACCTGTTACGCTGCTAAAGATATCACATATTTGTAGCTTTACAGTTGCATTCAAACAGTCCTTGGACCAGCATTTGTATGCCAGGTGCCCTGCAATATGCTCAGAAGTTCACAGGCCCACAGAATTTACTACTATACAAATGCTATACATAAAATGCTATGGGAGGTCAAAGGAAAGAACAAAGCTTAAAGGATACGTTAGTCTCTTTTCTTTTTGATTAATCACTTTTTACCCATGCACTCTACTATGTATTACTAAGTAAAATACATGGAATTTGTTAGCTAATATTATAATAAATCGATTTTGTGAAATATTTTTATCATATCCTAAGCAGATTTCTTTACCCAGGCTGGAGTGCAGTGGTACAATCATGGCTCACTGAAGCCTCAAACTCTGAGGCTCAAGTGATCCTCCCACCTCAGCCTCCCAAGTAGGTGGGACCACAGGCACATGCCATCACACATGCCTAATTTTTTAATTTTTTGTATGGATGAGGTTCCACTATGTTGCCCAGTCTGGTCTGGAACTGCTGGGCTCAAGCGATCCTCCTACCTCTGCCTCCCAAAGCATTGGGATTACAGGCATGAGCCACCATACCTGGCATCCTAAATGGATTCCTTAAACATCTTCTTAACTAAAGACAATCTCACACCACTGTCTGAAAACAATTTTTGTATGCTTTTTTCTTCTTTTTCAAAATATAGACAATTGGTAGATTTGCATGTTTCAATTATAAAAGTGAACAAAGCCTACAAAAGAACTTATTTATTTATTTTGTAGAGGCAGGGTCTTGCTCTGTTGCCCAGGCTGGAGTGCAGTGGTGCAATCATAGCTCACTGCAGCCTCGACTGTCTGGGTTCAAGTGATCCTGCCACCTCAGCCTCCTGAGTAGCTGGGACTACAGGCATGTGTCATCATACCTAGCTAATTTTATTTTTTTAATTTTTTAGTAGAGGCAGGGTCTCACTGTGTGGCCCAGGCTGCTGGTTTTGAACTCCTAGCCTCAGATAATCCTCCTGCCTTGGCCTCCCAAAGTACTAAGATTATAGGCATGAGCCGTCATGCTTGGCCTAAGCCCAAAAAAGAATTTTTAAAGGCATAACATGATAATATGCTGTCAAGTGCTATGGCTAAATGTTACCATGTTTTTCTGTTTTTGTTTTTTTTGGAGATGGAGTCTTGCTCTGTCGCCTAGGCTGGAGTGTAGTGGCGCGATCTTGTCTCACTTCAACCTCCACCTCCTGCGTTCAAGCAATTCTCATGCCTCAGCCTCCAGAGTAGCTGGGACTGCAGGCACACGCCACGACACCTGGCTAATTTTTTGTACTTTAGTAGATACGTGGTTTCGTTGTGTTGCCCAGGCTGGTCTCGAACTCCTGAGCTCAGACAATCCACCTGCCTCGGCCTCCCAAAGTGTTAGGATTACAGGTGTGAGCCACTGCACCCAGTCAGATGTTACCACGTTTTATTTGAAGTTGGAAGATGTCTTAAAGTTTTACTTTTAAGTTTAAAACTTGTTGAAAATGCAGTTTTTGTTTGTTTGTTTGTTTGTTTGTTTGTTTTGAGATGGAGTCTCGCTCTCTGTTGCCCAGGCTGAAGTGCAGTGGTGCGTTTGCGGCTCACTGCAAGCTCAGCCTCCTGGGTTCACGCTGTTCTCCTGCCTCAGCCTCCCAAGTAGCTGGGACTACAGGTGCCCGCCACCACGCCTGGCTAATTTTTTGTATTTTTTAGTAGAGATGGGGTTTCACCGTGTTAGCCAGGATGGTCTCAATCTCCTGACCTCGTGATCTGCCCACCTTGGCCTCCCAAAGTGCTGGGATTACAGGCGTGTTCTTTACATAGGCTGAGGGACACGTTTTGCTTGTACATAACTAGGAGTAAGGAGTTTGCAAAGAGAACAACGATACTAGTTTACATTTCTGTGGGTCCTGACAGTCCTGTAGGTGAGCTCTTATAGATTGAGTGTCTGCCTCAGGTCTCCCAGGCGGTAAAAGGCAGGGTCTTGCTCAGAATTCAGCAGGTTCCAGGCATCTAAGACCCTTCCCATTGTTTTGTCTTAGGCTGCTTGTTCAGGCAGATAGCAGCAGAGAGTTCCTTACCTCTTTGTTTTCTGTGGCCAACTTGTGAAAATAGTCAGACCCAATCCACTTGGATCTCTCAGCTAAACCCAGCCATGGAGAAAACTATCTGAACTAGGGAAACATTTATATTTACAGTGGCATTGCCTCTTATGCAAAAGTAGATTATTCTAAAACCAGAGATTGGCCGGGCGCGGTGGCTCACGCTTGTAATCCCAGCACTTTGGGAGGCCGAGGCGGGCGGATCACAAGGTCAGGAGATCGAGACCACGGTGAAACCCCGTCTCTACTAAAAAAACACAAAAAATTAGCTGGGCGTGGTGGCGGGCGCCTGTAGTCCCAGCTGCTCGGAGGGGCTGAGGCAGGAGAATGGCGTGAACCCGGGAGGCGGAGCTTGCAGTGAGCCGAGATTGCGCCACTGCACTCCAGCCTGGGCAACAGAGCGAGACTCCGTCTCAAAATAAAATAAAATAAAATAAAATAAAATAAAACCAGAGATTAAGGCAACATTCAAATATATATATATATATATATTTTTTTTTTTCTTTGACCACCTGCCCTCCCCCACCGCCCCTTGACAACCCCACTGGCCAACATTCAGATATATTTAAAATTACTCTGAGGGCCAGATAAAGTAGTTGGCTTTTGTTTAGGGACCATGCTGTATCCAAAACAAGTTTTGTTTGTTTTTTTTTAAGAGACAGTGTCTTGCTGTGTTGACTCGGGCTGGTCTCAAACTCCTGGGCTCAAGCAATCTTCCCACCTCAGCCTCCGAAGTAGCTGGGAATATAACAAAACAGGTTTATTTAAACATTAGGATTACACCCTGCTTGGATGCTGTTAACATGAAAGGCATGTAGAATTGAGACCCACTGAGTCAGATACACAACGGATATCACTTCCACTGTTAAAATGTCTCGGTTTTGGCCTGGCATGGTGGCTCATGCCCCTAATCCCAGCATTTTGGGAGGCTGAGGTGGGCAGATCACATGAGGCCAGGAGTTCGAGACCAACTTGGCTAACATGGTGAAACCCAGGAGTTCAAGATCAGCCTGGGCAACATAGTGAGACCCCATCTCTATTTTTAAAAATATTTTATCTTTTAAAATTTAAAAATAAATAATTAAAGTAATATGTATTAAGTATAGAGATTTGGAAATCACCCTTATTCTATCCCCCACAAAGGGAAAGACAAATAATCCCTGAATCTACAAATCACTTCTTTTTTTTTTTGAGACAAAGTCCTCACTCTGTCATCCAGACTGGAGTGCAGTGGCACAATCTCTGCTCACTGCAACCTCCACCTCCCAGGTTCAAATGATTTTCCTGCCTCAGCCTCCCAAGTAGCTGGGACCACAGGCATGCACCACCACACCCGGCTAAATTTGTATTTTTAGTAGATATGGGGTTTCACCATGTTGGCCAGGCCAGTCTCGAACTCTTGACCGCAAGTGGTCTACCCACCTCGGCCTCCCAAAGTGCTGCAATTACAGGTGTGAGCCACTTCGTTCAGCCCATTCTGCTATTTTTAAGTTCAGAAACAACAACAACAAAAATGTTAGCCGAGCATTAAATTGTTGGAAATAGGTTTGTGTTGATACAGCTGATGAAAAATGTTAATAATACTTGTTCTTAAACAGTAGAGAGAGAAAAGAGGAAAGATGAATTGCTTAATATTGCGAAGTCAAAGCAAGAACGCACAAATTCAGAACTGCACATTCTGAGACAGGTATGTCCCCAATCATCCTTCTCTATTACGTAAGAAATGTTTGTAAACAAATAGCAAATTAGGAAAAATGAATGCCCATCGATTTTGTTTAATTGGTGGTTTGGAATCCTAACTACATTAGTTGTATATCATGTTTATTTATTTTTATTTTATTTTATTTTTTGAGACAGAGTCTCGCACTGTCAACCGGGCTGGGGTGCAATGGCCTGATCTCGGCTCACTGCAACCTCTACCTCCCAGTTACAAGCGATCCTCCTGCCTCAGCCTCCTAAGTAGTTGGGATTACATGTGCCCACCACCACGCCCAGCCAATTTTTTGTATTTTTAGTAGATACAGGGTTTTACTGTGTTGGCCAGGCTGGTCTCGAACTCCTGACCTCATGACCCGCCCACCTCAGCCTCCCAAAGTGCTGGGATTACAGGCGTGAGCCAGCGCACCCACCCTGTATATCATGTTTAGTACAGCAAATAGGTCTTGCTTGTGGTGATCAAAGGTTGGGAGTCCAGCTATCCTAGCAAATCTTAGTGCTAACAAAGGAAAATTAAAAGCAGACATATTTAGCATATTTCTCTAGTAACTATCTGACCTGTTTTAGGATTTGTGAACTGTTTCAGGGAAAGTGCCAAATTGTTGGTTCAGTTTAGTTTTTGTTTTTGTTTTTGTTTTGAGACGGAGTCTTGCTCTGTCGCCCAGGCTGGAGTGCAGTGGCGCAATCTCGGCTCACTGCAAGCTCCGCCTCCCGGGTTCATGCCATTCTCCTACCTCAGCCTCCCGAGTAGCTGGGACTACAGGTGCCTGCCACCACGCCCGGCTAATTTTTTGTATTTTTAGTAGAGACGGGGTTTCACTGTGGTCTCGATCTCCTGATCTTGTGATCCGCCCGCCTCGGCCTCCCAAAGTGCTGGGATTACAGGCGTGAGCCACCGCGCCCGGCCCAGTTTAGTTTTGTTATTACATTTCGTGTTGATTTGTCAATATCTATGACAGATTTATGTAAAACAACAGAATGATCTGCAGTTTCTTAATTTCAATGTGGAAAATTCTCAGGAATTAATACAGATGTATGACTCAAAGATGAAGGAATCAAAGGCCCTGGACTCCAGGTAATCTTAGCAAGATGCAATTAATATAATCTTGTATTATGTTCCATCAGTCAGTATTTACTGTGCACTTACTGTTGGCCAGTACTGACTACTATTCCCCATATGGTAGGAAATAAATGTGGCCAGGCACGGTGCCTCACACCTGTAATCCCAGCACTTTGGGAGGCCAAGGCAGGTGGGTCACCTGAGGTCAGGAGTTCGACCAGCCTGGCCAACATGGTGAAACCCCATCTCTACTAAAAATACAAACATTAGCCGGGCATAGTGGCTCATGCCTGTAGTCCCAGCTACTCGCAAGGCTGAGGCACGAGAATCGCTTGAACCTGGGAGGTGGAGGTTGCAATGAGCCGAGATCACGCCACTGCACTCCAGCCTGGTAATAGCGCAAGATTCTGTTTCAAAATAAATAAATAAATAAAAATATAAAAGTTAGCTGGGCGTGGTCACGGGCACATGTAATCCCAGCTACTTGGGAGGCTGAGGCAGGAGAATCACTTGAACCCCGGAGGTGGAGGTTTCGGTGAGCTGAGATTGTGCCATTGCACTCCAGCCTGGGTGACGAGCCAAACTCCATCTCAAAAAATAAATAATAGGCCTGGCGCGGTGGCTCATGCCTGTAATCCCAGCACTTTGGGAGGCCAAGGCAGGTGGATCACGAGGTCAGGAGATCGAGACCATCCTGACTAACACGGTGAAGCCCCACCTGTACCAAAAATACAAAAAAATTAGCCAGGCGTGGTAGCAGGCGCCTGTAGTCCCAGCTATTCGGCGGGCTGAGGCAGGAGGATTGCCGGAACCTGGGAGGCAGAGGTTGTAGTGAGCTGAGATCGCGCCACTGCACTCCAGCCTCGGTGACAGAGTGAGGCTCCGTATGAAAAAATAAATAAATAAATAAATAAATAAATAAATAAAATAAATGTATGTGAGCTAATAATGATTGTCATAATCCTCAGTCGCAGGAAGACCCGATCTAAGAATTTTAGTCATGATCCTGATTTAGCCACTGGATAGAAGTAAATTTATTTAACCTGATTTTCCCTTCTGTTGTGTAGAAGGCTTTGAGCTAGAGTAGACACTACAGAGATGAATCATTCGTCCATCCATCCATCCATCCATCCATCCATGCATCCATCCATCCATCCAGCATTCAGTGTTTGGACACTAGGCTAGGACTTGGGCACATGTAGGTATATAGGGCATGGCACTTGCCCAAAAGAAGTAATGCCAAGGAATACATTGATCACTGAGTAGGAGCCCCACTCCACCGAGGGTGATCTGCGCCCTTAACTGGATTTTCCTGCTTGCCTTGTTAATAGGAAACAACTTCCCTTCCCCACAACAAGCAGTGTGGGAATTAAATTGGTTTCTGTAAAATTAAAATATAAACATATAAAGCGTGGTTTAATTTAACAGGCATATAACTGTACCACAGCTCAACTTAGTCTACTTTTCTAAGCCGAAATGTTACAAGAAGTCTTTGAAAGGGAGAGGGATTAGGGAAGCTCCCCATGGCTGGTTGGAACCATGGAGGCTGGACTGGGTTGCAGCAGCGACTTTCCCTGGGAGAATGGAGTTGAGAGCAGCAGGGCTTAGTAGCTGCAGCACTGCAGGGATCGCCCCAGGTGTGTGGCGTGTGGCTGGGGCTGCCCTGCTTTTTCCGCTGCACTTGTTTCACTTTCCTTTGGGGCCCTCTGAGGGGGGTTGTGGCCTGTGGCTCTGGGTCCTAGCTGCTGCCACTGCCACCAGACACCAGACTAACTCAGAGTTTTCTTGCAGGCAGAAGCCCCTAACATACTGGCTCTTTCTCCTTTTTCCTTTTTTTGAGGTGGGGTCTTGCTCTGTTGCCCAGGCTGGCATGCAGTGGTGCAACCTCAGCTCATTACAACCTCCACCTCCTGGGTTAAAGCGATCCTCTCACCTCAGCCTTCCAAGTAAGTAGCTGGGCCCACAGGTGTGCACCACCATGCCCAGCTACTTTTTTTTTTTTTTTTTTTTGGTAGATATGGGGTTTCGTCGTGTTGCCAAGGCTGTCTTTCTCCTTTTTGACCTTCGTTGCCTCTAGGAGGTACTAGATGAGTTGAGGTTATTCCTTAAAAGCTTAAAATGGGCTGGGCGCCATGGCTCACACCTGTAATCGCAGTGCTTTCAGAAGCTAAGGCAGGAGGATTACTTGAGGCCAGGAGTTCAAGAGCAGCCTAGGCAACATAGCAAGACCCTGTCTCTACCAAAAAAAAAATTTTTTTTTTTTTTGAGACGAAGTTTCACTCTTGTCACCCAGGCTGGAATACAATGGTGCGATCTTGGCTGACTGCAACCTCCGCCTCCCAGGTTCAAGCAATTCTCTTGCCTCAGCCTCCCAAGTAGCTGGGAATACAGGCATGTGCCACCACGCCCAGCTAATTTTTGTATATTTAGTAGAGACAGGGTTTCTCCATGTGGTCCAGGCTGGTCTCGAACTCTCGATCTCAGGTGATCCACCCGCCTCAGCCTCCCAAAGCGCTGGGATTACAGGCGTTAGCCACTGCGCCCGGCCTAAAAAAAAATTTTTTTAAAGCATAAAATAGTTTGTAGCATTATGGAAAGACAGAGTTATATTTCCTAAGATATCAGAATGATGCAGATTAGAATACCTGAATACAAGTGACATGAAAAATTTTAAAGGAAGATTTATTAAAAGGTTTTGTCACATTTCTGTAGTATTCTTTTTTTCTCATATAGACAGTAAGTGCAATAAGAGGTGAGGATGGAAAAGGGAATGTGGGCTTGGTGGTCAGAAAGGCTTCCTGGAGAAGGTCGGGCTGGAATTGGGCTCTGAGGTTCAGACAAACGAGTCTCATTGGGATTTAGCTCTACTGAGTTTTGGGTGAAATGTTTGGAATTATAGCATCAAGTATATCTTATAACCTCCATTTTTTTTCTAATGCCACCATAGCAGAGACATGTGTTTATCAGACCTTGAAAATAACCACCCAAAAGTCGATATTAAGAGGGAAAAAAATCAGAAGTCACTGTTTAAGGACCAGAAATTTGAAGCCATGTTAGTTCAGCAAAATAGGTCAGACAAGAGCTCTTGTGATGATGAATGCAAAGAGAAGAAACGACAGATCAATACTGCATTTGGGGAGAAAAGTGTAATTACGCTGTCATCCATATTTACCAAAGACTTAGTAGAGAAACACAAGTCTTGGTCTCTGGGAGGAAAAACCCAGATTGAACCCGAAAACAAAATTACACTGTGCAAGATCCTTGCAAAATCACCAAAATGTCATGGCACTGGGGTTCAGAACGAAGGAAAACAACCCTCAGAAATGCCCACTTTATCTGATGAGAAGCAGTGGCACGATGTCAGTGTTTACCTGGGCCTGACCAACTGTCCAAGTTCAAAACATCCAGAAAAGCTGGATGTAGAATGTCAAGATCAGATGGAAAGGTCCGAAGTCTCATGCTGCCAGAAAAATGAAGCCTGTTTGGGCGAAAGTGGCATGTGTGACTCCAAGTGCTGCCACCCGAGTAACTTCATAATTGAAGCCCCAGGCCACATGCCTGACGTGGAGTGGATGAGTATTTTCAAGCCTTCCAAAATGCAGAGAATTGTCCGCCTCAAATCTGGGTGCACCTGTTCAGAAAGCATCTGTGGGATACAACATGACTCCCCGGCAAGGTGAGTAACGTTCACATCTGTAAACACCCACGGAGCATACGTGCCAGTATTTAGAAATACAAAGGGTGACGGAAGCCATGCCATACCTACTATTAATCCAGAAGCCATGTTTGCTAACAGAAATCTTCCTTAGGACCAATGGTTCCCTCTTTTCATCACAGCATGGACTGTTGAGTCTTTAATTATAGAGGCTCTGTTAGATTCCAGGGACGCGTTTATACTGAGGACGGCTTCTGAGGCAAAGGTTTGTTTAAAAACAAAACCAGTTGTTATGACTTGGGCAAATATGTTTTATTAAAAAGCAAACGGGTGGATCGCTGCACAGGGTGGAATGCCACCCTAGAGCATTCCTCACCCCAGAAGCCATTCTGAACTGACACGCTGACCATTTCTGGTCCAGATGGCATTACCTAGACCCCATATAAAAATGTCTCTTAGGCCAGGCACGGTGGCTCACGCCTGTAATCCCAGCACTTTGGGAGGCCGAGGTGGGTGGATCACGAGGTCAGGAGATCGAGACCACCCTGGCTAACATGGTGAAACCCCATCTCTACTAAAAAATACAAAAAGGCCTGTATCCACTACTTGGAGGCTAGGCAGGAGAAGGCTAACCGGAGGTGGACTTGCATGACCAAATCCCCACTGAAACCACTCGGCAAAGACGAGACTCACTCAAAAAAAAAAAAAAATGCCATTGTGGTGGCTCATCCTGTAATTACACTTTGGGAGGCCAAGGCAGGAGGTCACATGAGGCCAGGATTTGAGACCACATGGGCAAATAACCCTACTCACACTTTTTTTTTTTTTTTTTTTTTTTGAGATGGAGACAATAGGCTGAACATGGCCACCGCCTCCTGGGTTCAAGCCATTCTCCTGCCTCAGCCTCCCAAGTAGCTGGGATTAAAGGCGCACACCACCATGCCCAGCTAATTTTTGTATTTTTAGTAAAGATGGGGGCTCACCATATTGGCCAGGCTGGTCTCGAACTCCTGACTTCAAGTGATCCACCCACCTTGGCCTCCCAAATTGCTGTGATTACAGGCATGAGCCACCACGCTTGGCCTCTACACATTTTTAAAAAATTGTTTTTAAGTTAGCTGGGCATGGCGGTGTACACCTGTAGTCCCAGTACTTGGAAGGCTGAGGCAGGAGGACCACATGAGTCCAGGAATTTGAGACTAGCCTGGGTAACATAGTGAGGCTCCATCTCCACAAAAAAATTTTTTTAATTTGCTGGGCATGGGTGGCAAACACGTGTAGTCCAAGCTACTTGGGAGGCTGAGGTGGGAGGATCACTTGAACTCAGGAGTTTGAGACTGCGGTGAGCTATGATTGTGCCACTGCACTCCAGCCTGGGCAACAAAGTGAGACTCTATTTCAAAAACATTTGTCATGGCTCTTTTTAAAAAAATCGAGATGAGGTGGTACGATATTGCCCAGGCTGGTCTCGAACTCCTGGGCTTAAGCAATCTTTTTCACCTGTGGGGGTTACAGGTGTGAACCACCACACCCGGCATCTCTCAGCTCTTATCCAGGGTCACTTAGTATATTTACATATCCAACCGTGCCTGCCTTTGTATTCATTCATTTCATATCTGTTTGAGACTTTACATTGCCCAAACTTCCTTAATTTTTGAAAATCATTCAGGAAAGAGGATACTTGTATTTAACAAGCTGGTAAGTTACTGGTTTTTGTAAGAGAAGAAAATTTAAGAGAATAAGGCATATGCTGCCTTATTCAGGCTTGTCTTATTGTTGGAATAGTTAATCTTGTGTGTGAGTGGCGTCATAATAATGTCTGCTATTTTTAAATAAAGCATAGCTCTTTAATCTTAAATTACAGAACGGATGAAGTTTCTATATTGAGAGGCGTATTTTAATCATTACATTGGCTTTATAGGACTTTACGATTAAAATTTATTTCTAGTGCTTAATTATTTGGAGTATCCTTTGGCTCTTTAATTGTATTTTGTTTATTTCCTTTGGCCCTTTTAGAAACTTGAATTGTTTAAAGGTCATGCAGATAGTCATTCTGCCAGTTGCAAATTATTTTAAAAAGTCGGTCGTCACACTAAATGTCGTCTATTCATATTTGGTCTTTAAAGATCTTTGGATAATTGCAAGTATCAGGGCACAATGCCTATTTTTCACTACTGAACAAGGACACTCATATATTAAGGGACAGGCTTATGTCAGATAGTTTTAAGAGCATAGAGGATTAAGTTTAATGTATGAAATAAGTTCAGATTTACATTCAGAGTTTCTTTCAAGGCCCTTTTGACCTCACCAACTTAAAATGATTGAAGTGATTGCCTGTTCTGCCAGCAGAGACGGATGCCAAGATATCACATGACAAATACGTGATTAAGTAGAAAGATAATTATGTTTTTCTATTTTTCCATAGATTATAAGAACTTGCGTACCTACTTTATTATCTAACTAAAATGTTCACATTTGTGCCAGCATTCCATTTGACAAACAGAGGTTTACCCGTGCAGGGAGAAACCGGGGGCAGCCTGTTCTCACTTCATTGTAGGTTACAGGGAAGGAAGCAGTTCTAGTGCCTCTGGTCTGTTCCAGAACAGCTTTTGCTGTCAAACTCAGGCGGATCACCTGAGGTCAGGAGGTCGAGACCAGCCTGGCCAACATGGTGAAACCCTATCTCTACTAAAAATACAAAAATGAGCCGGACATGGTGGTGCACACCTGTAGTCCCAGCTACTCGGGAAGCTGAGGCACAAGTATCGCTTGAACCCAGGAGGTGGAGGTTGCAATGACCCAAAATTATGCCACTGCACTCCAGCCTGGGCAACAGAATGGGACTCGGTCTTAAAAGAAAAGGTCATTGGTCAGGTGAGGTGGCTCATGCCTGTAATTCCAATACTTTGGGAGGCCAAAACAAGGAGGATCTCTTGAGTTCAGGAGTTGAAGGCCATCCTGGGCAACAGGATGGCCCATCTCTAACAATAACAAAAATAAATAAATAAATGAACAAAGCCATTAACAAAAATCAATCTCACAAACTGAAAACCTAAAATGTTCACAAGTATAACCTTATTCCATGTTTTTCTTTTTAGAGATAGGGTCTCGCTGTCACCCAGGCTGGAGTGCGGTGGTATAATCATATCTCACTGCAGCCTCTAACTCCTGGTCTCAAGTGATCCCACTTCAGCCTCCCAGGTAGCCGAGACTACAGGCATGAGTCATTGCACTTGGTTCCATTTTTTTTTTTTTTTTTGAGAATTAGTCTGTTTTAATTTTTCCCTCCCTTTTAGATGATCCTATCTCTAGAACCTTCATTTCACTGTAGTTTTAGGGAGAACATTTTTTATTCTATAGTTACCTTTACCTAATAATTTTTTTTTTAATTTTTTTTTTTTTTTGAGACAGAGTCTCGCTCCATCGCCAGGCTGGAATGCAGTGGCGCGATCTCGGCTCACTGCAACCTCCACCTCCTGGGTTCAAGCAATTCTTGTGCCTCAGCTTCCTGAGTAGCTGGGATTACAGGCACGTGCCACCACACCCAGCTCATTTTTTTTTTTTTTTTTGAGGCGGAGTCTCGCTCTGTCGCCCAGGCTGGAGTGCAGTGGCACGATCTTGGCTCACTGCACGCTCTGCCTCCTGGGTTCACGCCATTCTCCTGCCTCAGCCTTCCGAGTAGCTGGGACTACAGGCACCCGCCACCACACCCAGCTAATATTTTGTATTTTTTAGTAGAGACAGGGTTTCACCATGTTAGGATGGTCTCAATCTCCTGACCTCCTGATCCGCCCTCCTTGGCCTCCCAAAGTGCTGGGATTACAGGTGTGAGCTACCGCGCCCGGCCACACCCAGCTAATTTTTGTGTTTTTAGTAGAGCTGGGGTTTCACCATGTTGGCCAGGACTGTCCTGATCTCCTGACCTCGTGATCCACCCGGATCAGCCTCCCAAAGTGCTGGGATTATAGGTGTGAGCTACTGTGCCCAGCCTTGTTTTAATTCTTATTTGCAAAAGGTATGCATTAACTTATAATATTCTATTCCAAGCTATAATGTTCTACTCAAACTTGAGCTGCTTCAATAACAAAAACACTTCTTTGTCCTTTTAAGATACTTTTGAGTATAAGAGTGATCTATGTATGATATTGTTTTAAGATATTTGTTTTTGTTGGGTTTTCTTATTCATAGTGAGTTAATTGCCATCCAAGATTCCCACTCTTTGGGTTCTTCAAAATCTGCCTTGAGAGAAGATGAGACAGAGTCCTCTTCCGATAAAAAGAACTCACCTACGAGTTTGTTAATCTACAAAGATGCACCAGCATTCAATGAAAAGGTTCGTATTTTGCTTAGAAATCCCCAGCTTACTCAAGCCAGGCCTCTCACCAACAGGCTTTTAATGCTTCTCTAGCAACCACTGGTAGCTTGCTTATTTTGGCTATTCCTCCGTTTTTTTTTTTTTTTTTAATTCTAGGATTTTAAGATGCTTTTAAGGCAATCCTTTTATTTATTTTATTATTTTGTGTTTTGTTCTGTTTCTTTGAGACAGGGTACTCAGTCAGCCAGGCTGTAGTGCAGTGGTGCAATCATGGCTCACTGCAGCCTCAACCTCCTGAGCTTAAGAGATCCTCCTGCCTCAGCCTCCCAAGTAGCTGCAACTACAGGCACATGCCACCATGCCCAGCTAATTTTCTTATTTTTTTTGTAGAGACAGGGTCTCGATTTGTTGCCCAGTCTGGTCTTGAACACTTGGGCTCAAGTGATCTTCTTGCCTTGGCCTCCCAAAGTGTGCTGGGATTATAAGTGTGAACCACCATGCTGGGACTACTTATTTTTCTTTCAAGAAAAATTGTATTTTTTTTTTTGGCAACTTGATACATGTTGGTTGTAAAAATAAAAAGAAAGGGAAGAAAAAGAAAAACAAACCACAAGAACAATACAGAAATGTAGATATCACCTAACTGCCTGATCTCAGCTGTCCCTTCCTCCAAATAGGCAACCCCTGGCAGTGTCTAGAGAGACCCAGGTGACATGTTGGTGGGCTTGCTTACAGATTTCTCTATCTGCAGAGACATGCATACAGACTAATGTGTGGGAAATGGGATTTCATTATATAAGAAATGTGTGGCCAGGTACAGTGCCTCATGCCTGTAATCCCAACACTCTGGGGGGCCAAGGTGGGAGAATTGCTTAAGCCCAGGAATTCAGGATCAGCATGGGCAACATAGCAAGACCCTGCCTCTATTTTTTATTTCAATAAAATTTTAAAAACATAAAAGAGGAAAACATCGCCGGGCACAGTGGCTCACGCCTATAATCCCATCACTTTGGAAGGCCGGGGTGGGCAGATAACCTGAGGTCAGGAGTTCGAGACCAGCCTGACCAACATGGTGAAACCCCATCTCTACTAAAATACAAAAATTAGCCGGGTGTAGTGGCGGGTGCCTGTAATCTCAGCTACTTGGGTGGCTGAGGGGGGAGAATCGCTTGAAACCAGGAGGCGGAGTTTGCAGTGAGCCGAGATTGCACCATTGCACTCCAGCCTGGAAACAGAGCGAGACCCTGTCTCAAAAAAAAAAAAGGAAAACATCTAACATCTATGATTTACCAAGACACCAGGGTGGCAAATTGAAATCTTCATCCCACTAATGGGATTACAGTCACGAGACACTGTACCTGGCCAGACATTTTCTTTTTTTTTTTTTTTTGAGACGGAGTCTCGCTGTCGCCCAGGCTGGAGTGCAGTGGTGCGATCTCAGCTCACTGCAGGCTCCGCCCCCCGGGGTTCACGCCATTCTCCTGCCTCAGCCTCCCAAGTAGCTGGTAACACAGGCGCCCGCCACCTCGCCTGGCTAATTTTTTGTATTTTTAGTAGAGACGGGGTTTCACCGTATTAGCCAGGATGGTCTCGATCTCCTGACCTCGTGATTCGCCCACCTTGGCCTCCCAAAGTGCTGGGATTACAGGCATGAGCCACCGCGCCCAGCCCAGACGTTTTCTTATATAGTGAAATCCCATTTACCACACATTAGTCTGTATGTGACACACTAATAGTGACACATTCATTACACCCAAACCCCTTTGGAATTCTTCCTCTGCCCTGTGCGTCCCTCCCTATTCCCAGACAACCACTCACTAATCTGTCTTCTGTAACACAGATTAGTTTGCATTTTCTAGAATTTTATATAAATGCATTCAAACTTTTGTGTCCCTCTTGTTTCTTTCACTCAGTGTAATTATCTTGAGATTAACCTATGTGACTGTGTGTATAAATAATTCCTTTTTGTTGCTGACAAGTTTCCTATTGTGTGGATCTATTAGGTTGGTGCAAAAGTAAGTATGGTCTTTGTCATTAAAAGTAATGGCAGGCCATTAAAAGTAATCCCAACACTTTGGGAGGCCAAGGCAGGTGGATCACTTGAGGTCAGGTGCTCGAGACCAGCCTGGCCAGCATGGCGAAACCCCCTGTCTACTAAAAATACAAAAATTAGCCTGGTGTGCTGGTGTGTGCCTGTAATCCCAGCTACTTGGGAGGCTGAGGCAGGAGAATTACTTAAACCCGGGAGGCGGGGGTTGCAGTGAGCCAAGATCATGCTACTAGACTCCAGCCTGGGCGACAGAGCGAGATTCAATCTTAAAAACAAAAAAAAGTAATGGCAAAAACCGCAGTTACTTCTGCACCACGCTATTACCACAGTGATTTAGCCATTCACTTGTCAATGGACATTTGGATTGTTTCTGGTGTGCTGGGTAATACAAATAAAGCTGCTTGCATATTCATGTATAATAAGTCTTTGTATAGACACATTTTTTTGTATAGACATCGTTTATCTAGGAATGGAATGCTAGCTAGGTCATATGGTAGGTGTATATTTAACCTTTTTTTTTTTTTCTTTTTTTAGAGACAGGGTCTTGCTCTGTCGCCCAAGCTGGAGTGCAGTGACGCAATCCTGGCTTACTGCAGTCTCAAACTCCTGGGCTCAAGTAATCCTCCCACCGCAGCCTCCCAAGTAGCTGGGACTGTAGGCATGAGCCATTATGCCCAGCTCATTTTTGCATTTTTTGTGGAGATGGGGTCTTGTTATGTTGCCCAGGGTGGTCTCAAACTCCTGACCTCAAGCAATCCTCCTGCCTCAGCCTCCCAAAGTGCTGGGGTATATTTAACATTTTAAGGAACTGCCAGATGTTTTCCAAAGTGGTTATACCAGTTACATTCCCACCATCAGTGTATGATGGTCCCAGCTGCTCCAGATTCCAGTCAATACTTGCTATGGTCAATTTTTAAATTCCAGACATTCTAACAGGTATAAAGAGGTATCTCAATGTGGTTTTAACTTGCATTCCCCTAATGACTAACAATGTTGTGCATCTTTTCACACACTAAACCACCATATATTTATAGCTTTGTTTTCTTTTTTCTTTTTTTTTTTTTTTTGAGAAGGAGTCTCGCTCTTTCACCCAGGCTGGAGTGCAGTGGCGCGATCTCGGCTCATGCAGGCTCCGCCCCCCGGGTTCACGCCATTCTCCTTCCTCAGCCTCCCGCGTAGCTGGGACTACAGGTGCCCGCCACCTCGCCCGGATAATTTTTTGTATTTTTAGTAGAGACAGGGTTTCACCGTGTTAGCCAGGATGGTCTCGATCTCCTGACCTCGTGATCCGCCCGCCTCGGCCTCCCAAAGTGCTGGGATTACAGGCGTGAGCCACTGCGCCCGGCCCTTTGTTTTCAACTGATAGAGAAGTTCTAGCCAGTTATTCAGTCCCAAAGAGACACTATTCTTTATGTCTGTGTAGAATATCCCTTCTTTAATTACTTCTCCAGATTTACCTCCTCTCTGCACTATGCTAATAAAACACTTATCAGGCCAGGCGTGGTGGCTCATGCCTGTAATCCCAGCACCTTGGGAGGCTGAGGCGGGCACATCACCTGAGGTCAGGAGTTGAAGACCAGCCTGGCCAACATGGTGAAACCCCG
This sequence comes from Hylobates moloch, assembly GCF_009828535.3. Lineage (NCBI taxonomy): Eukaryota > Metazoa > Chordata > Mammalia > Primates > Hylobatidae > Hylobates > Hylobates moloch. The sequence goes on along the minus strand of NW_026652287.1, from coordinate 9,875,924 downwards.
TCTCTACTAAAAATACAAAAATTAGCCAGGTGTTGTAGCTCGTGCCTGTGGTCCCGGCCACTCAAGAGGTTGACGTGGAAGAATCGCTTGAGCCCGGGAGGTGGAGGCTGCAGCAAGCTGAGATTGTGCCATTGCACTTCTGCCTGGGTGACAGAGCCAGACCCTGTCTTAAAAAATAATAATAGGCCGGGCATGGTGGCTCATGCCTGTAATCCCAGCACTTTGGGAGGCTGAGGCAGGTGGATCACCTGAGGTCAGAAGTTCAAGACCAGCCTGGTCAACATGGTGAAACACTGTCTGGCTATGGCCAGGTGCCAATGACTTTCTTCACAGAATTGGAAAAAACTACTTTAAAGTTCATATGGAACTAAAAAAGAGCCCGCATTGCCAAGTCAATCCTAAGCCAAAAGAACAAAGCTGGAGGCATCATGCTACCTGACTTCAAACTATACTACAAGGCTACACTAACCAAAACAGCATGGTACTGGTACCAAAACAGAGATATAGACCAATGGAACAGAACAGAGCCCTCAGAAATAATACCACACATCTACAACTACCTGATCTTTGACAAACCTGACGAAAACAAGAAATGGGGAAAGGATTCCCTATTTAGCAAATGGTGCTGGGAAAACTGGCTAGCCATATGTAGAAAGCTGAAACTGGATCCCTTCCTTATACCTTATACAAAAATTAATTCAAGATGGATTAAATACTTAAATGTTAGACCTAAAACCATAAAAACCCTAGAAGAAAACCTAGGCAATACCATTCAGGACATAGGCATGGGCAAGGACTTCATGTCGAAAACACCAAAAGCAATGGCAACAAAAGCCAAAATTGACAAATGGGATCTAATTAAACTAAAGAGCTTCTGCACAGCAAAAGAAACTACCATCAGAGTGAACAGGCAACCTACAGAATGGGAAAAAATTTTTGCAATCTACTCATCTGACAAAGGGCTAATATCCAGAATCTACAAAGAACACAAACAAATTTACAAGAAAAAAACAACCCCATCAAAAAGTGGGCGAAGGATATGAACAAACACTTCTCAAAAGCAGACATTTATGCAGCCACCAGACACATGAAAAAATGCTCATCATCACTGGCCATCAGAGAAATGCAAATCAAAACCACAATGAGATACCATCTCACACTGGTTAGAATAGTGATCATTAAAAAGTCAGGAAACAACAGGTGCTGGAGAGGATGTGGAGAAATAGGAACACTTTTACACTGTTGGTGGGACTGTAAACTGGTTCAACCATTGTGGAAGACAGTGTGGTGATTCCTCAGGGATCTAGAACTAGAAATATCATTTGACCCAACCATCCCATTACTGGGTATATACCCAAAGGATTATAAATCATGCTGCTATAAAGACACATGCACACGTGTGTTTATTGTGGCACTATTCACAATAGCAAAGACCTGGAACCAACCCAAATGTCCAACAATGATAGACTAGATTAAGAAAATGTGGCACATATGCACCATGGAATACTATGCAGCCATAAAAAAATGATGAATTCATGTCCTTTGTAGGGACATGGATGAAGCTGGAAACCATCATTCTCAGCAAACTATTGCAAGGACAAAAAACCAAACATCGCATGTTCTCACTCACAGGTGGGAATTGAACAATGAGAACACTTGGACACAGGAAGGGGAACATCACACACCAGGGCCTGTCATGGGGTCGGGGGAGGGGGGAGGGATAGTATTGGGAGATATACCTAATGTAAATGACGAGTTAATGGGTGCAGCACACCAACATGGCACATGTATACATATGTAACAAACCTGCACGTTGTGCACATGTACCCTAGAACTTAAAGTATAATAATAATAAATAAAAAATAAAAAAAAGAAAGTAAGTATTTTTTTTTTTTTGAGACGGAATTTCACTCTTGTTGCCCAGGCTGGAGTGCAATGGCATGATCTCGGCTCACCACAACCTCCGCCTCCCAGGTTCAAGCGATTCTCCTGCCTCAGCCTCCCTAGTAGCTGGGATTACAGGCATGTGCCACCATGCCCGGCTAATTTTGTATTTTTAGTAGAGACGGGGTTTCTCCATGTTGGTCAGGCTGGTCTTGAACTCCCGACCTCAGATGATCCACCCGCCTCAGCCTCCCAAAGTGCTGGGAGTACAGGCGTGAGCCACCACTCCCGGCTGAAATTAAGTTTTCTTAAAAAAAAAAAAAATCAGATGGTGGCTCACACCTGTACTCCCAGCACTTTTGGAGGCCAAGGCAGGGGGATCACCTAAGGTCGGGAGATCGAGACCATCCTGGCCAACATGGTGGAGCCCTGTCTCTACTAAAATACAAAAAATTAGCCAGGCTTGATGGCATGTGCCTGTATCCCAGCTACTCGGGAGGCTGAGGCAGGAGAATCGCTTGAACCTGGAAAGAGGTTGCAGTGAGCCGAGATCACACCACTGCACTCTGGCCTGGCGACAGAGCAAGACTCCGTCTCAAAAAAAAAAAAAAAAAGAGCAGTTGGCAGTGACTCATTTTCTTGCTAAACTTCAGATCCCAAAGTTGAAATTTAATAGGAGTAAATGAAGGCACATACCCACATATTTTTCAAGGCTTATAAGCCTTTAATGTTGTCTTATTTTGCAAGTATTTTGACATGCTAAATACAGCCTTGACAAGTTGGTTGAGGAGAGTTAACCAATGCCTAGGATTCTTTTATCACATGGGTGTTACTTCATTAGCTGTAGTAAGTTCTGTTTAAGTCAAATTATTTAACTGAGTAGGTTCTAAGAAATAAAAAGGGCTGGGTGCAGTGGCTCATGCCTGTAATCCTACCACTTTGGGAGTTCGAGGCGGGTGGATCACTGGAGGTCAGGAGTTCAAGACCAGCCTGGCCAACAGGGTAAAACCCCGTCTCTACTAAAAATACAAAATTAGCCGGGCGTGGTGGTGGGCAACTGTAGTCCCATCTACTTGGGAGGCTGAGGCAGGAGAATCACTTGAACCCGGGAGGTGGAGGTTGCAGTGAGCTGAGGTCGCACTATTGCACTCCAGCCTAGGCAAAAAGAGCAAAACTCCGTCTCAAAAAAAAAAAAAAAAAAAAGAGCCTGGGCATGGTGGCTCACGCCTGTAATCCCAGCACTTTGGGAGGCCGAGGCAGGCAGATCATGAGGTCAGGAGATCGAGACCATTCTGGCTAACACGGTGAAACCCCATCTCTACTAAAAAATACAAAAAAAAAATTAGCCAGGCATGGTGGTGGGTGCCTGTAGTCCCAGCTACTCGACAGGCTGAGGCAGGAGAATGGCATGAATCCGGGAGGTGGAGCTTGCAGTGAGCTGAAATCATGCCACTGCACTCCAGCCTGGGCGACAGAGCGAGACTCCGTCTCAAAAAAAAAAAAAAAAAGAAAGAAAAGGAATTAATTTAGTTATTCTTATTCTACTATTTGATGTCCTGCTTTGCTTTGTAACACCTAAAGACAAAGAAATATTCACAGGTGATCAGATGTAGTGGCTCACGCCTATAACCCCAGCACTTTGGGAGGCCGAGGCAGGAGGATAACTTGAGGCCAGGAGTTCAAGACTAGCCTGGGCAACATAGTGAGATCCCACCTCTACCTAAAAAAAAAATAGCTGGGTGTGGTTGCATACACCTATGGTCCCAGCTTTTCAAGAGGCTGAGGCAGGAGGATCACTTGAGCCCAGGAGCTTGAGGCAGTCAGTTGTGATTGTGCCACTGCACTTCAGCCTGGGCGACAGAGCAAGAGAAAGAAAAAAAAAGAAAACAATATTCCTAGGTAGTTAGCATTTGTGTTTGTAAACCTAAGCATTTAAAGGTGCCTCTTAATTTCCTGTAGGCTTCAATTGTGTTACCCTCTCAGGATGATTTCTCGCCCACAAGCAAGCTCCAGCGTTTGCTGGCGGAATCTCGTCAGGTGGTGACAGACCTGGAGCTGAGCACGCTGCTGCCCATCAGCCATGAGAATCTCACTGGCAGTGCCACAAATGTATGCGTTTCATTTTCTCTTGACTATATTTGTCACATCCGAACACACCACTGAACACCGGTGTGCAAATATCACCGGCAGGATGGCCTTTCTGTTAGAGGGAGAGTTTCTGTGTCTCTAGGGAGGAAAGGGAACACGCTTGTTTTAAGGAGGAAAAAGTTACAATCAGATGTCACTGGACCCAAACTTCCTCTTTCTAATGATCTGGGGCATATGAAGATAAGTTCTTGGGGATTTTTTTTTGTGGGGGGTACAGAGTTTTGCTCTTGTCGCCCAGGCTGAGGTGCACTGGCACGATCTCAGCTCAATGCAACCTCCACCTCCCGGGTTCAAGTGATTCTCCTGCCTCAGCCTCCCAAGTAACTGGGACTAAAGGCATACTCCACCATGCCCGGCTAATTTTTGTATTTTTAGTAGAGATAGGGTTTCACCATGCTGGCCAGGCTGGTCTCAAACTCCTGATCTCCAGCGATCCACCCACCTTGGCCTCCCAAAGTGCTAGGATTACAGGCGTGAGCCACCGCACCCAGCCAGAAATGTTTTAAAAACTAAATTTTATTATAGAAAGTTTCAAGGCCGGGCGTGGTGGCTCATGCCTGTAATCCCAGCACTTTGGGAGGCCGAGGCAGGTGGATTACCTGGGGTTGGGAGTTCGAGACCAGCCTGACCAATGTGGAGAAACCCCGTCTCTACTAAAAATACAAAGTTAGCTGGACATAGTGGCGCATGCCTGTAATCCCAGCTACTCAGGAGGCTGAGGCAGGAGAATCGCTTGAACCCTGGAGGTGGAGGTTGCGGTGAGCCGAGATCATGCCATTGCACTCCAGCCTGGGCAATGAGCAAAGCTCCGTCTTAAAAAAAAGAAAAAAAAAAGAGAAAGAAAATTTCAAATATGCACTGAAGTAGAAAGAATGGCACAGTCACTTACCTTTGACTACCACTGATTTTATCTTGCCCCATCCATACACATTTTCTTTGGAAGCATTTTAGAGTGAATCTCAGCATCATATCATGTCACTCATAAATATTTCATGATCTTGATGTCTCTCTAACAGATATGGACTTTTAATTTTAATTTTTTTTTTTTTTTTCCGAGACAAGAGTCTCACTCTGTTGCCCAGGCTGCAGTGCAGTGGCGCGATCTCGGCTCACTGCAGGCTCCACTTCCGGGATTCACGCCATTCTCCTGCCTCAGCCTCTTGCGTAGCTGGGACTACAGGCGCCCGCCACCACGCCCAGCTAATTTTTCGTATTTTTAGTAGAGACCGGGTTTCACCGTGTTAGCCAGGAAGGTTGCGATCTCCTGACCTCACGATCCGCCCGCCTTGGCCTCCCAAAGTGCTGGGATTACAGGCTTGAGCCACCGCGCCCGGCCTAATTTTTTTTTTTGAGACTGAGTTTCACTCTTGTTGCCCAGGCTGGGGTGCAATGGCATGATATCAGCTCACTGCAGTCTCCGCCTCCTGGGTTCAAGCGTTTCTCCTGTCTCAGCCTCCCAAGTAGCTGAGATTACAGGCACCCGCCACCATGCCTTGATAATTTTTGTATTTTTAGTAGAGACGGGGTTTCGCCATGTTTACCAGGCTGGTCTCGAACTCCTGACCTCACGTGATCCACCTGCATTGGCCTCCCAAAGTGCTGGGATTACGGGCGTGAGCCACCCTGCCCGGCCTAATTTTGATTTTGTGTATTTATTTATTTTTGAGACAGCATCTTCCTCTGTTGCCCAGGCTGGAGTGCAGTAGCTATTTGCAGGTGTGATCACAGCTCACTGCAGCCTCAAATTCCTGGGCTCAAGAGATCCTCCCACCTCAGTCTCCCAAGTAGCTGAAACCACAGGCACGCACTACCATGCCCACTATGTTTCCCAGGCTGATTGAACTCCCGGCCTCAAGTAATCCTCCTGCCTCAGCCTCCCAAAGTGTTGGGACTATCAGCGTGAGCCACCGTGCTCAGTTTATTTATTTATTTTTCAGAGACAGTCTTGCTCTGTCACTCAGGCTGGAATGCAGGGCCAACTTGAACCTCCAACTCCCAGGCTCAAGTGATCTTCCCACCTCAGCCTCCTGAGTTGCTGGGATTACACATACACGAAACCATACCCAGCTGATGTTTTTATTTTTTGTAGAGACGGTCCCACAATGTTGCCCAGGCTGGTCTCAAACTCCTGGGCTCAAGCAGTCCTCCTGCCTCAGCCTCCCAAAGTGCTGGGATTACAGGCGTGAGCCACTGCACCTGGCCTGGCTTTTCTTAACAGTGTCTTTTAAAAAGCAAAATTTAAAATTTTGATTACTTCCATTAACAGGTTTTTTTTTTTTTTTGGAGACAGAGTCTTACTCTGTCGCCCAGGCCTTGGTGCCAGTGGCACGATCTCGGCTCACTGCAAGCTCCTCCTCCCAGGTTCACACCATTCTCCTGCCTCAGCCTCCCGAGTAGCTGGGACTACAGGCGCCCCCCACCACACCCGGCTAAGTTTTTGCATTTTTTAGTAGAGATGGGGTTTCACCGTGTTAGCCAGGATGGTCTCCATCTCCTGACCTTGTGATCCACCCGCCTCAGCCTCCCAAATTGCTGGGATTACAGGTGTGAGCCACCACAGCCAGCCTATTCTAGTAGTTTTTTTGTAGATTCCTTAGGATTTTCTACACAATCATGTATTCATGAATAGAGACAGTTTTATTCTTTTTTCCAATATTTATGCCTTATTTTATTTTCTTCCCTTACTGCTCTGGCTAGGACCTCCAGATGAGTGTTGAATAGGAGGGGAGCAGACATCTTTGCCTTATTTCACAAAATGCTCTCTGATGGCATTTCTTGCTTAGTCCTTCAGATTGGTATTTTGTTAGATTCAGAGTTCCCTGGAGCAGTTTCTATGTGACATGAATAGATCCAAAACTAGAACATTAATCATTTTAGAATCAAGATGCTCATTGCCATGAGCCTAAACAGGTAGTTGCAGAGATTACCTTAAAGCAGAACAGGACCCAAAAATAGAAATTTGTCAAAGTATACCATGTGTGCCATATAAGCTTTTCAGAGTGGAAACCGTGATGGACTCTGGTGTTTCCTAGGAAGATTTCTTCTTCACAAGCTGTCTCTGAGGCATTAGTGAAGCATTGCATTTATATTGGGGCAGAGGAAGATTTTTAATGACAAAACTATTTTGGTGCTTAGCTATCCCTTTAAATGTATGCAGTGAGGCTGCTTCTTCCCCTGTGTCTGGGGAGAACCTTTATGACTTTTCCGGTCATTCTTTGGCTATTTCTTTAAAATATGTATTTTTTAATTGAGATATAGGCCAGCCATGGTGGCTAACACCTGTAATCCCAGCACTTTGGGAGGCCAAAGCAGATGGATCACTTGAGCCAAGGAGTTTGAGACCACCCTGGGCAACATTGGGAAACCCCACCTCTACAAAAAAATATTTTTTAAATTAGCTAGACACACTGCCATGCACCTGTATTCCCAGCTACTCAGGAGGCTGAGGTGGGAGGATCACTTGATCCTGGGAGGTCAAGACTGTAGTGAGCCGTGATCTTGCCACTGCACTCCAGCGTGGGTGACAGAGTGAGACCCTATATCAAAAAGAGAGAGAGACAGAATTCACATTTTATTATTTACATACAATTCACCCTTCTAAAGTGTACGATTTGGTGGTTTTTTAAAATCATATTCATAAAATCGTGCAGCCACTACCCCTATCTAGTTCTAGAATATTTTAATCACCCCAAAAGGAGACCCCACATCCACAGCCACTGTTTACCACAGTCTACTTTCTGCCTCTATGGATTTGTTGGACAGATAATTTTAATCAGAACTTGTTGAATAGAATTCATGAGATCCATGAACTTTGATGGAATAAAGATTACATGCCAGTTTATTTTTATTTTTTAATTTTATTTATTTATTTATTGTTTTGAGACAGAGTCTTGCTCTGTCACCCAGGCTGGAGTGCAGTGGTATGATCTTGGCTCACTGCAAGCTCCGCCTCCTGGGTTCACACTATTCTCCTGCCTCAGCCTCCCAAGTAGCTGGGACTACAGGCGCCTGCCACCACGCCTGGCTAATTTTTTTTTTTTTTTGTATTTTTAGTAGAGACGGGGTTTCACTGTGCTAGCCAGGATGGTCTCGATCCCCTGACCTTGTGATCCACCCACCTCGGCCTCCCAAAGTGCTGGGATTATAGGTATGAGCCACCATGCCTGGCCTATTTTTTTATTTGTATTTTATTTTTGAGGTGGAGTTTCACTCTTTCCTCCACTTCCAGGTTCAAGTGATTCTCCTGCCTCAGCCTCCTGAGTAGCTGGGATTACAGGTGTGAGCCACCATCCCTGGTTAATTTTTTGTATTTTTAGTAGACACAGAGTTTCACCATGTTGGCCAGGCTGGTCTCAAACTCCTGACCTCAAGTGATCCTCCCAACTTGGCCTCCCAATGTGCTGGGATTACAGGCATGAGCCACTGTGCCCGGCCCAAATTCATATTTTCCAAACAAGCATTATAGCAACAGATGTCTCCTCCTTGTCCTTGTGGCTTCAGGTTGTTCTCTCAACCTCTTCTCTTCGTTAGGGTTTTTTTTTTTTTTTTTTTTTTGAGACGGAGTCTCGCTCAGTCGCCCAGGCTGGAGTGCAGTGGCGCAATCTCGGCTCACTGCAAGCTCCGCCTCCCGGGTTCACGCCATTCTCCTGCCTCAGCCTCTCCGAGTAGCTGGGACTACAGGCGCCCGCCACCACGCCCGGCTAATTTTTTGTATTTTTAGTAGAGACGGGGTTTCACCCTGGTCTCGATCTCCTGACCTCGTGATCCGCCCGCCTCGGCCTCCCAAAGTGCTGGGATTACAAGCGTGAGCCACCGCGCCCGGCCTTCTTAGGGTTTTATGTCAAATTCCTGAGATATAATTAATCCCTCCCTCATTTTTGTCCTGCTAGTGTGGCTCTGTGTGTGTGTGCCTGCACGTGTGTGTGTGCATGCATGCATGTGTGTGTGTGTATCTGTCTCCATCAGAGTGCACGTCAGGTACCCAACAGGCGACTGCGTCCATGACTCCTGCTTACTGTGAGCGCCTCAGGACCCTTCTCCACCTTGGCACCCTGGCTGCAGCACCCAGCACCTGCCACAGAGGGTCTCAGAGCCACTTTGAATGGAACTGATAGGAACATGCAGAAAAAAGACAAAGCTGGCCAGGTGCAGTGGCTCACACCTATAATCCCAGCACTTTGGGAGGCTGAGGTGGGAGGATCACTTGAGGGCAGGAGTTCAAGTTCTGCTGGGGCAACATACCAAGACTTTGTCTCTACAAAAAATTCAAAAATTAGCTGGATGTGGCCGGGCGTGGTGGCTCACGCCTGTAATCCCAGCACTTTGGGAGGCCAAGGTGGGCGGATCACGAGGTCAGGAGATCGAGACCATCCTGTCTAACACGGTGAAACCCCGTCTCCACTAAAAATACAAAAAAATTAGCCAGGCATGGTGGTGGGCGCCTGTAGTCCCGGCTACTTGGAAGGCTGAGGCAGGAGAATGGCGTGAACCTGGGAGGCAGAGCTTGCAGTGAGCCGAGATCGCGCCACTGCACTCTAGCCTGGGCGATATAGCGAGACTCTGTCTCAAAAAAAAAAAAAAAAATTAGCTGGACGTGGTGACCTATGACTGTAGTCCTGCGTACTTGGGAGGTTGAGGCGGTAGGATTGCTTGAGCATGAGGTCAAGGCTACAGTGAGCTATGATCACACCACTGCACTCCAACTTGGGCCATAGAGTGGGACACTGTCTAAGAAAAATAAAATAAAATTAGCTGGGAGCAGTGACTCACACCTGTAATCCTAGCTCTTTGGGAAGACCACACAGGAGGATTGCTTGAGCCTGGGAGTTCGAGACCAGCCTGGGCAAGATAGTGAGACCCCATTGCTAAAAAATAAAAATTAGCCAAGTGTAGTGGCTCACGCCTATAGTTCCAGCTACTCAGGAGGCTGAGGTAGGAGGATCATGACTTTGAGCCCAGGAGTTCGAGGCTACAGTGAGCCATGATCACACCATTGCACTCCAGCCTGGGCAACAGAGCAAGACCCTATCTCAAAAAATATATTTTTTTGAGAGTGTTTGAGCTAGAAAGAACCAGAAGAGATATCTAATTCCAACCTTACATTTTACAGGAAGGGAAAAATGACCGAATCTCTTTAGTCAACAAACTACAGCTAGAATCAGAAAATCATCTAATTGGAAAAACTGTTGGCTCCAGATATCATACATTTTCTGGTGCATTAACTGATTCTAGAGATATTGGGAAGACAGAATTTAAATAACAGGGATTTACCTGGCAACACGCTTTACAAACTCCTCCCCCCATGCCTTTGTACTGAGTACAGCTAGGTACCGAAAAAGCAAATAATTTTGTTTAAAAATTCTTAATTTCTCCAATAAGGAAGCAGGGTAAAGTTCTGAGCAGCGTATCTGCTTCTCCAGGGCTTTGCCATCTGTCACTACAGACAAGGGTCGTAATTCAGAGACTTGCTGTGAGACAGGCACTCTCCCACGTTGCCAGGGAGCACGAAATGATTCAGTCCTCCTGGTGGGGAAATTGGCAATGTTTTCTAAAAATCACCGAAGAACTGACGCTTTGACGATGCAGTGTCACTTTGGGAATCTCTCCCACAAATACTTCTGCATGTGTATGAAATGGCATAGGCACACGTGTTTCTTTGCAGCATTTCTTTACAATAGCAAATGATAGGAGGCCACCCAGTGTCCAGCAAAAGGGAACCGAGGGAATAAGCTGTGATCCGCCCACACGGTGGAGTTCTGAGCAGCCATAGAACAGAATGAGGTGCTCTAGGATGTGGAAATATTTTCAGATATATTGCTAAGTGAGAAACGTGCAAGATACTGAAGGTTCATATGGCGTTCCATATACGTAAAGAGATGGCCAGGGGCGGTGGCTCACACCTGTAATCCCACCACTTTGGGAGGCCAAGGCGGAGGATTGCTTGAGCCCAGGAGTTCGAGACCAGCCTGGGCAACATAGCTAGGCCCTGTCTCTACAAAAAAAGGTTTTTAAAAACATTAGTGGGGCATGATGGTGCACACTTGTAGTCCCAGGCACTCGGGAGGCTGGGACAGGAGGATCACTTGAGCCCAGGAATTTGAGGCTGCAGTGAGCTGTGATTGAGCAACTGTATTCCAGCCTGAGCGATACAGCAAGATCCTGTCTCAAAAAAAAAAAAAAAAGAAGAAGAAGAAAAGAAAGAGGATGGAAATAATATATATTTGCACAAAGACACAGTGGAAAGATGATATAAATTTTACCAATAGGAGGCATGAGGGATGAGGCAGAAGTGGGACTTCTCAGTTTATACCTGTTTTTATTATTTTGACTTTTAAACTATTCAAGAAAAACTCCAATAATTTAAAAATAGACAAAGGAGAAAAAAGGAGCGAGAGTAAGAGGAAGCACAGCTGAACACATTGCCTCATGGCGGGCTTCCTCCTTGCCTCGAGGGTAGGAATGGGGAGCAGATCCTACCATAAACTGAGCTTGGAGTTGTGTCTGCTGCGTGGGCCTGGCCGTTCTGATTGCTGGCTTGAGATGGTTGGTGTTTACCTGTCGGGGCTCTTGGCCTTTCTCGTGGCAGGCTGATAAAGCCCGCAGAACCCTTTTAGAATGAAGTTTTTAAATGAATAAGAGAAAATACATAGCATGGTAGCAAAGCACGGTGGTTCACGCCTGTAATCCCAGCCCTTTGGGAGGCCCAGGCAGGCATATCACCTGAGGGCAGGAGTTCCAGACCAGCCTGGCCAACATGGTTAAAACCCCTCTCTACCAAAAATACAAAAATTACCCGGGCATGGTGGCGTGCCTGTAACCCCAGCTACTCGAGAGGCTGAGGCAGTAGAATCGCTTGAACCCAAGTGGTGGAGGTTGCAGCTAGCCGAGATTGCGCCACTGCACTCCAGCCTGGGCAACAGAGCGAGACTCTGTCTCAAAAAAAAAAAAAAAAAAAATCAGATGGTAAAATACATGGGCAATTTGCATAGAAAGGAAGCAGCATGAGTAAAAGCACAGAGGCCTGGAAGCACCCCTGGGTGCCCCTGAGGAACTGTGAGGGATCCCGACGTGGCTGGAATGCAGGCCACACAGGCAGGAGGAGGTGAGGAGGTGGGCTCACCTGCAAGCCAGGGGTCACCACGGAATGCACCGGGGTCTTTCCAGGCATCATCTCCCCTTCATTCCGCCCCCCTCACCTCTCCACTCCCCTCCTTCCTCTTTTCCCCACGCAGACACCTAACAAGGCTAACAAGGCACCGCAGCACTTAGAGTTGCTGATGCTTAACTACTGACCACTGTTTTCAACAGTGCTCACTTAGGGCTCACTGGATGGGTGCTTGTGTTAGGACTGACAATGAGCCAGTTATATCTGGGCATTAGTTGATGGCCAGCATTTAGCTGTAACACACATGGTAAAGCAGACAGAGAAGTCCTTCCAAATTAGAGACAAAGGGGACCCCACACATGAATGGGAAGTCAAGAAGCCTTTGTTGGATGGATGGATGGCAATTGTATGCGGTCACTTCATTATATTTTATTCATTCCCTAAGGTCTTATTTATTTATTTTTTTCTGAGACAGGGTCTCACTCTGTCGCTCAGGCTAGAGTGCAGTGGCACGATCATGGCTCACTTCTGCCTCAAACTCCCAGGCTCCAGCGGTCCTCCCACTTCAGCCTCCTGAATATCTGGGACTACGGGTGTGTGTCACCACGCCTGGCTAATTTAAGTGTATTTTTTGTATCCCTGTGTTGCCCAGGCTGGTCTCAAACTCCTGGGCTCAAGAGATCCTCCCACCTCAGCTTCCCAAAGTGCGGGGATTGCAGGCGTGAGCCGCTGTGCGCAGCCACTAAGGTCATTTTTAAATTGACAAATAATAATTGTATATATTTATAGTGTATAGTGCAATGTTATGTATATAGTGTAGTGGAATGACTAAACCAGCTGTATCTATCATCTCACATACTTCCATGTCTTTGTAGTGGAAAGATTTAGAATCTGTTCATTTAACAATTTTGAAATATATCGTACATTATTATTGGCTGGGCACAATGGCTTACACCTGTAATCCTAGCCCTTTGGGAGGCTGAGGCAGGAGTATCACATGAAGCCAAGAATGGGCAACAATGGGAGACCCTGTCTCTATAAATTAAATGCACACACATACACACACACACACACACACACGCTACATTATTTATTTATTTATCTTTTTTTTTTTTTTTTGAGACAGACTGTCACTCTGTCACCAGGCTGGAGTGCAGTGGCGTGATCTTGGCTCACTGCAAACTCCACCTCCCTGGTTGAAGTGATTCTCCTGCCTTTCAGCCTCCTGAGTCGCAGGGACTACAGGCGCCCACCACCACGCCCAGCTAATTTTTGTATTTTTAGTAGAGACAGGGTTTTAGTAGAGACATATAAGTGAGATCAGGCAGCATTTGTCTTTCTGTGCCTGGCTTCTTTCACGTAGCCTAATGTCCTCCAGGTTCATCCACGCTGTTGCAAATGACAGCATTTTGTTTGTTTTTATGGCTAAATAGTATTCCATTGTGCGTATATACTACGTTTTCCTGATCCACTCATCTGCTGACAGGCACTTATGTTGCTTCCGCATCTTGGCTGCAGTGAACATGGAGTGGAGTGCAGATATCTCTTCATCTAATGTCTTTTTTTGTTTGTTTTTTTTTTTGAGATGGGGTCTCACTCTGTCGCCCAGGCTGGAGTGCAGTGGCGTGATCTTGGCTTACTGCAACTTCTACCTCCTGGGTTCAAGCAATTCTCCCACCTCAGCTTCCCAAGTAGCTGGAATTACAGGTGGGTGCCACTATGTCCACCTAATTTTTTTTTTTTTTTTTAGGCGGGGTCTCACTCTGTCTCCCAGGCTGGAGTGCAGTGGCGCGATCTCGGCTCACTGCAAGCTCCGCCTCCCGGGTTCACACCGTTCTCCTGCCTCAGCCTCCCGAGTAGTTGGGACTACAGGCGCCCGCCACCACGCCCGGCTAATTTTTTGTATTTTTAGTAGAGACGGGGTTTCACCGTGTTAGCCAGGATGGTCTCGATCTCCTGACCTCGTGATCCGCCCGCCTCGGTCTCCCAAAGTGCTGGGATTACAGGGGTGAGCCACCGCTCCTGGCCATGCCCCCCTAATTTTTGTATTTTTGGTAGAGATGAGGTTTCACCATACTGGCCAGGCTGCTCTTGAATTCCTGATTTTAAGTGATCCGCCCGCCCTGGCCTCCCAAAGTGCTGGGATTGTAGGCATGAGCCACCGCACCCAGCCTCATCTAACGTCTTTTAAAGGCATTTCTGCTATATTTGTGTTGAGTCTTCTTAAGAATTTTCTAGTTTCTCTATCCTGGATACTAATCTGGGAGTTGTTTTCTAGAAGTCAGAGGTCCCAGAAGAGTCAGCTCAAAAAAATACCTTTGTCAGTTATTGAAGGAAACAAAAGGCAACTTCAGTATTCATCGTGATCACGGGTAAGTCACCTTTGCTTATCTCACCTTATATCTCAATTAATATTTAATAAGTAACTTGGGAACATCGATAATGTTGAGTCAAGGCCATGTATTTGTTTGACTTGTAATACTTTCTCTTTTGCTTGACCGATTTATGCATACCTTCTAAATTTAATCAGAGTAAAATGTCAATTACTTGCAAAGAAATGCAGATCAAAAAGTTCTCCTGCACTCCAGCCTGGGAACACAGTGAGACCTTGTCTCTTAAAAAATAAAAAGGCCAGGCGCGGTGGCTCACACCTGTAATCCCATCACTTTGGGAGGCTGAGGCAGGTGGATCACAAGGTCAGGAGTTTGAGACCAGCCTGATCTGTCTCTACTAAAAATACAAAAATTAGCCAGGCACGGTAGTGGGCGCCTGTAATTCCAGCTACTTGGGAGGCTGAGGCAGGAGAATCACTTGAACCCAGGAGGCTGAGGTTGCAGTGAGCCAAGATGGCACCACTGCACTCTAGCCTGGGCAACAGAGCAAGACTCTGTCTCAAAAAAAAAAACAGTTATTATTCTCAATACCTAGAATTTTAAATCTAGGGAAGTGAATACATAGACACAGCTTTAAAAATCAGAATCTAATATGAAAAGACGCTCAACATCACTAATTATCAGGGGGATGCAAATCAAAACCACAGTACAGGCCAGGTGCAGTGGCTCATGCCTGTAATCCCAGCACTTTGGTTGGCCAAGGCGGGTGGATCACTTGAGGCCAGGAGTTCGAGACAAGCCTGGCCAACATGGTGAAACCCCGTTTCTACTAAAAATACAAAAATTAGCCAGGCATGGTGGCGGGCACCTGTAATCCCAGCTACTCGGGAGGCTGAGGTAGGAGAATTTCTGGAACCTGGGAGGCGGAGGTTGCAATGAGCCAAGATCATACCATTGCACTCCAGCTGGGCGACAATAGTGAGACTCTGTCTCAAAGCAAACAAACAAACAAACAAAAAAACAAACAAACAGAAAAACCACAATGCAGTACCACCTTACTCATGCAAGAATGGCCATAATTTAAAAATCAAGAAGTAATAGATGTTGGCATGGATGTGGTAAAAAGGGAACACTTTTACACTGCTGGTGGGAATTTAAACTAGTACAACCACTATGGAAAACAGTGTGGAGGTTATCCTTAAAGAACTAAAAGTAGAACTCCGATTTGATCCAACAATCCCACTACTGGGTATCTACGTGGAGGAAAAGTAGTCATTATATGAAAAAGACACGTGTACACACGTTTATAGCAGCACAATTTGCAATTGCAAAAATACGGAACCAGCGCAGATGCCCATCAATCAACTAATGGATAAAGAAAATGTGGTATATGGGCCAGGCATGGTGGCTCACACCTGTAATCCTAGCACTGGGAGGCCGAGGCGGGCAGATCACCTGAGGTCGGGAGTTTGAGACCAGCCTGGCCAACATGGTGAAACCCTGTCTCTACTAAAAATACAAAAAATTAGCTGGGTGTGGTGGTGCATGTCTGTAATCCCAGCTACTCAGGAGGCTGAGGCAAGAGGATCACTTGAATCCGGGAGGCAGAGGTTGCAGTGAGCCAAGATTGTGCCATTGCACACCAGCCTGGGCAACAAGAGTGAAACTCAGTCTCAAAAAAAAAAAAAGAAAAAAAATTATAGCTGAAAGAAAATCAGAATTAATGTTTCAGCATTTCATCTGTCTGTCCGGATAGAAATTTTTGTTTGTTTGTTTGTTGTTGAGATGGAGTCTTGCTCTGTCTCCCAGGCTGGAGTGCAGTGGTGCAGTCTCAGCTCACTGCAACCTCCACCTCCCGGGTTCAAGCAATTCTCCTGCCTTAGTCTCCCAAGCAGCTGGGATTACAGGTGCGCATCACCATGCCTGGCTAATTTTTTGTTATTATTATTATTATTTTTTGAGACAGAGTTTCGCTCTTGTCTCCCAGGCTGGAGTGCAGTGGTGTGATCTCAGCTCACTGCAACCTCCACCTCCCGGGTTCAAGCGATTCTCCTGCTTCAGCCTCCCAAGTAGCCGGGATTACAGGCATGTGCCACCACACCCGGCTAATTTTTTCTTTTTGTATTTTTTGTAGAGACGGGGTTTCGCCATGTTGGCCAGGCTGGTCTCGAACTCCTGAGCTTAAGTGATCCGCCTGCCTTGGCCTCCCAAACTGCTGGGATTAAAAGCGTGACCCACCACGCCTGGCCAAGAAGTCTTTATGTGGAGTAGAGCTTTATAAAAGTTTTACATAGGGTAGCTGGGTGTGGTGGCTCACACCTGTAATCTCAGCACTTTGGGAGGCCGAGGTGGGCGGATCGCCTGAGGTCAGGAGTTTGAGACCATCCTGGCCAACATGGCGAAACCCTGTCTCTACTAAAAAAAAAAAAAAAAAAATTAGCCGGGCATGGAGGCGCATGCCTGTAATCCCAGCTACTGGGGAGGCTGATGCAGGAGAATGGCTTGAACCTGGGAGGCAGCGGTTGCAATGAGTGGAGATTTGGCCACTGCACTCCAGCCTGGGTGACAAGAACGAAACTCCATCTCAAAAAAAAAAAAAAAGTTTTACATGGGGTAAAATCTTCATAAAAACGTTTATTGACCCAGTGAGCACTTTCTGGATTTGTGTTTACTTCTATCAAACCTGCATTTCATATGCGGTTTCCTTAGAACCCAGTTTGATTAGCTAAAGGGTACAGGCATTTCAGATCTTTTCAAGGTAAGCATATCATCAGCATTTCAAAGACTGGGGAAGCAGGGAGCCTGAGCAACACCATGCCCGCCCCCATCCCTCCTCTTCTCTCCCTTCACTCTCTGCTGAGTTTTCATATTTATAGTATTTTGCATGTCCTGATGTTGATGAAAATCAGGATGTACAGTTAATATTTTAGACGCCGGGAGCTTATAGCATGCTCTCCAATGTTAATTGATTGTATTTTATTAACGTCGTGTTTTCTTCATCCAAAAGCAGATTTCTCATCTATGTGGAAGGCAGAAAGCAGACACCAATACTGAATGAATACTTAACCATAAAACTGAAAGAGGATTGTAGTTCTTCATAAACAGCACTTAATTCCAGCTGGGAGCAGAACTAGAAAGTTAATTTTTAAACATCTACACTTTATTTTCAAGTTAACCATTTTTGTGCTGAAGAAATATTTTCATGTGTAAGAAAGTAGACCTTATTGTACATATAGAAACTTGGAATTATGCTAAGAATGAAAAAGGCTTCTCTGTAAAGATACAGACTACAGTTAAATGCTAGAGAAGCTCTTTAAAAATGTGAACATCAAATAGAGAAAGAATCCCTGCATAGAAAGTGCTGTTTTAACTATCTGATTTTTAAAAAATCTGTGCATACATTTAAATTATAAACAATAGCTTATCAGAGTCAGCTCAAAATATATGAGAAATAGTATTCTCTCATGGTTTTAGCTCTTGACTTTGCTGTGTAAATAGACATAAGGTGCTTTGATATAAAATATAAAATGTAACTGGAAAATAGCTCGAGGTCCTTCTTTCCCAAGCTGAGCAGAGCCCCATCTTCCTGGGTCTATAGTAGTCCCACCTACTGACGCAAACAAAAGTTTGCTGGAAGATCAAGTTTTAGATGCATTTTTAAAAATCTTAAAGACTAAAACACTTCCATTTTAACTTGTAAAGTAATTTAATTTTTTAAAGCTTATACTATATGCCTCTGTGTCTTCTCTAAAAGAATTGATCAGCTTCAGTCAATAAATTTTTAATATTAAAGAAAAAATATGTTTCCTTGGTTTCTTTTTATTTTACAGGAGTAAAATAAGGAAGGAACATTCATCGCTTTAAACTGAACCTGGCAAGTTAATTTCCTCAGGAATGGGCATGTATTTTTTTAAGCATTGCAGATATCAAAGTTCTATTGTGCTGAATAAATGCCCCTTTGTTAACAGGTTTCAGTGTTACTTCAGAGACGATTTTCATGAGCGGGGAAGAGCCACCTCATTTAGCCTTTTTAATTAGGGTGCTGAAAAGAGAAGTTGGGTGAGGTTTGGTTATGTTCTTTATCAATGCGTGCTTTCTCCCTCAGGCTGGGCTGTCCAGAGCAAAACTGAGAAAGGTATAGTTGCTTCTGAGCTGCTGCCTGCCAAGTAGAAACCTAAAATGACCCTTGGGAGGTTGACTTCCAATCTAAGAATCAAAATATTAAATTTTCTCCTCCTTTTCATGTTCATGGCTGCACATCAACTTGCCTAGTGAAAAGGCAACAGTGAATAGATGCTAAATTGGAAAATGTCAGGGAACTAAAGGATGTGATAACAATTAAACATTATTTTATGTCTAAATGTATTTTAGCTCATAGGATTACAGTACCTAGACACCTGACACCGATTGTATCCCACCACCTTATCGTTCCATATGCAATCCAACAATGAGAAGTTTCGGCTGGGTGTGGTGGCTCATGCCTGTAATCCCAGCACTTTGGGAGCCTGAGGCAGGTGGATCACTTGAGATCAGGGGTTCGAGACCAGCCTGGCCAACATGACAAAACCCCCTCTCCACTAAAAATACAAAAAATTAGCTGGGCGTGGTGTCACACGCCTGTAATCCTAGCTACTTGGGAGGCTGAGGCAGGAGAATTGCTTGAACCCGGGAGGCGGAGGTTGCAATGAGCCGAGATCGTACCACTGGACTCTGGCTTGGGTAACAGAGTGAGGTTCCGTCTCAAAAAAAAAAAAAAAAAGAATGAGAAATTTAATGTTAGCAATGTATCTAGCTCAACCTAAGTTATTTATTTATTTTTATTTTTATTTTTTATTTTTCTGTCTCTGTCACCCAGGCTGGAGTGCAGTGGCGTGATCTTGGCTCACTGCAACCTCTGCCTTTCAGGTTCAAGCAATTCTCCTGCCTCAGCCTCCCGAGTAGCTGGGACTATAGGCGTGCGCCACCATGCCCAGCTAAATTTTGTATTTTTAGTAGAGACGGGGTTTCACCATATTGGCCAGGCTGGTCTTGAACTTCTGACCTTGTGTACCACCTTCTCGGCCTCCCAAAGTGCTGGGATTACAGACGTGAGCCACTGCACCTGGCCCAACCTAAGTCATTTAAATGACAGGATTTCGTTTGTTTTTATGGCTAAACAGTATTCCATTGTGTATATATATACTACTTTTTTTTTGAGATGGAGTCTCGCTCTATTGCCCAGGCTGGAGTGCAGTGGCTCAATTTCAGCTCACTGCAACCTCCACCTCCCGAGTTCAGGCAATTCTCCTGCCTCAGCCTGAGAAACTGAGATTACAGGTGCCTACTACCACTCCTAGCTAACTTTTTGTTTTTTTAGTAGAGATGGGGTTTCATCATGTCGGTCAGGCTGGTGTTGAACTCCTGGCCTCATGTGATCCTCCCCAACTCAACCTCCCAAAGTGCTGGGATTACAGGCGTGAGCCACCACATTTCTTTATCCACTCATCTGTTGATGGGCATTTAGGTTGCTTCCACATCTTGGCTGTTGTGAGCAGTGCTGCCGTGAACGTGGAGTGCAGATACCCCTGACCTAAGGTATGAGCAATTTCTGTTAGACAGGCAGTCTTCTTTTTTTTTCTGTACTTTAATGGATGCAGAGAGGCAGTCTCATAGCGTATTTGAAATAGTTACAAGATAAAAACTAGATTTTAGCATTTATGTTTTATCACCAACATTCTTAAGATCAACACATCCGAAGAGGAGGCAAATGAATTATACTACAATCTGCCTGCCAGAAATAATCTCAGCATTGGAAAAGACTGATATAAGGGTATTTTTAGAATCTGTGAATGGATTTTTTTTTAATTTTATTTTTGGTGACAGGGTCTCACGCTGTCACCCAGGCTGGAGGGCAGTGGTATCATCATAGCTCACTGTAGCCTCAAATTCTTGGGCTCAAGTGATTCTCCTGCTTCAGCTTCCCAATTAGCGAGGACTCCAGGCATGTGCCACCATGCCTAATTTTTTTTTTTTTTTTTTTAGATGGAGTCTCACTCTGTCACCCAGGCTGAAGTGTGGTGGATGATGTCAGCTCACTGCAACCTCCGTCTCCTAGGTTCAAGAGATTCTTCTGGCCGGGCGCGGTAGCTCATGCCTGTAATCCCAGCACTTTGGGAGGCCGAGGCGGGAGGATCACGAGGTCAGGAGGTCAGGAGATCAAGACCATCCTGGCTAACACAGTGAAACCCCATCTCTACTAAAAATACAAAAAATTAGCCGGGCGTGGTGGCGGGTGGCTGTAGTCCCAGCTACTCGGGAGGCTGAGGCAGGAGAATGGCATGAACCTGGGAGGCGGAGCTTGCAGTGAGCTGAGATTGGCACCACTGCACTCCAGCCTGGGCAACAGGGCGAGACTCCATCTCAAAAAAAAAAAAAAGAGATTCTTCTGCCTCAGCCTCCCGAGTAGCTGGGATTACAGGCACCTGCCACCATGCCTGGCTAATTTTTGTGTTTTTAGTAGAGACGGAGTTTCACCATGTTGGCCAGGCTGGTCTCGAACTCCTGACCTCAAGTGATCCACCCACCTCAGCCTCCCAAAGTGCTGGGGTTACAGGCGTGAGCCCCTGCGCCCAGCCAACAGATTTTTAAAAACAGAAGTAGAACTACCCCCAAAGAAAAAAAGTTCTGAATTAAGATAAAACATAAACACTAAAAGCAGCTTTACCCCAAAAGTGCCAAGAGAATGCGTAGAACTTCTTGGCTGTGTGGGATAAGGTTGGCTCCATACATTTCAGGAAGGAGACTGAAGACTGAATCCTTGTTATGTTCTGGCAAACTGATCCTGGAGTTTTCTCCTGTGGCTTTGTGTGGTTTGACACCTGTAGCGGGGGTGGTGGGTTTGCAGTGTTGTACGTTTGTTTCTCTTGAGCCATTTCATGATGATTTTGTTAGGACACATTGTAGGAAAGTTCATTATTCTAGACCTTCAACAGAATAATCTTAGCAACTTCTGGTGTGATAGAGAACAGAATGAATAGGATCAAAATAAGAAACCAGACACATTCATCAAGACCACAGCTGACAAGGAGGTTTAAAAACCAGAATGGGGCCAGGCGCAGTGGCCCACGCCTATAATCCCAGCACTTTGAGAGGCCAACGCTCACACATCATTTGAGGTCAGGAGTTCAAGACCAGCCTGGCCAACATGGCGAAACCACCTCTCTACTAAAAATACAAAAATTAGTCGGGCGTGGTAGTGGGTGCCTGTAATCCCAGCTACTCAGGAGGCTGAGGCACAAGAGTCACTTCAACCTGGGAGGCGGAGGTTGCAGTGTGCTGAGTTTGAGCCATGCCTCCAGCCTGGGCAACCGAGCCAGACTCTGTCTCAAACAAACAAACAAAAAACACCCAGAATAGTCTTTGAGAGAAGTTGGTTGAATGAAAAGTGTACATGAATCAGTTCTCTAAAGGATGATGTCTGGGTTCTCAGCCAGATGCATGCTTAAGAAACCCAACCACAACAACAACAGAAACCCAACAAAAAAAGAATCAAAGAATTTTGAGCACACAGTAGGTGCTTTGCTGGCCACTGGAGACACAACAATGAGCAAAGCAGACAATCTAGTCGTAGAAACACACTAAGAATCCCACACATAGTTCACGAGAGACTGGTTAGTGCTACAAAAGAAAGCTTTGAGATATGATTACAGCTTATAATAGGGACTCAGGTGAAGGGTGGAGTGTTAAGAGAATGCTTCCCTGAAGAAGTGACATCTGAGCCAAGAGTTACAGACAAGTGGATGCTAAGTAGGGCGAACAGGAAGCAGAAGAGAATTCCAGGCAGTAGGAACAGCATGTGCAAAGGCTCTGAGGTAGGAGGGAACATGACGCATCTGGGACCTGATGGGCCAGGATGGTGCAAGATGAAGCCAGGGACAGAGGCTGGGGCCAGATCATGCATACAAGTCAATGAGTCAGTGCGGGTGTGGTAGCATACCATGTTTTAGTGGGCCAGATGATGTAAACTCTCCTGTGCATCTTGGATTTTCCTTAAAACGAGGTCTTTTTTGTATTCCAATTGCTTTGCTTTTGTAATAGGGGTGAGCAGGAATTCAACAGCCCTCGAGATACACCAAAACAGGACCCTGATTCTGATGGCATGAAGAATCTCAGGCTGGGAGCAGTGGCTCCTGCCTGTAATGCCAGCACTTTGGGAGGCTAAGGTGGGAGGATTGCTTGAGTCCAGGAGTTCAAGACCAGTCTGGGCAACGTGGTGAGACCCCCGTCTCGACAAAAAATTTAAAAATTAGCCAGGCATGGTGGTGCACACCTATGGTCCCAGCTATTCTGGAGGCTGAGGTGGGAGGATCACTTGAGCCCAGGAGGTTGAGGCTGCAGTGAGCCATAATCCAGCCAATGCACTCCAGCATGGGTAACAGAGCAAGCAAGACCCTGTATCCCCTCCCAAAAAAGAAAGGCAATCAGTGACAGGGACAATAGTAGACCAGGCCTCCTGCCTGAAGATGTTAGAGAGATGAACCAGAAAAATTAAGAGTGGGGAAGTTTGGGCCGGGCACGGTGGCTTACACCTGTAATCCCAACACTTTGGGAGGTCGAGGCGGGTGGATCACCTGAGGTTGGGAGTTCGAAACCAGCTTGATCAATATGGTGAAACCCTGTCTCTACAAAAAATACAAAAATTAGCCAGGCTGTGGTGGTGCACGCCTGTAATCTCAGCTACTCAGGAGGCTGAGGCAGGAGAATTGCTTGAACCCAGGAGGCGAAGGTTGCTGTGAGCTGAGATCATGCCACTGCACTCCAGCCTGGGTGACAGAGGGCAACCCTGTTTCAAAAACAAAAACAAACAAACAAACAAAAGAGTGGGGAAGTTTGTATCCTTATGTCCTCAGTGATGCTCTTTCGTGAGATCAGCTGTATGTTGAAGTTTACCAAATGGGGGATTTGTTTACTCACTCTTTCAGCCCTTCATTTCACATACATTTATTGAACATTGCTATGTGCCAGGTGCCCCGCTAGGCACTGAGTACATAAAACTGAATAAGACAGGGTGGCCCTCTAATAGCTGAAAATCTTACCTACAAGCACATAAAGTACAATCCCTTAGAGATGTATTAGGAGAGTGCTCTCAGGTCCCAAACAGCAAGCCCAAGGTAGTATAGTACTGAAAGTCATTGACCACAAAATGTAGTCCAAATGGCATGGGTGTTGAGAGCACTGGCTTTGAAATCAGGCACATCTGGGTCTGGATCCTGAATGCACAGTTTACCAGTTGTATGAACCTGGGCTAAACTCTCTGAGCCTGAGCTTGTTTGTTGGTCTGTAAAAAAATACCATCAAGAGGCCAGGTGCAGTGGCTTCGGCCTGTAATCCCAGTATTTTCAAGGTGAGCGAATTCACTTGAGCCCAGGAGTTTGAGACCAGCCTGGGCAACATAGCAAGACTCTGTCTCTACAAAAAAATTTCAAAAATTATGTGGGCATGGCCGGGCACGGTGGCTCACGCCTGTATTCCCAGCACTTTGGGAGGCCGAAGTGGGTGGATCATGAGGTCAAGAGATCGAGACCAGCCTGGCCAACATGGTGAAACCCTGTCTCTACTAAAAATACAAAAATTAGCTGGGCATGGTGGTGGGCACCTGTAGTCCCAGCTACTTGGGAGGCTGAGGCAGGAGAATTGCTTGAAGCTGGGAGGCAGAGGTTGCAGTGAGCCAAGATCGTGCCACTGCACTCCAGCTTAGCGACAGAGCGAGACTACATCTCAAAAAAAAAAAAAAAAAAAATTAGCTGGGCATGATAGTGCATCCCTCCAGTTCCAGCTACTTAGGAGGCTGAGGTGGGAGGATCACTTGAGCCCGGGAGGCAAAGATTGCAGTGAGCTATGATTATGCCACTGCATTCCGGCCTGGGTAATGAAGCCAGACCCTGTCTCAAAAAAAATAAATAAATAAAAATAAAGTTGTTGATGCTTTATTTTTTTTTCTTTTCTTTTCTTCTTCTTCTTTTTTTTTTTTTTTTGAGACGGAGTCTCACTCTGTTGTCAGGCTGGAGTGCAGTGGCACAATCTCAGCTCACTGCAACCTCCACCCTCCGAGTTCAAGCGATTCTCCTGCCTCAGCTTCCCGAGTAGCTGGGATTACAAGCGCCTTTCACTGCACCCGGCTAAATTTTGTATTTTTAGTAGATACGGGGTTTCACCTTCTTGGCCAGGCTGGTCTTGAACTCCTGACCTCGTGATCCACCTGCCTCGGCCTCCCAAAGTGCTGGGATTACAGGCGTGAGCCACCGCGCCTAGCCGATGCTTTATTTTTTATTTATTTATTTTGAGACAGGGTCTCACTCTGTTGCCCAGGCTGGAGTGCAGTGGCATGATCTCAGCTTACTGCAACCTCTGCCTTGCAGGCTTAAGTGATCCTCCCACCTCAGCCTCCTGAGTAGCTGGGACTACAGGCACGCCACCACGGCCGGCTAAGTTTTTTGTATTTTTTGGTAGAGATGGGGTTTCACCATGTTGCCCAGGATGGTCTCGAACTCCTGAGCTCAAGTGATCCACCTGCCTCAGCCTCCCAAAGTGCTCGGAATACAGGCGTGAGCCACTGTGCCCAGCCTCATCAACAACTTTAAAGAAGAATAAGTGAGATACTGTTTAACAAATGCTGAGCCTGGTGCCCAGCACAGTAATAGGCTCTATGATTATTTAAAAAGCCGGTTGCTAATGGGAAGTCACTGTGGCAGATGTGCTAGACCTAGAGGGGCTGTTGCCTGGATGAAAAGGGATGCCGTATATGCGTGAAGGGTCACAGGAGAATCACTTTTGTTCCGTGTGGAAAAAGGAGTGTGAGAAACAGCTGGAGTACAGCAAAAAGCTCCTTTATTGTGGTCTTTATTCGAGCACAGCTATCGACTAAGTTGACTAAGTTACATATGAAGGGTTTAGCCCAGTGCCTGTCAAATAATAAGCATTCAATACATATCAGCTATTGTGATTCTACTGTTATTCTGATAAAGAAGTTTTTAATGATTGGAATTAGAGAAAACAGGATTAATTTCTCCTTTTGGTGGAGTGAGAGGAGAGTCTTGGCAAATGTATCTTTTGGGGTCAGCTCTAGCTCTTGGGCTGGAGGGTGAGGAATCAGTTAAAGAAAAGGGTCCCTGGCGGGGTGCGGTGGCTCACACCTGTAATCCCAGCACTTTGGGAGGCCGATGCGGGCGGATCACCTGAGGTCGGGAGTTCGAGACCAGCCTGACCAACACGGAGAAACTCTGTCTCTACTAAAAATACAAAATTAGCCAGGCGTGGTGGCACATGCCTGTAATTCCAGCTATTTGGGAGGCTGAGGCAGGAGAATTGCTTGAACCCAGGAGGCGGAGGTTGTGGTGAGGTGAGATGGTGCCATTGCACTCCAGCCTAGGCAACAAGAGTGAAGCTCGGTTAAGAAAAAGAAAGAAAAGAAAAAGAAAGAAAGGAAAGAAAGAGAAAGAAGAGGGCCGGGCGCGGTGGCTCACGCCTGTAATCCCAGCACTTTGGGAGGCCAAGGCGGGCGGCTCACGAGGTCAGGAGATCGAGACCATCCTGGCTAACACGGTGAAACCCCGTCTCTACTAAAAATACAAAAAATTAGCCGGGCGAGGTGGCGGGCGCCTGCAGTCCCAGCTACTCGGGAGGCTGAGGCAGGAGAATGGCGTGAACCCGGGAGGCAGAGCTTGCAGTGAGCCGAGATCGCGCCACTGCACTCCAGCCTGGGTGAAAGAGCGAGACTCCTTCTCAAAAAAAAAAAAAAAAAGAAAGAGAAATAAGAAAAGAATGAAAGAGAGAAAAGAAAGAAAAGGAGAAAGGAAAGGAAAAAGGGTCCCTGACCTCAGACAGGTTACAGTCTCACTAGGGAGACAAAGGTCAGGATTACGTGGGCGTCATTTTCCTCCTTACAGGCAGGCGGTGCCTCTCCCTTCAAAAGCAAGGGACCTTTATGTATGATTCCACTTCTGCATTCCCACAGGAAAGAGAAACAGCAGAAACACAATACCCATCTGAGAGCTACGCTTAGAGAGGACTCTGGGCTTTTATTTATTTTTTCACTTCAGTCTTGTGACCAGTGATTTTAAGGGGAAGCCAATAATAATGGTTTTAAAAAGCCTCACGCCACCCCTGGCGGCATCTCCTCGGTGTACTTTGCTGTTCAGATCCGCCTGCCTTCTGTCCCAGCCTAATACCGCCCGGCCTCAGCCCCCATTGTTCCTGGCGCTGGCGAGGTGTCCGGTTGCGGAGCCGGCTGCGTCTCTGGAAATGCATCCTGCATCCCCGCATGGATAACAGCTGCAGCTATGTTAGAATTGCAGAAAGAGGGGAGAGTGTCATTGTGTGCCTTTTGACACATACGTTAAGACCAAAAAGGAAAAAACACGTCTATCTGTGCGGCCACCGACCAGACTCATGGAGGCCAGATTTTCTCCAATTAACCAGATCTTGCCCTGGTGCAGACAAGACTTAGTGAGTTCGGGGAAGGGGTGGGGAGAGGGAATTGGCCGGGGTCCCTACCCTGGGTGGAAGGAGGAGGGATGGGTTCCCCCTCCCCCCCTCCCCTCCGGGTTTAGGGAGGGGATTAGAGGTGGGAAGGAGCTGGGGGGGCGTTTGGCCTGTGCCCCAACCTTGAGAGGGAGGTGGGGGTTGGAGGTGTGCGGGGGGCGGGGCGTGTGCCGGGGTCGCCGCGAGTTGGAGGGTTGGGGGTGTGCGGGGAGAGGCGCGTGTCCCGAGATCGCGGGGGGTGGGGTTGGAGGTGTGCGGGGGGAGGGGCGTGCCCTGGAGTTGGGGGCGGGCGAGGCGTTTGCGGGCGCTGGGGGCGGGGTTGGAGGTGTGCGGGGGAGGGGCGTGCCCTGGAGTTGGGGGCGGGGCGAGGCGGGCTCCTCCCCGGCGGGCGAGCCCGGGCGCGGCGCGGTGGCCTCGCGGTGCCTAGGCTGGGGCTGCCGGACCGTGAGGCTGAGTCGCGCGGACGGAGACGGGCAAGAGCGGGCGGCGGCGGCAGGATGAACAGCATCAAGAACGTGCCGGCGCGGGTGCTGAGCCGCAGGCCGGGCCACAGCCTGGAGGCCGAGCGCGAGCAGTTCGACAAGACCCAGGCGAGCGGGCGGCGGGCGGCGGGCAGGCGGACAAGCGGCGTCCCTGTCCCCTCACGCGCGAACGAACGGCTGGAGCCCGGAAGGCGCCGACCAGGGGCGGGGGACGGCGCGGGGGCAGGGCCTGTGTCCGCCCGGGCTCTCCGAGAGCTCCGCGGCCCGAGCCGACCGGCGCGCAGGTGAACCGGAAGCCGCGCTCCCCGCTCCCGCCGGGCACTCGGGCCCAGAGGCGCCGGGGCTGAGGGGGCCGGGGTCAGGGTGTGCGCGGGCCGGGAGCGCCGGAGCTGAGGCGGTCGGGGACGGAGATGGGGCTGGGGTTGGGTGTGCGCGAGCCCAGCGAGCCGGGGGCCGAGGGGGCTGGGGATCCAGGTGCTCCCGGGGCCGACGCGGCCCGACTGGGGTCCCCGCCGTTCCGTGCCGCTCCTTGCCGGCTCCTGCCCCCGTCTCCTACCCCCTGAAACCGATGCCCCCACGGGCAATTTCCTTAAAGGAAATTCCTTAAACTCCCAGCTTCCTTCTCTCGTGAGCGGTTTCCCAGGGCTGCACAGTCTCCTATTATTTGCTGGGTGAAAAGCTTCTCGTATGTCGCCAGACTTGTTTGCCCGAGCGCTGCCCACGTATAAATAGGTGCACACCCCCTCATTAAATACCGGCGCCCGGCAGACAGAAACTTCCTGGGGCTCCCTTCCTGCGCCTCCCACGCTTGTATCTCTTCCAGATGATGCCTATCCTGGGAAGGCTTTAGAAATTAAATAAGGGCGCGGGTGTGCGTTTTGTACTTGTGTTTGTGCCGGGGACCCACGATGCAGACGTTGCTGCGTTTCTGGTTTCCTGTTGCTTTTTACAAACTCTTGAAGTGCTCTCAGGCTTGGGGGATGGGCGGTGGAGGGGGGCATACTTGTTTATTTGCCAAAATAAGTCAACCAAGACTGAAATGGCTGAAAAATTTTACTCTAGAGATAAAGGAAGCCAGAGGACCCCTCCCACTCCCGTCTAAAGCAGGTTGGTGACATTTGCGTTTGTGGCGGCTATTTGCAAGTTCCGTCCCACTTGTCCTTGCAGAGAGCGATGACTTCTGCGGTTGCCTTCACATCTAGTTAGCACATGCACTCTACAACAGCTTTCGTTTTGAAATGAGAGAGAACGCAGGGAGACCTTCTAACCTTTGTGCTTGGGATTGACCCAGAAAG
Source organism: Hylobates moloch (assembly GCF_009828535.3). Taxonomy (NCBI): domain Eukaryota; kingdom Metazoa; phylum Chordata; class Mammalia; order Primates; family Hylobatidae; genus Hylobates; species Hylobates moloch. The sequence continues at coordinate 9,847,159 of NW_026652287.1, read as the reverse complement.
CAATAATAAATCCTGAGGATATCAAGGCTTTAGAAATGCCAAGTGCTGGAACCCAGGTGGCCGCAAGTTACCAATTTATCCTTGTGATCTTCATCACCATCAACTGGTTCAGCCGGGATAGCCCGTCATTTAAAAAAAATTTAAAGTCACCAATACATAATTAATTGTGCCAAGAACTTGTAGATCATAGGGAGAAAACCTGAACTGGCAGACAGATCTGGGTGTTGTCAGAAACTTTGTGTATTCACTGAGTTTTTTCTCGTGCCTTTGAGGAGGCATAAAGAGGTCTGATTGCTACATGGAGGAGATGGGATGTGAAGGACCAACTTCATTGATCTTACTCTTGAATGGTAAGAAGTCAAGGGCAACCTTCCTGAGTGTCAAAGAGAGAATCTCTGATACAGGACCACACATTGTGGTGGTTGGTTTGATACACAAGAAGGTGGATTTTTTTTTTAAGACAGAGTCTCTCTCGTTGCCCAGGCTGGAGTGCAATGGCATGATCTCAGCTCTCTGCAACCTCCGCCTCCCGGGTTCAAGTGATTCTCCTGCCTCAGCCTCCCAAGTGGCTGGGACTTCAAGCGTGCGCCACCACACCTGGCTAATTTTTGTGTTTTCAGTAGAGAAGGTGTTTCACCATGTTGGACAGGCTGGTCTCAAACTCCTGACCTCAGGCAATCCACCCACCTCACCTCGGCCTCCCAAGGTGTTGGGATTACAGGTGCCTCAACGAAGGTGGATTGTTTTGTTTTGTTTTGCTCTGGGTTTTTCTCGGAGGCTAAGAGGGCCACTTACAATGAGTAACTGTAATGGGTGAATGTCACAGGACTTACCTATTCTGGGGCACCATTTTCTGGAAAGATGGAGTTTGAGTTCATTGTCTGGGTTTGCTCGTCTTCACAGTGACTTATTGAGGAATGTAAGAATGAGGTTTTGTACATGGCTAATATTTAATTAAATCGTTCCCAGAAATAATCAAGTGAGCCGCCAGCCAGGCCCCGTGGTGGAAAAGGACCTGGAGAGCTGAGGTTGCTACTTCCATGCCTCCTTCAGGACAGAAAATAGCACGTGCAGTCCAGGCACCTGGCTTCCTTTGTAATACGCTGCTTGTCTTGCATTGGCCACAGCGCTGTGTGCTGTGGCAGGAGCACTAGGCTGGCTTAGAATTTAAATATTCACTAGCCTGCCAGCCTCGCTTTCCTCCCCTGGGCTCCTGGGTCAGGAGGAAGATAATTGCTTTCCTGTGAGCTTTTTTGACAGGACACACCCTGTTTGCAAATATCTCTTGGGTTAGCGCTCAGGAGTGTGAAGAGAGGCGATCATGTGCCTGCTGGGAGCTGGTGCCTGTGATTGTTGCATGGTGTGTGTGTATAATCCCAGGGGAATGTCCAGAAAACCAGTGTATGCTTTTCTTCCCTATGACTTTCGTCCCTTTGGTAAAAACAAAACAAAACAAAACAAAAACCCTTTTCAAAATGGAGGTGACAAACTTTTATTGTCTTGTTACTGTTGTTTTCTGAATACAGAATACTACAAAATACAGCATGCCTGTATTTGGAACCTGAGCACTGCCTGTACCATTTAAAAAGAGGATGTGGTATCATAAAGGCACTAGTAGGTAGGTAGACCTAGGCTCTAGCCTGTGTCCCTGGCAAGTTGCTTAACTCGTAAATCTATGTCCTTGTCTGAAAAAAAAAACCATACAGATCGTTCCAGCTATCGTGTAGGGCTGTTGTAAGGTATAAGAGAGAGACCGTGTGGCAGCTGGAACCTGTGACTATGTTAATGACTTAGTAAGGCGTTGCAGCTGGAATTAGAGTTTCTCATCAGCTGAGATGGTCCTTGAGATGGGGTGATTCTCCTGGGCTACCAGGTGGGCTCAGTGTAATCACAGAGGTCTTTAAATGTGGACAAGGGAGGCAGGAGAGGAGGTCGGAGTGAGGCCATGTGAGAAAGACTCCAATGCCTGCTGCTGGGAAGGAGCCACTAGCCAAGAAGTATGGGCGTCCTCCACAACCTGGAAAAGGCGAGGAAATGGATTCTTCCCTAGAGCCTCCAGGAGGAAACACAGCCTTTCTGACACTTTGCTTTTAGTCCTGTGAGACCTGTTTTAGACTTCCGACCTCCAGAACTGCAAGTTTGTGTGATTTGTTATGGCAGCCATAAGGAACTAATACATCCAGTATGTAAACATGAAACAGCACCTAGGGCATAGCAGGGCCTCAGCAGATACTTGGCCCAACCGTCTTTCTCCCTTCCCTCCCTCCGCTGAAAAGTTTAAAATCTAGAGAAGAAAGCATCTTTGAAGCATATCATGAAGAAGCACTCAGTTAGGAGTACTGGAAATGCTCACGGTGAGTCCTGCCTTTTCCTGATCTGTGAACCTTTCTGCTTCACTGGGCCTCAGTTTCCGCTGCAGGCGCAGAGGTTGGAGATCAAGCCAAGAAGATTCCTCTCAGGTTAGGATGGGAGAAACCCTTTACTACATTGCAAGGCCTCTGGCCACTGCTGAGTGAGCCAAATCTGGCAGGTGAGCATTGACTGTAGACATAAAACTACCCAGGTGTGAGGGGTTCCTGCGGGGCCAGGGATTGTCTAGGGGAGCAATATGTGGAAACAGTTCATAGGTCCAGTTTTCCAGGTCGCTGACATACATGCTTAGCATCCCCCGTGAAACCAAAATCCTGTCAAGATTAACATTTATTGACAACTGAGGGCTTCTCAGCCCTGGCGCACAGTAGAGCAGTGCTATCCCAGGAGGAACCAGAGGCAAGCCACGTGTGTACTTTCAGATTGTCTAGTAACTACTAGAAAAGTTAACAGAAACAGGTGAGATTAACTGTAATTGCATATTTTATTTAACCCAGTATATCCAAAAGACAGCCCTTTCAACATGTAATTGCCACAAAAATTATGAATGGGAGAATTTACATTCTTTTTCTCCTACTAAATCTTTGAAATAGGTGTGTACTGGACACTCACAGCTGATCTCAGTCTGGACTCACCACCTTTCCAATACTCACAGCCCCCACCGGCCAGCGGCTACTGTGCCGGACAATGCAAGTGTTAGAATCACCTGGTGGCTTTTAGAAAAGGGCAACGTTTACGTGTATAGGAGTGATTTGCCCGCAGCTTGGCACAGGCGTTGAGCTCGTTGTTCCTGGGCATGCGCACTGCTGTCTCGCCACGTGACATCCTCTGCTCGGTTCCACCCCATCAGCCCACATGGCGTTGCCCTCGTGGTGATGCCCGGCAGGCCGCTGACTTCCTGACCCCTGGGCTGCATATTGCCTCCCTGAGAGAGCTATTCCAGAGGCTGTTCTTGGTCCAGGTTGGGGTGGGAAGGGGCCGCCCATCCCTGACCTCCCCCTCCCTGTCTCTGATGTGCTTTGATGCCCATGACACATTCCAGAGCGCTGCTTGCTGTCTTACCATTTGGCCTGTTCCTGTAGCTTTGAGGTATGCCCCAGGAAGGTCCGAGTCATCACTGTACCCTCTAAGAGGTGGAGAGATGCGAACTGTGGCCACGTGTGGAATGGCAGGGCAGTCAAGGGCAAGCTCCAGGTTCAGCCCCTGGCTCTGTCCGTTCACGACTCTGCCTCAGTTTCCTCACCTACAAAATGGGGGCAATACTACTACACACCTGCTGGAGTGGTTGTGAAGATTTACAGGTGTTCATAATGCCTGGTGTGTAGTGAATGCCGTGTAAGTGTTGGCTATTATATTGTGTTCGGAAGAGCAGGCTGGGCTGAAAGAGAGAAACAAGCTCCCTGTTGGGCTCTGTCTGGTGCCCTTAGCTGTAAGCGGAGGCCTTGTGTGCTGGGGCGGTTGGGGAGAAAAGTGGATCTGCACAGAGGTTGGGGGACTCAGGCAGGGGGGGACAGCCCTTCCCTGGAAGAGTGAGCCCAGAGGTGCCACATTGTGAAGGCTCTCCAGGGTTGGGAGGATATTCTGGGGGACGACAGCCTCAGGAAGTGCAGACAAAGCCAGCAGGAGCCTTGCCTGGCCGAACTGCTCACTCTCTGAATAGGGACAGGCGCAGACGAGGCCCCTTCTCTGACCTGACCCAGACGCCAGCCTCCCAGCCAGCACTGCACTGGTCATTCGTGAATGAAACCCAGCTGGCCACTGGATCCCAGCAGCTTAAAGTGGAAAGCCTCTGAGTGGAATCCAGGCCTGCTTGGCCGAGGGACAGGGATACCCAGCCGGCTAACCTGAGACGCCTTGGCTGCTCTGTTGGCGATGCCCTTACCCGCCCCCCTCCCCGCCCAACTTGGTAATCTGCGATGCTGACTTGCATATCACCTCCTCTGTGCAGCCACCTGCTGCCATCCTCCTGCCCAAGCTTCTCTGTGCTGCCCAGTCCTCATGACATCATTTGCGCTGCTTCCACATCTGCCCTGACACGCTGCGGCTGGCCCAGCAGAGCGGGAGGAAGCAGACAGACATGGGGTGGGTGCGTGTGTAGACCAGGCTTGCCTGAGAAGTGGGAGTGTGTCACCTCCTTGCCAAGCTCCCTGAGCAACTGCTCAGACCTGCACCGGCCACCTACCCTGGGGTCCTCAGGCAGGGCCACGTCCTAAGTGGCTGGATGAGAGGATGCTCAGGGGCCGGTGGTCTCCCTTCTTTGATGCTGTCTTCTTGGTGAGGTCTGAAAGGCTCATGGCCATCCATTCTAGGGAATGACTGAGCCCTGGAGAAAAGTTTAGTTGGGGCGAGATTGTTTTTTCTCTGGTTAAAATAAACATGATCCTCAAACTGCAGTAGGTTCATCTGCCTGGAGGTGACTCAGGCCCCTGGCTTTTGGGACAGACGGGTTTGTGGAGTGATGTCACCAGGGCCCAGGGAACGAAACTGCACGAACTGGCTGCCTGTCACTTCCAGAGCTAGCCTGGCAGAGGGGTAACGCAGGAACAGTCCTACTACTGGGTGTCACCCACAAAGCCTGAGGCAGAGGTGGCAGTGGGTCAGGCGGCAACATTGTAACCAGCGTCCTGGGGAACCTGGGCTCTCATGCTCCCCTTGGGAGCTTTCCTAAACGCTGAAATGATGGAGCGGCCAGGACCAAGCAGGCCTGGGTGAGAGTGAGGGGAGATACAGGTTAAATGGAGCCGAGCAGTTGCCCCTGACTTCCTGTCTGCCGGAGCTGACCCAGCTGTCCACCTCGCTGCTTTGCATGTGGCCGTATCCCGGCCTCCTCAGCTACAGAAACCCTGTGTTTGCTCTGTCAATGGCCTTTGAGGGGACAAACGCATTTGAATGAGATCTCTCTGTCCTTCAACCAACTCTTTGGAAATGCTAAAGCAAAATAACCCGCCGCTCTGCCAGCGTCCGTCCGTGTGCCCCAGCTCTTTGAAGAACGTTCTTGTCTCTGCCGAGTGCTGCTGTTAGGTGCCACGATAACAGCACAAGGAGGCTTACGTCTGATTCATTTCAGGGTTGATTTTAAAAATAGAAATTGTTTTATAGTTACTTTTACTATGCAGCTCTAGTGGATAAATTATTAGCTGGAGAAGGAGAGACTTGGTGCCCTGAAGTCGTCCAGTACTTGTCTTTGGAAGAGCTCTTGTTCCTTTGAGTGTTCACGCTTCCCTTTGCCCAGTGGGGATTTGCTGACAGCCAGATGTTGGTTTGGGCCTAGAGATACAGCAGGAAGGAAGGCGTCCCTGTATTCGGGGGTTGGAGGTGGGGACAGAGTATAATCAGTGGACAGACAACTCCGGAGCCTCCTGGGCCACAGGGTGCTGTGGGGTTGGCACGTGGGGCGGCTGCTGCCTGGAGCCTCCCAGCTCGGTCTCCTGGCTTTGCTGACAGTGCCCATTCCTGCGGTCTGTTTCCATCTGGAGTCCACATCAGGCCTGGGCCAGGAGCCTCTCGGGAGCATCCCCTGCCTCACCCTGATCTCCCCTCTTCTGAAGCAGCACTCTGAGATGCTCGCCGGGGTGCGCCCCGTGAGTCTCAGTCCAGAGACCAGTGCAGCTCTGGGCTGCTCACGGGTCAGCGGGCCCCGTCTGGCCTGATTGTTCCTGGAAGCAGGGCAGGTGTATCCTGAGGGCTTGGGCTCCCTCTGGCCACTGAGCTGAGCTGAAGGCCACAGCCCAGAGGCAGATGCCCTCGCCCCAAGGGATGGGGGCAGTGGGAAGGCCCCTTGGCTCTGCCAGCCCCAAGGCCTTCATTAGTCGGGATTTGAACACATCCTGATCCAGAGCCCACTCCCAATTTGGAGGCATGTTAGCAGGCCCTTGGGGAGCGGGGTTCCTGTGGTGGGACAATAAGGACGTCTACGCTGACACACTTCTCCCGCACCCAGCCCTACGCCGCACCCAGAACTGTGAAGGCCATGCAGCCCAGGGCCGCCTGGGAGGGGCCTGAGGGGCTCCATCTCCATCTCTGGTCCATCTCTGGTCCACATTTTTTTTTGTTATTTATGACCTTGGACAGGTGGTTAACCTGCAGCCTCAATGTCCTCCCTTGCCCGCCTGCTCCGAGGTTCCTTATGAGCATTAATGAGGTAACACCGGAACAATGCTGTCTGCTCAGGGCCCAGTACAAGGCTGAGCTCAATAAAATTGATTTTATTAATAGGTTATTGAGACCTGTCTGCTGGCCTTATGGCATAGAGTATGTTCTTACACACTTGGCGATGCCAGTTATCCTGAGTGTATCTGCACAGCCTCACCTGCGCCCTGGGCCCCTGGGTACCCCTGAGCTTTGTCCCTACTCTCTGCCCTTAAAGGTCAGGCCGTTCCTGCTGCCAGCACTGGGCAGGATAAAAGCAGGCTTGGAGAGTTGTGAGCAGGTAGGGCCCCTGGGGCGTGGGTGTGGACTCCGAGGATTTTTCGAGACCCGAAAAGCTGCAGGGTCGGTGGAACCAGGCGGGAGCTGACCTCACTCTGCCCCTCTCTGCTGTCTCTGTGGACCCTCCAACTCCCTTCCACAAGGTGTCTCACGGCTGCTGTGGAACTCTCTATTGTTTTGTTTTGTTTGAGATGGAATTTAGCTCTGTTGCCCAGGCTGGAGTGCAGTGGCATGATCTTGGCTCACTGCAGCCTCCCAGGTTCAAGCGATTCTCTGCCTCAGCTTCCTGAATAGCTGGGATTACAGGCACACACCACCATGCCCGGCTAATTTTTGTATTTTTTTTTTTTTTTTTTTTGAGACGGAGTCTGGCTCTGTCACCCAGGCTGGAGTGCAGTGGCACGATCTCGGCTCACTGCAAGCTCCGCCTCCCGGGTTCACGCCATTCTCCTGCCTCAGCCTCTCCAAATAGCTGGGACTACAGGCGCCCGCCACCACGCCCGGCTGATTTTTTTGTATTTTTAGTAGAGACGGGGTTTCACCGTGGTCTCAATCTCCTGACCTCGTGATCCGCCCGCCTCGGCCTCCCAAAGTGCTGGGATTACAAGCGTGAGCCACCACGCCCGGCCCAATTTTTGTATTTTTAGTAGAGACGAGAGTTTCGCCATGTTGGCCAGGCTGGTCTCAAACTCCTGGCCTCAAGTGATCCACCTGCCTCAGTCTCGCAAAGTGCTGGGATGACAGGCGTGAGCCACCGCGCCAGCCTATTATTTTTACTTTTCAGAGGCAGCTTCTCATTCTGTCACCCAGGCTGGAGTGCAGTGGTGCTGTCATGGCTCACTGCAGCCTGGAACTCCTGGACCCAAGCAATTCTCAGCCTTCTGAGTAGCAGGGGTCTACAGCCGTGCACCACCACACCTGGCTAAGTTTTAAATTATTTTTGGTAGAGATGGGGTCTTGCTAGGCTGGGCTTGAACTCCTGGGCACAAGTGATCCTCCCACCTCAGCTTCCCAAAGTGCTGAGATTATAGGCGTGCGCCACTGCGTCTGGTCCCCCTCCATTATCGCTTCTGTCCTGCTTCCTCCAGAGACCTCCCCTGACCCAGCCAGACACCCCTCCCTGTTGTGCCCAGCAGTGGGAAGAACAGCATCCCCCTCCTCATGCTCTCATGCTGCCCATTATCACTGCATCCCCTGCAGAGCCCTGGTCCCACAGCCACTCACAGCTGTGTGGAAACTGCCCTGCCAGGCTCTGTGTGAGGCCCCTGCTTCTTGGGAGCCGGATGGGAGCTGTGGGTGCTGAGTAGCGGACAGACCCCAGGGCGGTCACATGTGTCCTTATGATCTTCCTTTCTCTAGCACTGGGTTTTTCCACCCTGAGCCGAGATCTGTAATCAATCCCTTCCACTCCTCAAAGGCTGCGCTGCCCCGAAGGGGTGTCTCTGTGGCAGCTGACCAGCCAGCCTCTGGCCTGTGTCAGAGCTTCTGGGGTTGTTCTAGCCCGAGGGGCCACACGGGGCACAAATGCAGGCTAGAGAGAACCCAGCGATGGGCCTGGGCAGCCCTCTACCTCCCATGGCACACTGCAGTTTCCTCACCTTCAAAATGGGGAGAACGACGTTCACCCCACTCGGCAGCTATGAGGATAGCATGTTGAGAACCTCAGGACCCAGAACCAAGTATTGCTGGCAGTTGGACCCGCTTCGGGACTGTAAGCCTCAGAGCGGAGCTGTGTCAAGGACACCCTGTGTGGATTTCACCGCAGAGTGAGCCCCTGAGCACCTGCGCTGCCGCGGCCCCTCAGACCCCTGGAGCCACTTCCTCAAAGGAGGGTCAGCAGCAGACGGGAGTAGGTGGGACATCACTGGGACCTGCCCGTGCTTCTCCTGGGACAGGGCTTAGCTGCTACTGCCTGGTCAGAGGCGAGGCCCACGGAGCAGCCACAGACTCCCACTGTGCGAGCACTGTGCCTCCTTGTGTGGCGCTCCGAGCCTGGTGCACACATCTGCCCATCCTAGACACAACGGGGCTGTGTTCCCAGAGCCAGCCGGCACCCTGCCCGGGAGGGCCCTGCTGCCACGGATCCTGTCCCCTGCCGCCAGCGCGGGGAGCAGGCAGCACTGAGGCCCAGGCGCACAGCAGACCATGCCATGTGCCCAAGACATGCCCCGTCACGCTGCATTCCTGGGGCCTCCCTCCTGCCATGAAAGTCATTCGCGTGCCAGGCACTGTTGAGGAGCTGGGGGTTCAGCAGCACCTATAGGCTGATCTTCTTCCCCTCGTGTTGCTGAGTGCTGGGTGAGGGGAGAGGGTGATAAATAAGGAAACACTCCACTGTCCGAGGGTTCCCGGTCCTCAGAGACCATCCATCCAGGAGGTGCAGATTTCAACAGGGCGGCTGCAGGAAGGTGTGAGGGTGCCGGGTGCGGGGAGCTGGAGCTCTGCTGCGTGGGCATCTGGAGCCTGGGGCCTGGGGGCACAGGGGTGGCTGCACCTTGGCCTCAGTGTGTCTTTCCTCGCAAAGAGGAGAGGGCAGCCCATTACCCCAGAATGTGTTCTCTGCTTCCAGGGTCCCTATCTCAGCCCTGTCCTGGGGTTTCTTCAGTGTCAAGAGAAACCCCCGCATCTCTGGGTCTACAGCCTCTCTGGTGCCAGGTCTGCACCAGTCACTTCGCCTCCACCCTTCTTGCCAGGAATCTTCTGAACCAGGTGGCAGCTCAGGTGTCGGCAGCTGGGGATGGGGTTACACTCCCCGGAGACGGACGTGTCTGGCTTGTGAAGGGACAGCTGCTTGCCGACGAGCTGGGGAAAGGCACAGCCCCTGCCTCCTGCCTTGGGAGCCCCTCCCCACAGAAGGAACTGCCTGGGGGCTGTTCAGAGTCACTAAGGACACAGGTTGTGGAATCAGACAGACCTGGCTTTGAACCCTGCCTTTGTCCTTATTAGCTGTGCAGACAAGTATATAAGCCTCTGTGCCTCAGTTTCCTCACCAGGAAAATGGGATCGTCACCACTTCCCTGGGCTGTTGCTGGGAGGCGAGTTGCCCATGCCTGGCTGGGGCTGGGCACTGAGGATCCTTATCATCATCATCGCTGCTGTCATGGGCAATGTTCCGCCTTGGTAGGGGCGTGACACTCACAGCCATGGCTTCTCACAGTGGAGACGAGTTTGTTCAAGGAAGGAGCTGAGGCCTGGGGGCCACTGGCTGGGCAGCCCTCAGGATCAGGCCCACCAGAGCCTCTGTGCGTTTCCTCAGGTCCTGGTTCCTTGAGATGGGACCGCAGCTCCTCCCCGACTACGGGGAGCAGGGCTCAGGGCAGCCCCAGGATGTCTGCCTGGGAGGGTCCAGTACAATGGGCCCTGTGTGTGAAAGGGGGCCAGCATCGTGCTAGGGGCCAGGGGTGGCCCAGAGACTGCCTGGCCCAGCCCCACAGTCCCCCAGCTCCCATCAGAGGTCCCACCAGGAAGGGCCCCCCAGCTTCCTGGGCTGGCTTTTCTCACAGAGGAAATTCCACAGTAGACCCTAATTGGATGTCCTCTGCTCCGGTGCTGGGTGGGAGAGCACAGTGGCATCCGGGGAGAAGGTGCAGGAGCGCTGCACTGTCCTGCAAGCCAGCTCCCTGCCCTGCAAGGCCTGCCTGGCTCAGGCCAGCCTGTGGCTCTGGAGCCCAGCTGCCCTGGCTGAGGCTGGGGGCTGGGGAGAATGGCTGGCCCGGAGCTGCGTGTCCCATCTCAGTGTCTGCATCTGTCGAGGCCCCATCCCTCCCGCCCATGGCCTGGGCAGCTCTTCTCAGTCCACCATTGGTGGTGGGGGACAGAGGCTTAGCAGACCTGTTCCCGCATGAGAAATACCCCATGCCTCATGGAGCCAGGGCTGGGTGGTAGTGACGGTACCGCCGTGAGCCTTCCTCGAGAGCACAGTCACGTCCAGGAAGCCTTCTCGGAAAAGGAGGCAATAGCTGGGGGTGGGGGAGGGGATGAGACTGCCATAGGTGGAGCGGGAGGGATGCCGAGATTCTGGCCTTGGTCAAGTGTGAAGGTGCCACTTGCGCAGCTCCGGGTGACAGCTGCAGACCCCACTCCTGCCTTCCTCCGCCTCTGGCTGGGCTGCAGGTGGCAGCAGGAGCTTGACACAGTTTGACAGGGCGAGGCCCCACCCAGGAGAGGGGCAGCCTATGGGGCAGTGGGCCACAGGCCCTGGGCTTAGCCTAAGTTTCCTGGGAATGCCTCCCAAGAGAGTGGGGACAATGTGATGTGCACCCTTCATGGGGTGCCGCAAAGGCCAGGTGGGCCCCAGCTGGGAGCTCCAGTCTCAGCTGCTTTTCCCCAAGGGGAGATGGGGCCGGAGGATACCACATTGGGCCATGACCTGGGGCTCAGGGCACCACATCTGCCAGGAGAGTCAAGTCTTGCAGGTTTTGGGCAGGATGGCCTCCCGGAGCCATAGCCCAGCTTTGGTCCTTGTCCCCTGACTCCTGGAGCTCTTGGTTTTCACTGTAGTTCTGGCTGCACCGATCAGGCACAGGGAAGTCCTTCAGAGGCTTAGGTTGAGGGGATTCCTGTCTCCCCCATTGCTCCGCTGGCCTTGAACCCAGGCAGAATCCTGTTCAGTATTGTGCTTCTCCCCCTTGGGGTGATGTCTCCTGGGGTGGCTGCCTGGGGCGCTAAACACTGCTCCTTTGTCCCTCACAGGCCATCAGCATCAGCAAAGCCATCAACACCCAGGAGGCCCCCGTGAAGGAGAAGCACGCCCGGCGTATCCTTGGCTGGCTCTTGGGCCCAGGATTCGGGTGTGGATGTGGGAGCAGCATAGCGCTGCAGGTGGCCTGCGGTCAGCTGTGCCGGGGTCACAAGGTCCCTCACTGAGCCAGGGGAGGAGGGTCCCGTGCGGCTTGGCTCCTTCCCATCTCAGTCTCATCACAAAAACTCCCCCATTGGGCCCAATGAAGGTTTCCTTGTCTTCCCCTAACTCCTGTCCCCTTGGCTGGACACTGGAGCTCTGGTGACCTGGGGTTGATGGGCACGTGATTGGGGGCCAGCCCTCTTCCGGCAGCTCTGGCCTCTCTCAGCTGGGTTTGCTGAGCCCCCGCACTCCAGTCTGTGCTTCCACACTTGGCCTTGACATTGCAGGCATCATTCTGGGCACACACCATGAGAAGGGGGCTTTCACCTTCTGGTCCTACGCCATCGGGCTGCCGCTGCCCAGCAGCTCCATTCTGAGCTGGAAGTTCTGCCACGTCCTCCACAAGGTCCTTCGAGATGGGCATCCCAATGTGAGTAGCAGCTGCTCCCTCTGCTCCCCGGAGCTGGGGCACTGTCCCGCTGACATGCGGGCTCTGGCCCTGTTCCTGTCCCCGTAGCTCTGGGCTGTTCCTCCCGCCTCGGGTGGAGAGTGCGTGTCTCAGGGCACTACCACAAGGTCCTGGACACACCCCCCTCCCGTGTTCCCTGCACTGCAGGTGCTGCATGACTGCCAGCGGTACCGCAGCAACGTCCGGGAGATCGGAGACCTGTGGGTAGGTCCAGCCAGTCTAGGTCCTGCCTGGCATTCAGGGCTTTCCCGAGCGTGTGGGGCTGAGCGAAGGGTGGCTCCCTCTGGGCAGTTCCCTGCGGGTGGCTGGGTTTTCCCAGGGGCGACAGTGGGAGGGGCAGCACGGGGAGATGCTGCCTGCCTTTGAAGACCTGACCCAGGGCACTCCACACGCATAACCAGTGGGCCCTCCAGCTCCGAAGTCACCCGGGCCCTTTAGTCCTCACGAGTTGGGAAATGTGGCAAGACCACAGCCCGGGCACCTCAGTGGTGGTTAGAGAGCCTGTGGCAGGGCGCGGGTTCCTGGGCTCCCGCAGAGCTGCTGCTGCGGAAGAATCAGGACTGGAGGTCTGCATTTTGAGCACACTTGCCGGGTGATCCTTAGACACAGTAAGGCCCGAGAGCCCTGGGAGCCTGCAATATGGATGCACTGCAAGACCTCAGGAGTTAGAGATGTCCCTGGTGGGCAGAGGGCCTTGGCCTGATTCTCTCTGGAGCACTGTGGGGTGCTCTTCTGCCTAGGCAGGGACATAGGAGCAGGGCAGGCCCTGGACCGGGGACCCACAGGGAGGCCTGACCAGGGCGTTATCCAACCCAGGACCACTGCCCTGACTCACTTCCCTTGAAGCGAGGAAAACATTGCCCATGGTGCCATCTGCAGATGCAGGCCCAGCTGGCCCGGCCGCAGGGGCCATGGGGCTGGAGGAGGGAGCAGGGAGGATGTGTCCAGGCGCCCGTCGGGATGTGCCTCCCTGCCAGCACCAGCACTTTAATAAAGCGTCCCTGCTCAGAATTGGCCTGCTGCCTTGGACAAAGAGCTCTCTCCTCACAAGAGTTTCTTTGGCAGGAATGACGAGGAGGAAGATTAAGGGAAAAAGCTAGAGACAGAGAGGGAGGTTGGTGGAGGCCGGGAGAAGACATTTGTTGAATGAAGAAGTGCCCGGTGGTGGGTCACTCTCATGCCCAGGTCCTTGAGGACTCTTGGACATGTTCACGAGCCGTGGCCCCTCACCCTGTCTGTCTTCCCACAGGGACATCTGCATGACCGGTATGGACAGCTGGTGAATGTCTACACCAAGCTGCTGCTGACCAAGATCTCCTTCCACCTCAAGGTGGTTTCCTCGGGGGAGTCATGGGGCTGAGGGACCCGTGGGCTTTTCCCACTGTGACGTTATGGCACGTGTTGGGACATCGAGGGTGGGATCTATCCTCTCCATGAGTCTTTCCATTCACCTTCTTGTCCCAACTATGACTAAAGAGGAGACAGGGAAGCCAGGGCGTCACGAAGCTCCTAGAACACCTCAGGCGTTTCCGTGGACGTGGGCACGGGCTTCCCCAGGCGTTTCCGTGGACGTGGGCACTGGGCTTTCTCAGTCTCTGCTGTCCTGGCCGGGTGCTCCCCTCCTCCCAACCCCCTCCACTGCCCTCTGCCACCTATGTGGACCACAGCCTGGGTCTGCCAAGAGCAGGGCCCAGGGCCCAGCGTGGGGCCCCCTGGTTCAGTGGCTGCTGGGTGGGGGTGGGGGGCCCTGGTTCAGTGGCTGCTGGGTGGGGGGGGGGGGGCGTCGGGGGGGGAGGGGGGGGGGGGGCCCTGGTTCAGTGGCCGCTGGGTGGGGGTTCTCTCCACAGCATCCCCAGTTTCCCGCGGGCCTGGAAGTGACAGACGAGGTATTGGAGAAGGCAGCTGGGACCGATGTCAACAACATGTGGGTCACTCTGCATGGCTACATGGCCACTTCCCCTCGGCTTCCCCATTCCTTCCTACCGTGTCTCACGCCCAGGCATCCCCATGGGGCAGTGGGGTTGAATGAGTCCGTGGCCTTGTTGGTTGACGCTCACGCTCCCAGGGACAGAGGGTGAAGTTAAAAGGGTGGGGTGTACTTGAAGGACTGTCGTCCTGGCAGAGGCACGCTGACTCACCAGGGCCATGGTGTCGGCGGTGCCTCCGTCCCCACTGGACGGGGGGTCTCAGGACAAGTTGGTGGGCCCACCCACCCTTTTTCATCTCTTCCCCCACTTCTCTTGCGTAGCTTCCAGCTCACTGTGGAGATGTTTGATTACATGGATTGTGAGCTGAAGCTTTCTGAATCAGGTGAGCCGTAAAGAGGGGATGTGGGGGTCTGAGTGCATTGCTAAGTCCCCAGAGAAGGGACGAGAAGAAAAAAAGAAGACATGAGTGATCAGACCAGCTGATCACTATGAAATGACCCTGGCCAGCCACAGTGGCTCACATCTGTAATCCCAGCATTTTGGGAGGCCAAGGCAGGCAGATCGCTTGAGGTCAGGGGTTCAAGACCAGCCTGGCCAACATGGTGAAACACTGTCTCTACTAAAAAAATATATAAAAATTAACCAGGCGTGGTGGCTTATGCCTGTAGTCCCAGCTACTCGGGAGGCTGAGGCAGGAGAATCACTTGAACCCAGGCGGTGGAGATCATGCCGCTACACTCCATCCAGCCTGGGCGACAGATTGAGACTCTGTCTCAAAAAAAAAAAATAAAAAACAAAAGAAATGCCCCTTCTCCTGCCCCTCCCAGGGTCCCTGCACCTCCAGGGATAGGTAATGGGGCCTCCTGGCACCTCCAGGGATAGGTAATGGGGCCTCCTGGCACCTCCAAAGCATGGCAGGCCCCAGTGGGTACATCCAGGATACAGGTTCAGCCATCCCTTCCATCCAGTGAGTGTCACTCCATCAGCCCCAAGACGGGGAGGGTGAGGAGGTGTGCACAGGAGCCACCTTGCCAGGTTCCTGCCCCAGCCTTGGGCCATCTGCAGAGCCCAGTTGGAAGAGAGGTGGTTTGGGTCGTCCTGCCCATTTTCTGCTCTAGAAAGCCTCTGAGTCACGTCAGACTTCCTAGCGGGGGAACCCGGCTGCTGTTGGACAGGAAATCTCAGAGGGCTCAGCTTCCAGGCTGGAGAACTGATTGTTCTGGGTGGCAGCTTCAAAACAACTCATGGGTGACTCAGTGCTCTCCATCAGAGGGCAAGAAGCAAATGCCTCCTTAAGGGAAAATTGGGAGTTAGAGGCACTTTGGGCAGCCTCCCTGAGTCCCCAGGTCTGGCCTCTGCAGCTGGGCGAGCCTGATGGGCATTCACTTCCAGTGGGTGAGAGGCGGGCTCAGAGCGGGACCCTTGTGCCTGGGAAGAGCCTGCTCAGGAGCTGACGTGGAGAGCAGAGGGCAAGTGTCCAAAGGTGTGGCCCCAACTGTGCAGCAGGACAGGGCTACCAGGCTCTGTGTCCTGGCAGAGATGTGCTGAGCCTGAGCCTCTCAGCACAGAGGCCACCAGGTAGGAGCCAGATACCCCTGGCATGGGAGAAGGCCAGTGTGGGCAGGCAGTGGCCCCACGAGGGAAGTGGAGAACACACACAGGCATGCTACCCACCTGGTGACACTGGTGTGTTGATGAAGGGGTGTACACAAAGGGGTGTACCAGCATCTGCTGGAGAAATTCCCAGATCTGCAGAGATGACAGGCGCAGGGGCTTCCCTGCCTCAGGACCTGTAACACCAAAGAAACACAAACGTCCTAAACATGCCTCAGCGGAGGCTGCGTCTCGCTGTCTGTGCAGAGCAGAGAATGGAGGGTGGCGGTGAAGAAAGACATGCGTCGAATCTGTGATGGCGGAGGCCTGGCTGCATCTCGCTGTCTGTGCAGAGCAGAGAATGGAGGGTGGCGGGAAGAGAGATGTGTCGAATCTGGGATAGCCAGGAAGATCTAGAAAACATTCTACTGTGTGAAATCAAGCAGATTGCCGAACAGCATGGACATACGTGTTTAAGATCCAAGCAGTACTTTATGTATGCTGTAATTTTTTGCAAGGAAAACATCCTTAGCATGACGTGCAATTAGAGATTAATTTTTTAGAAAGGCAAGGGGCAGCACTTTGTGTCTTCCTTCCTGCCCCTCCCCCTCAGGCTCTCTCCTGTCACTGCAGAGATGTGCAAGTGGTCCCATCACAGGCAAGGCGGGAGCAGGACCTGAGGGGCCGGGGCACAGGTCTGTGCAGCAGGGGCTGTCTGGCCGCTCTCCCGTGCTGCCTGCTCTGTCATTCTTCTCTCTGCCTCAGAGAAGCTGCCAGCCAAGGAGGAGGCAGCCTCATGTTTGTCCTTTGTCCCTCCCACTTGGTAGTTGTGATACAAGGCCCGATTGTCAGGGGCAGGGGAGATGGGCCCTGGGGGCAAGCGAGGTTTCAGGGTCACTTGGGGTGTGCAGAGCCAAGTTGTGACCCTAGTGCCGTGTGACTTGGCAGAAGCCCTGCCTGTTCCCACATCTGTAAAGTTAGGCATTTGGGGTGCTCCATCGTGAGCCTCCTTCCTGCTCTAACATTTAGCACGGGTTTGAGGCCCGTGGGCATGGAGCTGTCCGTCACTTGTCAGTCGGTCACCTTGTCCTGGGCTCCCAGGTGGAGGTCTCTGGAAGCCCTTGCTGAGCCGGGCTTGGAGCTCCTTTGCCTTGACCTTGCTGTTGCCGTTGACCTCCTTCATGGGAGCATCTGGTCTTGACCTGGGGCAGCCCCAGCACACGAGGCTCCCGTCTTGGAGGCAGGAGGCACACTGGTGTGCGGGAGCTGGCTTAGGGCCCTGCTTCGCAGCCGGACCACCTTGGGCAGGTTGCCCAGCTCCCAAGGGCTCACGGTCTTCCTCTTGCCCCTCTTTTGCACAGTTTTCCGACAGCTCAACACAGCCATCGCCGTATCCCAGATGTCCTCAGGCCAGTGCCGCCTGGCCCCGCTCATCCAGGTCATCCAAGACTGCAGCCACCTCTACCACTACACGGTCAAGCTCCTGTTCAAGCTACACTCTTGTGAGTGGCCCAGGGCAGCCCCTGCCCCGGAAGGCTGTGTTTATGTGGCTTAGACATTCACTGTCAAAAAGGAAAATCGAAAAATTAGAGGTTTATTCATTTAAAAATGGCAGTAATAAACCTACTACCCATTAATAGGAATAACATACATTTTATGAAAAAAAAACAAAAAAACCCACTACTTTACCAAGCAAAGAACTTAGTGAGTGGCTTGGTTTTCATTTTTGCGACTGAATGCCTGGCTTGGCCGAGACGGAGGCCCCACCAGTCTCTGCAGCCTCCCACCAGGCACCCTGGGGCTGCGAGCGCAAAAGCAAAAGGTGTCTGGGGTGTTAGGACAGTTTTGATCTCACCAACCCCTTGAAAGGGTCTCGTCCCTCGACCACACTTTGAGAACCACTGTGTTGGTGTCAGCCCGGGACAAATGTGTTTGGTGAAAGCGGCTTGCTAGTGCCTCCCAAAGCCAGGTGTGGGTTAGGTGAGATGTGGCCGCAGCGCCTTCCTTTCCATTCGCTGTTTCCTTCTCTAGCTCAGTCTGAACTGAGCCCTCCCACAGCATCTCACACAGGTCTCCCCCTCCCGATGGGAGAGCGGGCCTGGCCCAGCCTCGGGTGATCTCTGATCTGTGAGTTTGTAGCATACGGAGGAACAGGCAGGGCAGGTGAGCCCCTGAGCAGTGTGCAGAGAAGTCCTGTTACACTTGTGCCACCCTCCAGGTCTCCCTGCGGACACCCTGCAAGGCCACAGGGACCGGTTCCACGAGCAGTTTCACAGGTACTGCCTGGGACAGGGACAGGATTGAGGCCGGTGGGGGAGAGGCTCCGTGGCCCCTTCCTGAACCCGAACTGCCCACCATCTCTGCAGCCTCAGGAACTTCTTCCGCAGAGCCTCCGACATGCTGTACTTCAAGCGGCTCATCCAGATCCCCCGGCTGCCCGAGGTACCACCCCCAAGAGGGCCCCGAGGCCCTTTGAGGACCCCAGGCACCTGGCTGGGCCCCACATAGTCTATGGAGATGGCGGAAGGAGGGCTTGCTTGGGGGACAGCTGAGCAGGTCCCACCTGCCGCCCCTGTAGGGACCCCCTAACTTCCTGCGGGCCTCAGCCCTGGCTGAGCACATCAAGCCGGTGGTGGTGATCCCCGAGGAGGCCCCAGAGGATGAGGAGCCGGAGAATCTCATTGAGATCAGCACAGGGCCCCCTGCGGGGGAGCCACTGGTGAGCCCCCCCGCACAGCCCGTGTCCCCCAGTCCTTCAGCTGCAGCATGAGGCCAACGGGAGTGTCGGGTGGCCAGCCCTCCCTTTGCCCACTGCCCGGCCTGGAGGGCACAGGTGAGTGGGGCAGGAGTCACCATGCTTTGCTGTGGCAGGTGGTGGCTGATCTCTTCGATCAGACGTTTGGACCCCCCAATGGCTCTGTGAAGGACGACAGGTGAGGGCTGGAGGAGCCGAGTGGGCTGGGGGTGGTTGGAAACGGCCTCAGCTGAGCTATGCTCTGGACACTTCTGTCTGGAAAGGCCACGGGTGGGGAACATGAACCCGTGAGGTGCCCAAATCCTGAGTGGCCACTGAGGAGGAGACAGGTTCCTGTGCTGGGTCTCTTGACTGTTCTGGTTGACTTAACTTGAACCCCAGGACCTCTGTCCCCAGGGACCTCCAGATTGAGAGCTTGAAGAGAGAGGTGGAAATGCTCCGCTCTGAGCTGGAGAAGATCAAGCTGGAGGTGCCGGGGAGGGGGTGGGCAGGGGCCGGGTGGGGATGGGCTGGAGGTGCCGGGGTGGGGGTGGGCAGGGGCCGGGGCCCCTCACAGCCCAGGCAGGGCCCCACATCACACCTCCTTCCGCAGGCCCAGCGGTACATCGCGCAGCTGAAGAGCCAGGTGAATGCACTGGAGGGTGAGCTGGAGGAGCAGCGGAAGCAGAAGCAGAAGGCCCTGGTGGATAATGAGCAGCTCCGCCACGAGCTGGCCCAGTTGAGGGCTGCCCAGCTGGAGGGCGAGCGGAGCCAGGGCCTGCGTGAGGAGGCTGAGAGTATGTATGGCCTCGGCCAGAGGGGTCCAAGGGCGTGTCCCCAGCCCCTGCCACCCCACGTGGGGCGTCACTGCCTCTCCTCTCGCCCCCAGGAAAGGCCAGTGCCACGGAGGCGCGCTACAACAAGCTGAAGGAAAAGCACAGTGAACTCGTCCATGTGCACGCGGAGCTGCTCAGAAAGGTAGGTCCAGCCCATCCTCCATCCCAGCCAGTGGCAGGGCCTCTTGGGAATGGCAGCAGAGCATGAGCCCTTCCCCTGCCCGTGTAGAACGCGGACACAGCCAAGCAGCTGACGGTGACGCAGCAAAGCCAGGAGGAGGTGGCGAGGGTGAAGGAGCAGCTGGCCTTTCAGGTGGAGCAGGTGAAGCGGGAGTCGGAGTTGAAGGTAAGTCCCTTGTGGCACAGGGCCCTGCCCCAGCATCCCCAGCCCACTGCCCCAGTGACACGCTGTCCTGTCCCAGCTGGAAGAGCAGAGCGACCAGCTGGAGAAGCTCAAGAGAGAGCTGGAGGCCAAGGCCGGAGAGCTGGCCCGCGTGCAGGAGGCCCTGAGCCACAAAGAGCAGGTGCATCTGGCTTCAATGACTGGGGGTGGGGTTCTGGGGCCAGTCCTGGGTGGGAGTCAGGTCCTCTTTCCCGTGGACAGGCAATACCCGGGTGCCACCTGGTGATCCTGGGATGCAGCCCTGACCCAGACCCAGGGGCTACATGGGAGACAGGACCTACCGCTGGTCCTCAGGGAGCCCTGAGTCTGATGGAAGTGATCACTAATCCCCAGGGCCCAGTTTGTAAGCGTGGGGGCAGGGTGGGCGGGGCCTGGGAGCTCTGTTCACACGCCAGGTGTCCATGTCTGTCCATAGAGCGAGTCAGAGCTGAGCTCACGGCTGGACACGCTGAGTGTGGAGAAGGATGCGCTGAGTGGAGCTGTGCGGCAGCGGGAGGCAGACCTGCTAGCGGCGCAGAGCCTGGTGCGCGAGACAGAGGCGGCGCTGAGCCGGGAGCAGCAGCGCAGCTCCCGGGAGCAGGGCGAGTTGCAGGGCCGGCTGGCAGAGAAGGTATGGCCTCCCCAGATGTAGCAGCACTGCTGAGTTCACTGCCGCCTGGCAGCCATCGATCTGTCTCCGTGATCTGCCTGTTCTAGAGATTTCACATAAACGGGATCATACACGATGCATCCTTTTGCGTCTGGCTTCTTTCACTCAGCATCACGTTGTCAGGGGTCACCACATCATAGCCTGTGTCAGCACCTCATTCCTTTTATGGCTGAGTTGTACTCCGCTGTGTGGACAGACCACATTGTGTTATCTGTTCATCACTTGGTGGACATTGGGGTTGTTGCCACTTTCTAGCTGTTGTAAATAGTGCTGCTGTGGGCCTTTGAGCACAAGTTTCTGTGTAAACATCTGCCATCACTTATCTTGGATAGATAGCAGAACCGCTGGGTCTCACCTCTGTTACCCTGATGAGAAACTACCAGACTGTTTTCTAAAGTGGCTGCACCATTTTACACTCCCACCAGCAACGCATGAATGTTCCAGTTTCTCCACATCCTTGCCAACGCTTATTATTGTTTTCTTTTTATTTTAGCCATCCTAGTGAGTGTGGAGTGGTTTCTCATGGTCTTGATTTGTGTTTTCCTGATGGCAAAGGGTGCTACATATCTTTTCATGAGCTCACTGACCGTTTGTGTATCTTTGGAGAAATGTCTTTTAGGACCTTGAACCCACGTTTTAATTGGGTTATCTTTTTATTATTGAGCTGTGCACTGCGGGAAGCCTCTTTATAGAAATCTCCACCCCCTGACCAGTGAGGGTCTCAGCTGGGCTCCAACTGGCGGCCCATGGGTCGGTCCAGGGCTGGTGCACATCCTTGGCCTTGGGGAGGGTCTCTAAGCTGCCTTCTTCACCCCCATTGCCAGGAGTCTCAGGAGCAGGGGCTGCGGCAGAGGCTGCTGGACGAGCAGTTCGCAGTGCTGCGGGGTGCTGCTGCCGAGGCCGCGGGCATCCTGCAGGATGCTGTGAGCAAGCTGGACGACCCCCTGCACCTGCGCTGTACCAGCTCTCCAGGTAGACGGTGGGGCCACACTCAGCTGCTCCCCTGCCTTCTTCCCATCCCCAGCCCTGAGCAGCGGGTGGCAGGGGCCTCAGTTCTCCTTGTGCTTGCAGACTACCTGGTGAGCAGGGCCCAGGAGGCCTTGGATGCCGTGAGCGCCCTGGAGGAGGGCCACGCCCAGTACCTGACCTCCTTGGCAGGTGAGTGTAGCCGGGGCAGGGCGGAGGCGGGGGCTGTGTCCCAGTTCCAGTGCCCATGGCCACCTCTTGCCTTTTGGGAGGTTTGTGGACAGCAGGGACCTCTCTGGGAAGCCAAGCAGATGCCCCGTGCCTGCTCCTTCTCAGGAACCCACCCCTGCCCTGTGGACAAACAGGCTTTTGCCTCTGGGGCCTGGGCCACCATGTGTGCAGGTGGCAGGGCACTGAAAGGCCTGGGGCCATATACACTGCGCTGTGGTTCCCACTACCTCCTGGACATCGTCTTGCCGAGCCCCCCCTTCCCCCTCCTCCCCCTCCTTCTCCCCCTCCCCCTCCCTCTTCTCCTGGGATAGCTGGCTGCCAACAGTGGTCCCAGTGCTAGTGTCTCAGGGTCATCCTCCCCTAACCTTGGCCCCACCCACCCGCACAGATGCCTCCACCCTGGTGGCAGCTCTGACCCGCTTCTCCCACCTGGCTGCGGACACCATCATCAATGGTGGTGCCACCTCCCACCTGGCTCCAACTGACCCTGCCGACCGTAAGTGGGTCCTGGGATGGCAGGTTCTGTCCGCCTCACTAGCTTGTCTCCCCTGGGGGTCCTTATGGGGCCTGTGAGGGGGCTCCACTCACGGTCCTTTCTCACCCCAGGCCTGATAGACACCTGCAGGGAGTGCGGAGCCCAGGCTCTGGAGCTCATGGGGCAGCTGCAGGACCGGCAGGCTCTGCGGCACATGCAGGCCAGCCTGGTGCGGCCACCCCTGCGGGGCATCCTTCAGCTGGGCCAGGTGAGGCACAGCTGAGTGTGGGTTTGTGAGGCTTGGGCCTGCCTCTGATCTCTGCACCCACCTCTGGGTTGGCTGAACAGGTGTTTGTGCTTGGAGCCTGCAGCCTCAGGACACAGGGTGGGGACCATGCACCCTCCTCGATCCCTGTGGCCCCCAACCTCTTTCCCAGGCTGCCCATGGGCTTGGGGGGGATGGAGGCTACCCCTGTCTGACTCCCATCCTCACCAGGAACTGAAACCCAAGAGCCTAGACGTGCGGCAGGAGGAGCTGGGGGCCATGGTCGATAAGGAGATGGCGGCCACATCCGCGGCCATTGAAGATGCCGTGTGGAGGATCGAGGTGAGCATGGGATCTGGGGACTCCCCTCATTCCTGTGGAGCTTTGGGGGCTGGGTACAGGCTGTAACCACTCCTGCTCACAGTCTGCAGGCAGGGGACAGATGGCGTTTTCCAGGGGCCTGTGAGGTCAGAGCTGAGAGGGCAGGAGGCAGCCCTGGCTTTCCCAGGACCACAGTCCCCTCCTCCCAGCCAGCTCACGGCTCTGTTCTTGGGTGCAGGACATGATGAACCAGGCGCGCCACGCCAGCTCGGGGGTGAAGCTAGAGGTGAATGAGAGGTGAGCCCCCCTTCTGTCCCCCCAGGCTCAGCCCCCCATGGCCCCTGAGGTTCTGCCCCCAACTGTTCTGCTCATGGGAAAGGAAGGCCTGGCTCAGAGCAGACACTCCCTCCCCACCTGCTGAGCCCTGCTGTGGCCAGGCCTGCCATGGTGTCGTGTGGGCTGCCCTGCAGAGCAGCAGCCAAGTCTCTCTTCTCCTCCAGAATCCTCAACTCCTGCACAGACCTGATGAAGGTGAGGGGCTGTGACCCGGGTGGGGGGATCTGCACCTGGAGGGCCACCAGTCATTGCTGTCTTGGTCTCGGCAGGCCATCCGGCTCCTGGTGATGACATCCACTAGCCTGCAGAAGGAGATCGTGGAGAGCGGCAGGGTGAGGGGCCGGCTGGCAGCAGGGCACAGTCAACAAGGAGCCTGACCCCCAGCCTAGGCCACCCTGGGCATGAGACCCCCCACCCCCTACCACAGGGAGGCCTCAGGGATGCGCCTTATGGCCACAGTGAGGGGGAGAAGGGCCCCTGAGGACCCCTTTCCACCTTCGGTGTCCTTGACTGGCACGTCCTGCCCTGTTCTCCCGTCGCCACTAGGGGGCAGCCACGCAGCAGGAATTTTACGCCAAGAACTCACGCTGGACCGAAGGCCTCATTTCAGCCTCCAAGGCTGTGGGCTGGGGAGCCACACAGCTGGTGTAGGTTGCCCTGGGTAGGGGTGGGCAGGGGGCTGCTGCCTGCCAGTTGGAGCAGTCTGGGGGTCAACAGGGTGCGGGGAGTAGACGGGGTGTGGAGTGGCGCCAGCCGTCCATGGGGTCAGAGACTCTGGCCCTGACTGGCCCTTGCCTCACAGGGAGGCGGCTGACAAAGTGGTGCTTCACACGGGCAAGTATGAGGAGCTCATCGTCTGCTCCCACGAGATCGCAGCCAGCACCGCCCAACTGGTGGCGGCCTCCAAGGTGAGCTTGCATGCTGACGGCAGCACACCGGGCTCTGGGCCCAGTTTGGCCTGGGCTATGGCTGCCAAGCCCAGGCCTGTTGCTGCCCTGAGCTGGGAGACCTGGGCCCACCCTGATCTCTCGCCCCACCCTGACCCCTCGCCCCTCAGGTGAAGGCCGACAAGCACAGCCCCCACCTGAGCCGCCTGCAGGAATGTTCTCGCACAGTCAATGAGAGGGCTGCCAATGTAGTGGCCTCCACCAAGTCAGGCCAGGAGCAGATTGAGGACAGAGGTGAGTGCCAGGTGCCAAGGGGGGCTACTGGCTCCCAAGGATGAATGGGGATGGGCGCCCAGATGTTCACTCCCTTGCTCTCCGGCCATAGACACCATGGATTTCTCTGGCCTGTCCCTCATCAAGCTGAAGAAGCAGGAGATGGAGACCCAGGTAGGTGCCCATGGCTGCCCCGTGACCTCTGAGCTCATCCCTCGGGTGAAGCCTGGACCCAGGAGAGAGCTCCCTGGGGAGGCTGGGCTGGGCTGGGCTGAGCAGGCCGTGTGGCTACAGGTGCGTGTCCTGGAGCTGGAGAAGACGCTGGAGGCTGAACGCATGCGGCTGGGAGAGTTGCGGAAGCAACACTACGTGCTGGCTGGGGCATCAGGCAGCCCTGGAGAGGAGGAGGCCGTCCGGCCCAGCACTGCCCCCCGAAGTGTAACCACCAAGAAACCACCCCTGGCCCAGAAGCCCAGCCTGGCCCCCAGACAGGACCACCAGGTGCCGTCTGCACTGGGATGGGGGAGTTCCTGGATGGGGGTGCCGTCCCCAGCCCTAGAGGGGCACATGGTGCACATCCCTGGGGAAGTCGGGGACCACTGACAACATGGAGGGAGGAGCTTGCTCAAGGGAGAGGTGGGGCCCCAGGAGCCTGGCTGTGACCACTGACCCTCCCACCTTGAACCCCTACAGCTTGACAGAAAGGATGGCATCTACCCAGCTCAACTCGTGAACTACTAGACCCCCCCAGGGGTCAAGCAGGGTGGCTGGTAGACAGGCCTGAGCCTCTGCAACTGCCCTGACAGGACCGAGGGGCCTTGCCCCTCCACCTGGTGCCCAAGCCTCCCGCCCCACTGTCTGGATCAGTGTCCGCAAGGCCCCGGGCCCTTACTGAGCCTGCAGGGGCCTGGGCCATGTGGGTGGTGCTTCTGGATGTGAGTCTCCTACTTACCTGCAGAAGAAACTTTGGGGCGCAGCCAGGACCCAGTAGGCCAGAGCCTCAACTCTTCAGGAAATAAGAGTTTTTAATATTCCGAGCTAGAGCTCTTCTTCCTACGTTTGTAGTCAGCACACTGGGAAACCGGGCCAGCATGGGGCTCCCTGCCTTCTGGACTCCTGAAGGCCGTGGATGGACGGAAGGCACACAGCCTGTGCTGGCTGATGGGACGAGGGTCAGGCATCCTGTCTTTGGCCTTCTGGGGCACTGATTTCTACCAGGCCTTCCAGCTGCGTGGTCTCCACAGACCAGGCTCTGGGTGGGCTAGAGGAATGTTGCCCATTACTCTTCAGGCCTGGCCCTCGGGCCTCCGTGATGGGAGCCCCCAGGAGAGGTCAGATGCTGGAAGGGGCCGCTTTTTGGGGAGTGAGGTGAGACATAGTGGCCCAGGCGCACCTTCACTCCTGGAGTTTCCATTTCCAGCTGGAATCTGCAGCCACCCCCATTTCCTGTTTTCCATTCCCCCGTTCTGGCTGCGCCCCACTGCCCACCTGAAGGGGTGGTTTCCAGCCCTCTGGAGAGTGGGTTTGGCCCTGGGCCCTCCAGCTCAGCCAGAAAAAGCCCAGAAACCCAGCTGCTGGACCAGGGCCCTCAGGGAGGGGACCCTGCAGCTGGAGCGAGCTAGGCCCTGGCTTTGCCCATCAGATTTGAACGAATGTGTGTCCCTTGAGCCCGAGGGGAGTGGCAGGAGGGGTGGGACCAGGCTGGGAGGACAAAGCCAGCAGCTGCCATGCCCTCCTGCTCCCCCCACCCTGCCCCCAGCCCCAGCCCCAGCCCTTTAGCCATTCACCCTGTGCTCTGGAAAGGCTACCAAATACTGGCCAAGGTCAGGAGGAGCAAAAATGAGCCCCTTGGCTTTGTGTTAGCATTTCCTTCTGAAGTGTTCTGTTGGCAATAAAATGCACTTTGACTGTTGTCACTGATGCCCCAGAGGGAGGGGGCTGTGCCTGGCTCTTCATTCCTCTAGGGACATGTGTTCCCTTGTCTAGGCCCTGGCCAGGCACTGGGGCGGGGACCTATTCATGTCTGCATTTAATGCTAGAGTACTTGGGACTGCAGAAAAGCTCAACAGGGCTGTCACTGGCTTGTGTCCCCGCCTTGCATCTCTGGGAGGATTTATGGGCCTCAGGGCCCTCCTTTTACACAGGAGGCCAAGAGCCACCTGCACTCCCAGCCTTGATGCCCACAGCTTCCCTGGGGACCCCAGCAGTTGCTGACCCCCTGAGTGTGTCTGAGACCGTGCCTGACAGTTGCTAAGTTAAGGTGGGGACCCTGACTCCCGGCTGGCCTGGGCTTGAGCCATGGCCACACACAGCCTTTGCACCTACCGGAAACCTGGAAGGGTGTTCAGTCCCTGGGCATGTGGCAGCCTCGCAAGCACCCACTTTACCCAGGAGCACATGCCAGAGGGAAGGCTGAGGTGGGTGAGCTCACTCTGTCCTACCCCCTGCCAAGATCACTGGCATTTATGGAGAGAAAGGACAGGGTGGGTCAGGGGAGAGAAAAGGCCCCTTGGCTGGCTCCTGTATGCCCTCAGACAAGCCTCCCACCTGTGCCCAGGTCTCCTGAAAGATGAAGTGGGGCCTCAGCTGGGGCTGCGTAGCCAGGGTGCTTGTGCCAGGTGGTTAGGGTGAAAGGGCCTTGCAAACTGGCCACGAGGGCTAAGACAGACCCCATGCCTGGCTCTTGTTTACACGGCAAGATGGCTTCAGAAAACACGAACAGAACTGATTCTCCACTAGATACAAACCAGTGAAAATCCACAGGCACTGACAACACTTAACTGATCATTCTTGAGTCCTCAATGACCAAACTTTTTGAGATGGAGTCTTGCTGTCACCTAGGCGGCAATACAGTGGCATGCCTTGGCTCACTACAACCTCCTCCCGGGTTCAAGAAATTCTGCCTCAGTCTTCCGAGCAGCTGGGATTACAGGCATGCACCACCATGCCTGGCTAATTTTTGTATTTTTAGTAGAGATGGGGGCTTTGCCATGTTGGCCAGGCTGGTCTCAAACTCCTGATCTCAAGTGATCCGCCCCCCAGCCTCAGCCTCCCAGAGTGCTGGGATTATAGGCCACTGTGCCTGGCCGAAACCTTTAATTGAAAAGGCTGCCTCGTGTGGGGCTAGAAAGCAGGAGCGTGGGGTCTGGTCCTGCTCCCCCACCCTCTTGGACCTGTCATTGCCTCTCCCTGGTCCTCCTTGTGAACGGGACACACAGCGGGAGGAGAGGCTCCCACAAAGCAAGGTTCATGAGCCACAAGACTGTGAAGTCCAGCATCCTCACTGGAGTGGACAACAGATTTGGCCATAAGCTTCCTGGCAGCCACTGGGAAGAATGAAACTATCAGACACTTTTTTAAGGCTAACTGGCTTCTCAGGAAATGCTTCCCTCTTCCTCACGGAAAAACCACAGAAATTTCTCCTGCACATTCTCATAGAACAATGATGTGCCAGGAATGGCAGCTATTAGAAGAAACAGCAACAAGTGAGCTTGCTCTCATCTCAGTTCCTCAAGTCCCTCGCAGGGGCATTGTGACCCAGATACACAGCTCAGCTGGGGTGGTGAGGACGCAGGCGCACGGCTCAGCCGGGGCGGCGGGCATACATAGCTGCAGGCGCACGGCTCAGCCGGGGCGGCGGGCATACATAGCTGCAGGCGCACGGCTCAGCCGGGGAGGCGAGCACAGGGCACAGTTCCGTAGCTCTGCAAGGAGGCAGGGTTTGCACGGTCCCCTCCTCTCAGCCTGGAGAAGGAAGCAGCACCCACTGGGCTTTGAAGTGGGCAGAGGCAACTGCCTTCTTGAAACACCTGCTGACAAGTCCCCAAAGCGAAACATCAGAGCCACTGGTTTTCCCGCTAAAAACCAACACAGAAAATCCTAACAAGTACCACCATTCACATAGCACACGGTGGCAACCTCATGGACAGAGCACGCACAGCCTGAGCCCTGAGGTCACCCTCAGTCCCCTACTTGGACACAGTGGCTGTGATCGTGAAAACACGCTCTTAGACACAGAACATGCTCTGTCCGTGACTGCTGTTTATGAGACTCTGGTGACCAAGAGGGTAAGAGGCCCCGCCTGTGCCAGAGGCCCTGGATAGGCAGAGATTTCGTCTTCAGCTTCAAAAACAGACGTCCCAGCCAGCTTCCCTGCTGGAACTTTGATCACTGATGTTTCAGAACCAGACATCATGAACATCCACATCCCCAAGTAAATAAGTGACAGGCCTGTTATTAATAATTCTCTATTTATTAAAAAGGGTCCTACAGCTTTACAGCCACAGCACCGGACGCGGCCCTGAACAGCGATGGCGAGCCTGGCCAGGGGCTCCTTTGCAACTTCAATGCCAAGCTCATGTTTGGCTACAACCGTGGCCAGGCTGTGGCATCCCCGACAGCGGCTGGTGGCGGAGGTATGGGGCGGGTGGCACCGCTCACTCGAGATTCACAGAACATGGCAAGCCCGCCTGACTGGCGTGGCAGTGAATCGTCCTGTACAGCTTCATTTCCTTTAAGAAAACAGTTACAGTAGAGTTCAAGTCCGAGAGCAGGAATGTACGGTCACTGAGGACAAAAGGCAGTGGCCTGGCCTGTGGCCCACTGGGACAGACCCCGCTTCAGTTCTGCCTTCTGTCACCCTGGTGGCTAGGCACAGGTCAGGGCCCTGGATGCCTGATAAGTGACAGGGGAGGGGCGGGCCAGAAGGTCCACCTTGGTAAGCACCTCAGCCTTTTCTGTCAACAGGTGCGACACCCCCCTGCTGGGCCCTGGGCCTTCAGCACACATGTGAAGATGAGGTCCCACAGGGGTGAGGGGAAGAGCAGGTGCAGACGGTCAGAGTGCAGCCCCGTCCCTCAATCCCATGGGGCGGGCTTTCGCCAAGCCCCTAACGCTGCCCACCCTGAAGTCCAGCCACCAGCCAGCCAGGGGCAGAGGACATTGGCTAAGGGTAGCCTGGGTCAAGGTGGCCGGACGTCTTGACCACCTGTAACAGAACAATGAACTTGGACAAGCCCTTCAGAGAAAGCAGAGCCGGGGCCTTGCCCAGCCCCTAGCAGGTGTGAGTCCTGGCACCTGGGGAAGCTAAGGCACAGCACGGACACCCGAGGGGGGCACCGTGCACTGCTTGCACAAAAGGAAATTGCATCCACTTCATCGGCATTTCAATCTGCTCAAGACAGTATCTGCATTTTTTATAAAATTTCCCTGAATGGTCTTGGGAGTGTCAAAAAAGTTTTTTCAATATAAAACAGGAAAATCACACACGTAGTAAAAATATTGGGGGATTATTTCTTCATAGAAACCTTCAGGGCCGGCTCGAGGCAGGAGGGAGAGGAGGAGCTGGGGACACAATTTGCCGTGCAAAGTCCCACTCGTGCGCTCCCCTCCCACACCGGTGGCCGTTCTCTGGCCTCTGGACTCGGCAGTGGGCCCAGTGCAAACTTTGCTTGTGGCTCTGAAGCAAGAGCAGCAGCCAGGTCAGGCGGTGACTATGGTGACCTCTCCCCAACAGATTCAGTGAGCAACAACGCAGCCGCAGGTGACGGCCCGGCCACGGCGCACTTCCAGGCCAGCCGGCCGGCCGGCGCCCACCCGCCCTCACCAGGGCTGCAGTGGCCGGTGGGTGAGACACATAGGACTGTCTTTCGAAAATAAAATAAGTATCATGAACCATGCTCATTAAATAAAACTGCAATGGAAGGACCACGATTCTAAATGGGACTGGGAGAGAGGCCTGTTTCTTCCCAAACATGAGTTCATCAACGCTAAGATACTTAGAAATCACAGGGAGAATGCAAACCGATGCAACGCACAGGCGTCAGGCTGCAACCCGGCACACACAACTGCCTTGTTGCCCAAAGCCTGGGCTCCTACTACTCACCACTGACCTACAGTCCTAAAATCAGACGGACACGCTGGCCCAGGGCCGCAGAGCCCTTGGCACAGAACGGACCTCCAGCCTCCTTCCCGTGAGCAGAGCACAACATGCCAGGCGGAGGTCTCCCGGGAAGGACCGCACCGGCGCTCACTGGAGGATGAAACCCGGCTGGTGCGGAGGGAGCCGGGGCGGGGGTCTCTGGGGGAGAGGTGGCGGATACGGGGACATGAACTGCGAAGAGAATCCTTGCTGAGTGGGGAGGCCCACGCGGGGGGGCAGGGGCGGGCACTGTAATCCTGGGTACGGCACGGCCTGTCCCGAGCTCATGGCCGCAGTAAACGGGGTGGCTAAGCGTCCCGCAGGCACCGGGGGTGGTGGTGGGGGGATGCGCCGAGGTGCGACGGCGGGGGGCCCACTGGCCTCTGGGGCAGGGTAGGGAAGGGGGGCGGTAGGTGCCAGTTCGGGCAGCCTGGGGGGCAGCGGGGCCAGGGCCTGCGGGAGTCTCTGCCCCTTTAGCACCATCTCCTGGAGCTTCTCGATTTTCACCCGTCGCATGTGGGCCAGTTTCCGTTTGCTCTGATAAACATCAATGAAGGAATCCAGAGGAAGTTCTCCATCCAGAAACTTCTCTGCCATGTTCTGAAAGAGGCAGAAACCTGGTTACAGGGACAGCCAGATGGGGAGGATGCTCCCTTCATGGTCTAGGCACAAGGAGAGGCAACGCCCAGCTGCTTCCAACACTGCCCCCTCCCCGTAACCACCCAGAGGGCCTCGCTCCTCTGCTCCAGATCTCACAGGTCATGGGCTCAGGCTTCAGCATGAGCTGCCACTAGGTGGAGAGGACGACAACCCTGCTGCGCACCCCACCACCAGCGTGACAGGCAGAGGAGCTGGCCTTTGGGTGAGGGCTCCGACTCCTGGGTCCCAGGCCTCTCTCGAGCCCGCTGGAGTCCAACACCTCCTTGCTTCCACCCGGCTGCACTCTGACTGACAGACTCGCCCTGGGTGGGTAAGCAAGACAGAAACACTTGTGCCCACCAGGCCCCCCAAGGCTTCAGAGTTCATCAAACCCAGCCCTATCTTGGCAAGACCCTGCCGGCCCCAGCCTGCAACAAGTGCGCAACATTCAACCTTGACTCATTTCCTTATCGCCTGGCGAGGCTCAAGGCTCTAATGCGCAGCTGGACGTGTCCCAGAAGCTCTGCGGCCCCCAGCTGGCCCTTGAACCACGGCACGTGATAATTCGCCACTGGCCCCGGGGCTGGCGTTCACAGGGTGGCACGCATGCCCTCTCTTGACCCTCCCTCGTACCTGCCCTCACTCGCCCTGCTGCTCCCTGGACCCCTGCCTGGCACTTTCCCCAGCACACAGGCCAGGCTGCCTGCTGGCATACAGCCCGCACACCTGGGAAGCACCACCTCCTGGCCGTGGCAGTGTGGCGCTCACGGTCCCTGGAGGCAGTGGGCCCAGTGACTGCCCAAAGTGCCCCAAGGATTCCACCAAGGCTGGTTGGCTTTACCTCAGTGTCTTCCTCAATCTTGGCCCCTTCTGCCTGCAGAAGTGCTAACAGGGTCTCCAAGGAAGCGCTGCAAGACTGTCTGTCTGGAAAAGAAGCAAGAGGCATGACGAGTGAGAGGCGTCCAGGTAAAGCCCTTCATGATGCCGTCCACACAGACCACAGCAGGGTTGCACCTTCCTTTCCAGGAAGCTGAATGTGAAAGGCTTGAAAACCTACAGGGGAACAAGTGTACCAAGCCAGTGCCCAGGGGCCAACATCCCATGTCAGAGTAACCTGTGTCACCAGCTGCTTCTAGAGCCAGCTGTTTTCAAATATGGGGCAGTGACATTCTCATCATGCCACGTTGTATTTCCTTTATGTTTTGAGTGGTAACTTACATCGAGCATACACATCTTAAGTGTGTAACTCAAATTTCCACGTGTTTAATCCCCAACCACCCCCACCCAGATCCAGACACAGAACGTTTCCACCGGGCGCCCTCACACCCACTGCACACGCCAGATAATCCCTACGCCGGCCTCCGCCACCACAAAGGAGCTCCGCCTGGTCTTGACACCACATCCTGGAATCAGAGTACAGGACATACTCTGCTGGCTTGTTCCACTCAGCACCGCATCTCTGAGACCCTGCTCAGGTCTGTGAATCAGTTCGTTTCTTTTCAATGCTATGTAGTGTGCCATTGTGTAAATAGACTTCATGTGCCCATCACTCTGTAGACGGACATTTTTATTGTTTCCAAATTTTATTGTAAGGTAATAAAGATACAACATGCTTGTACCTATCTTCTGAGAGACATTAATGTCTGCTTCTGTTGGGTATACACCCAGGAGCAGAGCTGCGGAGCTGCAGCGCATACACACTCTTTTTTTTTTTTTTGAGACAGAGTCTCGCTCTGTCACCCAGGCTGGAGTGCAATGGCGCGATCTCGGCTCACTGCAAGCTCCGCCTCCCAGGTTCACGCCATTCTCCTGCCTCAGCCTCTCTGAGTAGCTGGAACTACAGGCGCCCGCCACCACGCCCGGCTAATTTTTTTGTATTTTTAGTAGAGACGGGGTTTCACCGTGGTCTCGATCTCCTGACCTCGTGATCCGCCCTCCTCGGCCTCACAAAGTGCTGGGATTACAAGCGTGAGCCACCGCGCCCGGCTGCGCATACACACTCTTAATTTTAGTAGGTGCTACCCAACAACCTTCCCCAGGTGAAATGAGAAAAGGAGCCAGCTGTGGCGGTGCAGCCTGCAAGCCCCAAATGACCCACGGACACTCCTACCAGCAACAGATGTGTGGCACCTCACCAGCACTTGGTACTGCCGGTCTTTTTACTTTTTGTCATTCTGGTTTGGGTGTGTGATCGTAAATTTTTACTGAAGTTAATGGAGAAAATGACAAGATGATAGCAAGTAGTGACAGACATCACTGTAAACCTCACTGCAGAAGGTGATTTTTAACCCCAATTCTTTTAAGGGATGGGGTCTCTGTCACACCCAGGCTGGAGTACAGTAATGCAATCACGGTTCACTGTGGCCTCTGCCTTCAGAGTAGGTGGGACTACAGGCGAGCACCACCAGCCCTGGCTTATTTCATTTCTTTTGTGGAGACATAGTCTCGCTCTGTCGCCCAGGCTGGAGTACAGGGCTGCAATCATGGCTCACTGCAGCTTCAATCCCCAAGGCTCAAGCAACCCTCCTTCCTTAGCCTCCCAAGTAGCTAGGACCATAGGCGTGTGCCACCACACCCAGCTCCGACTTTAAATGTCCCTTTGATAACTATCAAAAGCACTCAGGATGCTTAACAATCTTTAATTCTGATGTCTCCTCCTAATGGCTGCAAATTAAAGTATGCCATTAAAATAAAGTGTTCCAGTGATGAGTATTTTTTTTTTTTTTTTTACCATTAACAAGCAGCATAAGACAAACGGGCAAACAGCGTAAGACATCTGTTGAATATCATAATTCAGAAAGCTTTTTCTATGCTGTTTAGAGAAGGTGGGGTCTTGAATTTAAAAATTGGTTAAGTCTCCTCTTCTAAACTGGTGACTGCTAAACTGGCTGGCTTCCTCCTAATCTCCAGCCCCCTTTCCGGTAACTGCCCCGAGGTACCCACGTTTCTGCCACCTGCTCCACGCTGCAGACCCTGAAGGTGAGTGTGGACCTGGGCTGACCTCAGCAGTCACCGTCACCAGTCAGGGCCACTGGGAGGAGGGGGCAGTCCTGCTATACACCCTGCCCTCTCAAACCGCAAGTGCAGAGAGGCCACAGGTCTGGGGGCCTCCATATTCCATATGTAAACTAGTCCAATACAGTGGCTCACATCTGTAATAGCAGCACTTTGTGAGGCAAAGGCAGGAGGATGGCTTGAGTTCAAGACCAGCCTGGGCAACATAGCAAGACGACCTCTCTACAAAAAAATGAAAAACTAGCCTGCTTGGGGTAGTTCACACCTGTGGTCCCAGCTACTCAGGAGGCTGAGGCAGGAGGATCACCTGAGCCCAGGAGGTCACGCTGAGCCATGGTTGTGCCACTGCACTCCAGTCTGAGAGACAGAGCAAGACCCTGTCTCTAAAAGTAAATAAATAATATACATAAGCTATTTCTTCATTGCAGTAGAGTCGCTATCTTAATCTGAAATTTTTCCATAATATTTCTTTCCTAGTAGGGTAATAGCTTGAAAATGTGTCCTTCTCTCTTTATTCTCGAATCATCACCCTTAAAAAGTTACCTAATTTGGTCTTCTTTATCTGATAGGCTTCAAAGAGAACCTGGAGTTCTTGGTATTTCTGGGTCAAGCGTGCTTTCAACGTGTCCAGCTGGGGCTGGTACAAAAGGTTTCCTTCTGCCAGGCTCCGGTTGCTGGCAAGTGTCATTTCTTTGTTAAGCTGAACATTCTGCGTCTGCAAGGAACACACAAGATGATGAGAATCAAAAGTATATCAGCTCCTAAACCCCTGGAGGTCCCCACGCACACCCCAGGAGCCCACTGCAGCTGCTGCTGCCTCACTGGTCTCCACAGCTGGCACCGCATGCCAGGCAGATGCTACCGACCCAGAGCCAAGCCCCCTGGTTTCTCATTTGGAGCTACTGCCCATCGTAAAGAATGAGGCCAACTTCCTTCCAGCACGTTTCCAGGACAGGCTTTGTCCTGTGACTCCATGCAGAGCCTTCCCTGCCATGGCTGCGCTGTGACTTGAATTCCTTACTAAGGCCATTGTGCTTGCAGAAGTAAACAGCTGTAAAGATTTAGAATCTGATTTTTTTCAAAACAAGTTTCTGCTGCTCCAGAGGAAGTTAAGGAATCACTTATCAGCAGGAGACCAGTCGGCATGATGTCAATTCAGGCTTCATAAGCAGGCTACAAGGTCCAACCAGCAAGCTGAAGAGACCCTGGGAAGGAACAGTGTTTCCAGCCACCGGGGTTCGTCTGTGTCTCCCATGCCCACCCCAGCTTTTCTGAGCCTTCCAGCTAGCTGTTGGTGGGTGAGCAAAGCCGACCAAAAGTGGGGGAAGAGGGGGGACATATTTTGCCCATCGGGGATTTCATTTTGTCCTTTAAAGCAATGACAGGCTACCCTGGTAGGTAGAGAAGAAGCCACATGCCCAGAACTTAGGGGAGAAAGACAGGAGTAGAAGGTCTGAGAAAAAAAGGCAAAATGCTCCTAGCAAAACTTAGCCAGTTTAAATAAAAAACACAAACGTGTGAGTACCCTAGTTCCTTTTTCACTCACTGGTGATCGGCTTCCTCTACCACAGCCCAGCCGCCGCCACCTCACTTTCCTTCCACACCGTCAGTTTCAAGAGCACGCGATTCCTTACCCAGTGTGTGTCCCTGTTTCTCTTTAAGCAGCTCTTCAACCCCATCCCAGTCATCTCGTTTTCCCTTTAATATTTTCTATCACCCCACCCAGGCTATTTTTGCTGCGACTTCCTTCCTCTTGGTAGCTCGAGTATAGATTCCTGGCCACGCTGCCTCTGCTCCCCACCCCCAGTCATACCCGTTGATTGCTGTCATAGTTCCTGGTGCACTCACACAAGTGCACACGCACCACACACACAAGGAAGAGGCTCAGGGAATCAGAGAACAAAGAAAGAAGCCCTTGGATCCATGCCTCAATCAGGAGATCCCTAACCCCAGCAGGAGGGCTCTTTTCAGCAGAGAGTGATCTGCATCTCCAGACCAACAGCTGTACCCAGGGCCCTAAAGATCAGGCTCTGCTGAAAACCCGACAGGATTTAAATGACAATGAAAACCAAACCTCTCTCCCAACTCTAAAGTAAAAGCTAGGAGTGTCCCCGAAATGTGGGTGGTAGAAATGCTTTCATCTCTTCTGATACCTTTAGCAAAAAAGAAGAAATCTTGGGACTGGAAAGACGCAGTTTCACTCGGGTTTCTGGTAAGCAGTGGGGCTCCCATCACCCCCTTCCCCACCCGTGGTAGCTCTCCACGGGCTTTCTATGCCAGGCCCTGCAGAAGCGGCTTTCCTTCCATTGTTAAGCCATTTAAAAGAACAAACAAAAACCACTGTATGGCCACTCTGGAAAACAGGCACTTTTTAATAAAGCTGAATATGTAACTACCCTATGACCCAGAAATTGTACTCTTGGGCATTTATATCAGAGAAATGAAAAGTTACATTCAACAAAAACCTGCCCAGGACTGTTGAGGGCAACATTTATTTGTAACAACTAAAATCTAGACGCAGCCCAGGTGTCTTTTAACAGGTGAATGGTTAAACAAGCTGCAGGCCAGCCAGGCCGCAAAATACCACTCAGCAGCAAAAGGAAGAAACTTGCCTGGCAGGACTGAGAAGGCTCTAGGGAATCACACTGACTGAAAACAGCCAACCCCAAAGGGCCACTCACTCCACGACCCCATGCACACAACACCCTTGAAATACAAAATCACAAAAATAGAGAACAGATTAGCGGCGTGTGTGGGACTATAAAAGGCCAACATGACGGATTTGCCCAGGGACGGAGCCGTCCTGATGTTCTGTGTCCTGGCAGTATCAGTGCCCCGATCCTGGTGCTGAGAGTGTGTTGAATTTCACCAGATGTTACCCAGGGGGCGGCTGGGAGAAGGGGACACAGGATCTCTCTGTATTCTTACGACTGCATGTGAAACTATGAGCATCTCAAAATAAAATTTAACCATAAATACCACCACCAACCACTGCTGAGATGGCTTTCTCCTGCTGGTCTCACCTGGCGGATGAGGAGAAGGGCACGCCGTCCAGGCTGCATTTAGAGACAAGCCTCGCGCTCCTGCTCCCAGCCCCACAGTTCTGTATGTTCCATCATTCTCAATCAATTATTTGTTCAATAAACATTTACTGAGCGAGTATTATCTGCCACGCCTGGGGTTAGGCACAGGGAATTCTGAGAAACAGGAGTGCTCCCTCCCTCAAATAAACTGAGTCAGCATAAATGGAGCCAAACTCATCAACCCTGATCTGTGAGGCCCCAAATGGCCTGGTCCCCACCATCCCTTCCCGGTCAGTTCTGAGAAAGGAGGTCCCTAATCATCCTGCCTACACCAGCAGCCACCCTCTGTCAGCGCCCACGTCTTTCGTGGCATCGTCACTGTCATCAGTGAAGATTAAATCTGTTGTCTCCATCACTGTCTGTCTCAACACTAAATACAGATGACACACTTGTCTTTGGCATCCCAAGCACTTTGCACACATCTGCCACTCAGTGAAGATCTGCTGAATGAATCAGAGAGCCCCCCTCAACCCCCAAAAAGCCAAAATTCACTCAAAGCCAAGCCTGGCAAATAAGGGAAGTAACAAACTGTGGAGGAAAAAAAGCGAGCTAAGTTTGTTGAGCGCTAAGTGCCTCCAATCCTTGATGAAGCAGAGGCGCTCCCATCAGAAAGTCACTAGAGACTGAGTCTGAGGGAGGGTGTCACGCTGGACCTCAAAGTAATTGTCAAACAGAATTTCCTCAAAAGTCCTCAGTCAAGGTAGCACACAGCAAGTGCAGGTCTCCCACGCAACCACTTGAAAGACAGCACTAGCACTCGATGCAGCACCGACCGACATTCCAGCAGGCGGCCTAGACTACCCCACAGCAGTCTGCCTCGGCTGTGCCTTACGATCCCTGTTTACTGGGGAGTAGGGAGGCTGCTGTTAAAAATCTCAATGTCCCGACCAACCCCTACCTGTCAAGCTCTTCAGGAGGGGGCCCAGGCATGGATACTGTCTTCAAAGCTCCCTGTTGATACATACTGCTAAGCTGAAAACTTTTGCTTCAGTTTCACCATAAAAATGCATCTACAAAGAAAATCTTATTTCCGTAGGGTTGAAGTCAAGTCAAAATCACTTGTCCTACATATTAGAAAGTCCTAGAGGAGAAGAACACAAGGAAAGCGTGGACTATAATAAAAAGACAACTCACGTGTCCACATTTCTGGGATCTGGGGAAAAAAGGCAATTTGTTTTGTATAGGACACACACAAGCCACCAGGCATCAAAAGAGGCCAAATAAAACTCCAACTGAGGCCGAGTGCAGTGGCTCACACCTGTAATCCCAGCACTTTGGGAGGCTGAGGCAGGCGGATCACCTGAGGTTAGGAGTTTAAGACCAGACTGACCAACATGGAGAGAGACCCCTTTCTCTACGAAAAATACAAAATTGGCCGGGCATGGTGGCACATGCCTGTAATCCCAGCTACTCAGAGGCTGAGGCAGGAGAATCACTTGAACTTGGGAGGCAGAGGTTGCGGTGAGCCAAGATCGTGCCATTGCACTCCAGCCTGGGCAACAAGAGTGAAACTCCGTCTCAAAAACAAACAAACAAACAAACAAACAAACAAACAAAC
The DNA here is from genome assembly GCF_009828535.3 of Hylobates moloch. Taxonomy (NCBI): domain Eukaryota; kingdom Metazoa; phylum Chordata; class Mammalia; order Primates; family Hylobatidae; genus Hylobates; species Hylobates moloch. The sequence goes on along the minus strand of NW_026652287.1, from coordinate 9,808,937 downwards.
CTCCAACTGAGGACTGTTAAACTGGCAGTGATTTTTTTTTTATATCCTTTGGGTATTCAGATGTTTTTATATAAATACGATAAATTTTTTAAAAAATTGAGACAGAGTCTCGCTCTGTCACCCAGACTGGAATGCAGTGGCGTCATCTCAACTCACTGCAGCCTCCACCTGCCAGGTTCAAGCGATTCCCGTGCCTCAGCCTCTCGAGTAGCTGGGATTACAGGTGTGTACCACACCTAATTTTTTTTTGTATTTTTAGTAGAGACGAGGTTTTGCCACATTGGCCAGGCTGGTCTTGAACTCCTGACCTCGAGTAATCTCCCTACCTCGGCCTCCCAAAGTTCTAGGATTACTAGCATGAGCCACCACACCCAGACAAATACAGTAAATTCTAAGTGGCCACCCAGAGCATACCCACAGCACCCTGCAGGATAATGGCAGTGGGGACAATGGCCAGGATGCATGTGCTGAAGGTGGATGTCTTTTCTTAAGCATTGGATAAAACTTTTTAACACTCAAAACCTGCCCCAGAACACACCTTGGATGCTACAATCGATGCAGAAACTCTTTCCTCAATCTTTTCATTGTTATAGTTGGAAAAAAAAAAAAGGGGGAGGAGAAACAACAGCTTTGTTCATTTGCAAAGCAAAGGCAAACTGGCCAGGACAGGCCCGGGAGGCCTCCACGGGCACAGCACACACCACTCAGCAAGGCCCAGATGGCAGCCACTCCGGCCACATACACCCGGCTCTCCACCCCTCTCGGACTGATTCCAGCCTCAGTGTCTGTGACCAAATCTGTACAGTAAATCTGAGAATGCTTAGAGAGGTATTTTAGGAACCATCAAACTAAAAAAAAAAAATCTTAAGTTGCCACTGTCTTTGTTTCATGGTAGGCACCTGAAATTGAAAACAGTGACGCCAACCTCTTGATCATTCTCATGATCCTTTTTGTTAACCATAGAAAAGTCTTTTCAGGAAATAATCTCTCTGTGGTAAAGAAACATTCTTATAAATTTACTCAGTTTCACTTCAGTTTCCACTACTTCTCATAAGTGAAGAAAAATGAGATGCCTGATTACAGCATCTGTAGTAGGACCTGGCTTGTCTAAACTTATTTCTGCCCATCCATCCGTGCATAAGCACAGAGAACTCTCTGGAAGCATGCTCACCCCAGGGTAACAGCAGCAGCCTGAGTGGTGTGATTTTTTTACTTCCCACTTTCTACTTTTAACTATCACAGTGTTTGATTCATTAGAGCAAGCATGCATAACTTTGTAGAAAAAGGGTTTTAAGTTAAAAAAGTTTCTTATATATACTTATTCAGGCAGAAATGTGGAGGTCTCTTTTTATCTCCTGGGATGCTTACATTAATATATGTAACTCTCCCAGAACACAGTCTGGCTGGGCACGGTGGCTCATACCTGTAATCCCAGCACTTTGGGAGGCCAAGGCGGGTGGATCACTTGAGGTCAGGAGTTTGAGACCAGCCTAGCCAAAATGATGAAACCCCATCTCTACTAAAAATACAAAAAAATTAGCCAGCTGTGGTGGAGGGTGCCTATAATCCCAGCTACTGGGGAGGCTGAGGCACAAGAGTTGCTTGAACCTGGGAGGCAGAGGCTGCAGTGAGCTGAGATCGCACCACTGCACTTCAGCCTGGGCAACACAGTAAGACTCCATCTCAGAAAGAGAAAAAAAAAACAAAAAACAAAAAAACACCACACACTATCTCAAATGCACATGTCATTGTTTCTTTATTTGGGTTGGGGGAGTGTAGTAGAAAATTAAGTCAGCAAGAAAGAAAAGAGATCTACAGTCCCCTCTGCATATGCCATGGCTGCTACAAAGGAGAGGCACACAGGGGCAGAGGCAGGGGCGGGAGACTGCCTGCAGCTCTGTCGCCAATGCTGGGTCAAGGGTGTAGGTTTCCCGTGGATGCTTTCCAGACCAGACACTTCTACAATGTGAAATTCTGATTCCAGCTGGCCAGTGTCTAGCTCCTCCATCTGTAATTATAATTGTGCCTTCCTAAACACAAAGGCAGACAAATCTGCCCACATTTCCAAGCTAAATCTTCTTCATGGAAAGATACTCACAGCAGTTCTTTTTTCCCCCTTCATACTGTAATATAATACTTACAACAACTAAGTAAGTGACATGACTGAATTCGGCTAGCAAACTTAAACGAACAAATGAGAATCCTTAATAGCATCGGAAGTCCTTTAAATGCTCAAAATCCAGTGTGTACTTGGAATTCGGGCTGTGTTAGGATAAAAACAAAGTATGCCCGCACCTACAGCATTCTCAGAAGGCACAGTATTTATGCAAAGTAAATAAATCACATTTTATTTAACAAGCAATCTTTACTGTAATTTTTTATTTTTTGAGACAGGGTCTTGTTCTATCACCCAGACTGAAATGCAGTGGTGCAATCATGGCTCACTGCAACTTTGACCTCCTGAGCTCAAGCGATCCTCTCACCTCAGCCTCCCAAAGTGCTGGGATTACAGGCTTGAGCCACTGCGCCCAGCCACAAGCAAGCATTTTGTTAAACAAGCATTAGGTCCAGGAATATAAAATGCTCTTCCCGCCAAGACTGTGTTCACACTGGCTATTCAGCCTAGAACGCCCTCCTATCCAAATCTCTGCTGCAAACTCTACCCTAACTAAGGTCTTAGCAATGGCAGAGCCTTTTCTAAACTTCCCCCAGCCCCACCAACGCCACACAGAGCTAGACCCTTAGTGGTGGGCATTCCCTGAGGCCCCGCTTGATTGAGATACAATTCACACTTCGTACAATCCATCTACTGAAACCATTCCAGACAAGGGTGTCTCATGTATTCACGGAGTACACCTCTGGCTTCACTGTATTCACACTGTATTCTTCTGTGCTTGTTTGTTCATCTATTCATACATCAAAAATTTTTTTTTCAGGCATCATCACGGGCTGGCTCTGGGAAGTACAGGCAATGGAGACAGAAAAGTGAACAGGAACGTGAGGTTCCTGTCCTTAGGAGAGTGCAGCTACTAAATATGACAAACGGAATCATAAAATCTGTCCACTGCTAGACTGGGCACGGTGGCTCACACCTGTAATCTCAGCACTTTGGGAGGCCGAGGCGGGTGGGTCACGAGGTCAAGAGATCAAGACCATCCTGGCCAACATGGTGAAGCCCCATCTCTACTAAAAATATAAAAATTAGCCAGGCAGGGTGGTGCCCGCCTGTAGTCCCAGCTACTCAGGAGGCTGAGGCAAGAGAATCGCTTGAACCCAGGAGGCGGAGGTTGCAGTGTGCCAAGACTGTGCCACTGCATTCCAGCCTGGTGACAGAGAGGAGACTCTGTCTCAAAAAAAAAAAAAAAAAAAAAAAAAAACCCAAAAAACAAAACAAAACAAAAAACCTGTCCACTGCTGTGTCACGAAAGTGTTGTAAGTCTCCTGGGAGTGACAGGATGCTTGTGGTATGCTGGTGTGTCCCCCTCCCCCATAAAGATGTGTCTACACCCTAATCTCTGGAACCTACATTTATTGGAAAAAAGGTCTTTGCAAATGTAATGAAGTATCTGGAAATGAGGCAACCATTTTTAATCATCTAAGTGGCCCTAATTCAATGACAAGACTTTTTTTTTTTTTTTTTTTTGAGGCAGTCTTGCTCTGTCACCCAGGTTGGAGTACAGTGGGGCAATCTTGGCTCACTGCAACCTCCACCTCCCAGGTTCAAGCAATTCTCCTGCCTCAGCCTCCCGAGTAGCTGGGATTACAGGTGCACGCCACCATGCCCAGCTAATTTTTGTGTTTTCAGTAGAGATGGGGTTTCACCACGTTGGCCAGGCTGGTCTCGAACTCCTGGCCTCAAGTGATCTGCCCGCCTTGGCCTCCCAAAGTGTTGGAATTACAGGCGTGAGCCACCCTGCCCAGCCGACAAGAGTCCTTTTAAGAGACACATGGAGAAGACAGAGGCAGACGAGAAAGCCATGTGAAGATGGGGGCAGCATGATGTGGTCACAAGCCCAGGACGCCAGCACACGTGAGAAGCTGGAAGCGGCAAAGAAGAGTCCTCCCCTAGAGCCTCCAGAGGGAACAGGGTACCCTGATTTCAGACTTCTGGCCTCCAGAGCCAGAGAATTAAGTTTCTGTTGTTGCAAGCTGCCCAGTTTGTGGTCATGTTACAGCAGCCACAGGACTAGTACAGTGCTGGAATCTTCCACCTATTCTTGAAAACCACTGTCTATCCTGCTCTGTGCCCCAGCAGCCACCTGGCTGAACTATACCAACCCTTCACCGGGACACTCACCCTCAGGTTCTGGTTGGATTCAGCAATGAGGATCAAGGGTAGGAGGAAGATGAAAAGGGACAGCGGGGATGGGGAGTGTTCCCCGGGTTGCCTCGCTGAGGAGGGGCTGCAGCTGGGCCAGGTCCTCCCACCCTCCCTTCCTCCAAGGCAGCCCTCTCCCCTGCCCCTCCCTTAGGCCTGAAGTGAGAAGTGCATGGCTGTTGCTAATCCTGCATCAGGCTTTGGGGGTCTCCACGCTGCCCTCTCCTTGTGGGGAATCCCTTTATTCAACTCCTCGCCAATCCCTCATGCTGACTGTGCCATGTCTTGCCAGAAGCCTGGTTGAAACAGAACAGTTTACCCCATGACACAAAATGACACTTGAGCTCACATCCACTCTTTTAATGGTGACCATAAAGCCCCTTAAGAGCAGAACCGTGTCTTAATCATTCCCCTGTGCCCAGAACCTAGCATAGTACCCAGGCTAACACAGGCACATAGCTAAATACTTGCTTGGCTGGGCGCGGTGGCTCAACACCTATAATCCAGCACTTTGAGAGACCAAGGCGGGCGGATCACTTGAGGTCAGGCATTGGAGACCAGCCTGGCCAACATGGTGAAACTCCGTTTCTGCTAAAACTACAAAAATTAGCCAGGCATGGTGGTGTGCACCTGTAGTCCCAGCTACTTGGGAGGCTGAGGCAGGCAGGAGAATCACTTGAACCCAGGAGGCAGAGGCTACAGTGAACCGAGATTGTGCCAATGTACTACAAAAAAAACTTGCTCAATTTCAACCATAAGAATCTTCATAGTTGGGGCCTCAGGCCACTATGTGTCAGTCATTGTGAAAATCCTGCTAAGCTTTTTTGAAGATTAGCCTTTTTGAATGTTCAAATTCGTAAACAGTAACGTCATGGGTTGACACAACCAGCTATAAACTGGGAAACTACTTGCATTCCTAGCTTTTACTCCAGCAGTGATAACAGTTTGGCAGTGAAATGGAAAGGGGAAAAATGAAGATGATGACACTGATGGCTGGAAAGCAAAGCTACCCATTAACTGTGGTGAAACATGAGACACACAACACACACGGAGACACAGACACAAGCTGGCTTTGTGCGACGCTTCTCTTCACTAAAATTCAGCCCTCTCACACTAAGAAAGCATATCAGAATGTTAGAGTAACATTACTGTCATGAGAGCCTTGAAGCCACTGTATTTACACATGTGTAATTTACACACGGGTGCAGTAGCTCACGCCTGTCATTCTAGCACTAAGGAAGGTAGAGGCAGGAGGATTGCTTGAGCCCAGGAGATCAAGACCAGCCTAGGCAACGAAGTGAGGTACCAATCTCCACAGAAAGGAAAAAAACAAAAAACAAAAAACGACACACACACACACACACACACACACACACACACACACAGAAAAACCCTAATCCCAATCCCAAGCTTCCATATCTACAGCTCATCAGGGCCATAACGACATGCTCCAGCACAGTGGTTGGCCCGTTCGCCTGTTCGTTCATTCATACAAGAAATACTTGGGAAGCACCGCTGTGTGCCAGGCTCGGGGGAGACACCATCATCACTGGGAATCTGGCTCAGAGTCTCAGTCAAGCCCATCCTCCCAAGTAAGGCATTGAGCATTGCGCACTGCCCAACTCCAGGGGGTGCCATTCACTTCGTACTGCACCAGTGCATACTCACACAGACTGCATCTGCTCTTCCAATAAAAGGCTCAAAAGAGAAAAAGGGGAAAAATCAAAACAGATGTGATTTTAACGGTTTAAGTAAGACAAGTTACTGGTGCTGATCTGAAAACTTTGCTCTTGTCAGCATCTTCCACATTTCAACAAAATTTGCTGACGTTTGTTGAGCATGGCTAGCATGTGCCACCTTCTCTTAGTTCCACTGTCTCCATTCTATCCTCTGTGACAGTGAGACAAATTTGTCCTCATTTTCCTCAAGAGACAGGAAATACAATCTTAGGAAGGTTAAATGAGCTGTCAAAGTTACAACTGCTAGTAACTCCCTCCAGAGCTGCAATCTTACTACTGTGCAGTGGCTCACGCCTGTAGCCCCCGTTACTTGAGAGGCTGAAGCAGGAGGATCACTTGAGCCTAGGAGTTCAAGGCCAGTCTAGGCAACATAGTGAGACCCTATCTCTAAAAATAAATTATGCCAGGTATGGTGGCTCATGGCTGTAAACCCAGCACTCTGGGAGGCCCAGGCAGGCGGGTCGTTTAAGCCCAGGAGTTGGCTGGAGAACAGCCTGGGCAATAAAGTAAGACCCCATCTCTATAAAAAATAAAAAATGAGCCAGGCGTGGCAGCACGCACCTGTGGTCCCAAATACTGGGGAGGCTGAGGAAGGAGGATTGCTTGAGCCAGGGAAGGCAAGACCGCAGTGAGCTGTAATCACACCACTACACTCCAGAAGAGGATCAAATGGAAATTTACTAGTTTACTATTTCTCTATTTTCACGTTATAACAACAATCATCTAAGGTTCATTCCTATTTATATCTTTTTTAAAAAACCTTTTATCGAAGATCTTTCAAAAAGTAAAGGTAGAGAGATGAGTATGATGAAACTATGTATAACCGTCTCCTAGGTTCGACAATTAGCAACATTTGCCAATCTTAGTTCATCTATACTCCCGCTTTTTTAAAGTAGTTTAAAGCAAACTTCGAGCATCATCATCATTCACGCTTAAAAATTTTATATTTCTAACAGGTAAGAACTTTTTAACCCTAGCTACAATGCCATAATCACATTTAGCAAAATTAACAATAATCCTTTAATATCATCCTCTGCATGTGTTGGCTCAATTTCTTCTATAAAAAGCTTTTTGCCTCATCTATTTGACTATGTGAAATACAGTTTATATAGGAAAAGCTGGATAAATGCTTGGTTCTTTTTTTTTTTTTCTTTTTAAACCAACTTTTGGAAGACTGAGTTCATACCTGAGCAAACTCCAAAAATGACCAATAAGCTTTTTGAGAGTATCATTATGAAGTAATGAAATTTTTATCTCCAATAAAAGGCTGTTCTGGGACACCACTGCTGCCCTGCTCTCCAGTAAAATATGTCTAAGACCCATCCTGTACATTTGCTGCCCCCAAGCTGAGCTGGCCCTTCTCAAAGGAATACTAGTTCCTTTTGGTGGGAAATTTGATTTTGATCTTTTCCTCTCCAGACTAAATTAAATTCAAAGTTATCTATAACACAAAGAAGGCCGGGCGCGGTGGCTCAAGCCTGTAATCCTAGCACTTTGGGAGGCCGAGGTGGGCGGATCACGAGGTCAGGAGTTCGAGACCATCCTGGCCAACATAGTGAAACCCTGTCTCTACTAAAAATACAAAAAAATTAGCAGGGCGTGGTGGCGGGCGCCTGTAGTCCCAGCTACTCGGGAGGCTGAGGCAGGAGAATGGCGTGAACCCGGGAGGCGGAGCTTGCAGTGAGCCGAGATGGTGCCACTGCACTCCAGCCTGGGGGACAGAGCCAGACTCTGACCCAAAAAAAAAAAAAAAAAAAACACAAAGAAAAGGAATAAAACAAATCTTAGCTTTTGTACTATTCTACTACTAGAAATATTCTCAAATTGCATTAAGACCTTAAATGCAGCAGGCTTATGGGTTAGATTTGATAAAGAAAGGCTGCCGTACATTCAGCTAGGTTAACTGAATCTCTTTTTATTTTACGATACTTGATTTATCGCACCAACTAATTTCAACGTAAATTTCACCAAGGTAACATGCAATTTGAGTTTGAGCTTTACATTAAAGGCTAGGTTATTTAAAAGCCCAAATTCACCTTCATTTAGTAAAAAGATATTCCCAATGACAAACTAATTTCACCAGTCTCCACCTGAATTCAGGTCTTCAAGTGAAGCCTGTAATCCAAACCTACGATGTCCCACAGATGTGCTGTAAACACATTAATGTGGCTTAATTCAAATCTTGTTTTACTGAAAAAAACTTAACAGTTGCGGAGTTGGACTATTTAACATGTTGACAAAATTAAAAGATCTGCAAATACAGAAATATAGTTAAAGAATCGGAGAACATTATGAAACAGTCCTAAAATACGACAATCCTGGGGGCTGTGTGAAACCATCTCCAAGGCTACAGCCCACTCAGGAAGGAAACTTAACAGCTGCTTATCGAATGTTCCACAAACAACCCACTCCACACACAGAACCTCTAACTTCCAACTATTAGATTAATAAAGATAGCTATTTTTATCGGAGACATCAAAATCCTTCTTGAGAGAAAACTTGCTTCCCTCGAAAAGGAACAGACAGTGGGATCTAGACTCAAACGATCCCCTCCATATGTAGCTGATGTGAATCTAAAAATTGGTATGTGTGAGTGCAGCTAACAACAGAAACACAAAAAGCTAGGCTCGAAAATAAATGGACTATTCCTAGGTAAGATGGGAAGTGACACACTTGACAGTTTCTAGGGCTGGCAGGCACAACTTACCAGGGGTGGGTTTGGTTTTTCCTAGAAGACATTTTTTTTGAGACAGAGTCTTACTCTGTCACCAGGCTGGTGCAGTGGCACGATCTCAGCTCACTGCAATCTCCGCCTCCCAGGTTCAACCAGCCTCAGCCTCCCAAGTAGCTGAGACTACAGGCGTGAGCCACCACATCCAGCTAATTTTTGTATTTTTAGTAGAGATGGGGTTTCACCATGTTGGCCAGGATGGTCTCGATCTCTTGACCTCGTGATCCGCCCGCCTTGGCCTCCCAAAGTGCTGGGGATTACAGGCGGGAGCCACTGCGCCTGGCCAGAAGACATATTTTCTAATACTCAGAGGAAAAACAAGCTCTCCCATCTTTTTGGACTTATTATGTGGATAATGGTGTCAGTAATAAAGAAATATAGTAACAGGTGTCAATGGTTCTGATAACTGGCACATGTTATAAAATGTCCTAACTAGCTTTAGAATAACTGGAGACCTTGGATGGAGGAGGGCAGGAGTAAGGATCAGAAGACAACATGGGACACCCACATAGATCACAAAGTTAACTGCCTTTGTCCTCTGGCCCTATCCTAGGCCTTCCGAATCAGAATCTCAGCAGTAAAGGCCAGGAAATGCACAGCTGAGCCCTCCACTCCACATCATCAGAACCAGTTAGGTCCCTGTAACTGAGCAGTTTGGTTAAAGCACACACTAAACATTTTAAAGATCTGTTGTCAATGTTCCATTTAAGGTAAAGGTCTTTTCTTAAGAGAAGGGGGTCCACTAGTTCAAGTTCCAAAAGTTCTTATTCAAATAGACCACGTCTTTTCATGTGGGGTGAGAACTGGACACTGGATAAGCAATCAGAGGGCAGAATCCTTTGGGAATTCTTCCACTTCCCCCGATCTAGTCCCAACCTAATTCACCACCAAGTTTTCTTTCGAGAGAATCAATTTATATCAACACTTTCCAAAGCACTCAGTTGACAGTTTTTGTAGAAATAACTTTCTCTTAGGCCGGGCACGGTGGCTCACGCTTGTAATCCCAGCACTTTGGGAGGCCGAGGCGGGTGGATCACGAGGTCAGGAGATCGAGACCACGGTGAAACCCCGTCTCTACTAAAAATACAAAAAAATTAGCCGGGCGTGGTGGCGGGCGCCTGTAGTCCCAGCTACTCGGAGAGGCTGAGGCAGGAGAATGGCGTGAACCCAGGAGACAGAGCTTGCAGTGAGCCGAGATTGCGCCACTGCACTCCAGACTGGGCGACAGAGCGAGACTCCGTCTCAAAAAAAAAAAAAAAAGAAAGAAATAACTTTCTCTTTGCACTCATGGTTCAACAGTTGCCCCAGGATTTAATGAAATCACAGAACTACTATAATAAAATCAGAATGAACAGATCTGGGAGTGAACACATTTGATCCTGTGTAAGTATGAGATTCCAGTGTGGGAGCAGAAATGTCCAGATACCTAGTCATGACCACATGACCATGAGGGGTGTCAGTTAACAGCCTCTACTCCCCTCCTATCTCCAAAAAAAAGCAGCTTACAGAAGAATTCTTAAATTCTGATTTTCTTATTAATAGTTTCTGGCCAGGACCAACAACCAAAGCATTCATTTATTTAGGAAGAGCTTCGGGTTGGTGTGTTTGTTTTTTCCCCCTCATCTCTATTTCCTTTTTACCACAAATTCTGGAAATTCATGCCTAAGAATTCTTCAGACTAGTCTTTACACAGGTGCAAATAAGAAAGTGCCTACCCAGGTGGACCCTGGATTTATGTTTATTAAGACTATATCTTTTGTCAGCCAGGCGCGGTGGCTCACGCCTGTAATCCCAGCACTTAGGGAGGCCGAGGCAGGCGGATCACGAGGTCAGGAGATTGAGACCATCCTGGCTAACATGGTGAAACTCCGTCTCTACTAAAAATACAAAAAATTAGCCGGGCACGGTGGCGGGCGCCTAGTAGTCCCAGCTACTCGGGAGGCTGAGGCAGGAGAATGGGGTGAACCTGGGAGGCGGAGCTTGCAATGAGCCGAGACTGCGCCACTGCACTCCAGCCTGGGTAACAGAGCAAGACTCCGTCTCAAAAAAAAAAAAAAAAAAAAGACTATCTTTTGACAATTTTGTTTTTACATTTAAAATACATCATGACATGAACTTTCCAACACCTGACCCAGAATTTGGTTCAACAAATAAAATTTAACTCTCACATGACTCCAATTACTCATCTTCTATTCCATTTAAATGAGAAAATGCTATTCTAATAATGGAACTTTTTTTTCAGTCTGTGGGTAGGGAAAGGGATTAGCCAAAAGAGAATCTGTTGAGATTACTCCACTGAAATTTCATAATAAAAAAACTATATAATCATATTTCATGTAGGGGATCAGATATTTTACCTAAAAACTGCCTAGACACTTAAGACTTACTAAAAAAAAAAAAAGTTAAATGTTGATCACTTTAACGGATTTTTAAACAGATTTCAAAGATGTTAATTGCATTATAATTTATGACAGCAAAAAAGTGCCTAAATATCCAATAAAGGAATGGTTATATAAATGACATGTCCACATGAAAGATCACGTAGCTGTTAAAAATCATGTCATGTAAGAATATTCTGATTTAAAAAATAAGAAAATACCCAGAGTATAACTTTAGGTTAAAATCAAACAAAAACTCTACAAAAACTCTAAAAAATCATCCCAAAAGGGAACAACAAAGGAAAAAAACTTAAATGCTTTGTTAACAGTGTTTATCTCTGGGTAGTGATATGATGTGATTACACTTTTCTTCTTTATGGCTGTGTTTTCCAAATTTTCTATCATAAACATGTAAAACATTATTTTTAAAAGTTTGATTAGTTGGGATCAGAAATAAAACATACTATTATACTTCCCTGCCCTTTTAAACAGAGTACATGAAACTAAGGTAGCTTTCCTTGATGATCTAGAATTGTTGTTACGAATATCAAGTAACTATGGTGCTGTCTCTGATAGAGCAATACCCTTGGGCTATGGAAGCAGACGGGTATGTTTCTCCCCTAAATAAGCATTTGCCAAAGTGTGCCCCCAAGGACCCAGTCCTGTGAGCTTTTCTAAGAGCGCTGCAATCAAGTGTGAATGGGAAATACTGTGTAGGTTGCTCCTCTGGAGCTTCACCACACACTCTAGCAGAAGAAACAAAACCTCTCTTGGCCGGTGTGGTGGCTCACGCCTACAAATCCAACACTTGAGAGGCCAAGACAGAAGGATTGCCTGAGCTCAGGAGTTTGAGACCAGCCTACGCAACCATAGCAAGACCTCATCTACGCTAGAAATCAAAAAAGTCAGCTAGGTGTAGTGGCAAGCGCCTGTAATCCCAGCTACTCAGGAGGCTCGTTTGATGGAGGCTGCAGTGAACTATGGTCATGCCACCACGCTCTAGCCTGGGCGACAGAGTGAGACCTTGTCTCAAAAAAACAAAAAATCCCTCTTTAATTCCCAAATTTATTTACCATGGAACTCTTTTTAATGTAATTATAATACAATCAACATCCACAAAATTAGAGATCTAAGGAAAACACTACCCTAATCAAATGGCCACAAAACGTATTCACATAACAGCTTCCACTTACTGGGTTCTTTTTCTTGCCAGGCATGGTGTAAAATAGTTTATACACATCATCTTATTTAGTCCTCAGAATAACTCAATAAGGATGGTATTACTAACTCCCATTTTAAAGAGGAGGAAACTGACACATAGGAAGGTTAAATACTTGCCCCAAAGTTTCCTAGCAACCCAAATCCTGTCTTAACCATGATGCTTCAACAGTCAATTTCCAATTTTTGTACAGCTTTTATGACTTTTGACTCCTGTGTCACTTACTTCTTGATGATGTTATTGGTTCTTCTAGTTTTTCCCCACAGTCTTAACATTTGCCACTGGCAGATAAACCATATGACTAAGTGAATTATTATTTGAACTGTGTGCAAAGCAAGACTCAACAGGCTCTGCTATGAGTCCAGTATGTCCTTGAAGTCAGTTATCTCGGCTGCCCAAAGATCATTTTTATCAACCATCTTTCAGCCTAACTCATATCCCAGCTTTCTAATCTCATCCCCCTCAAATCCATCCTTCCCCTGGCTGCCAAAATCATCTACATAAATGGCGAGTGTGACCAACCACAGCACTCCCTGGCTTAAATCCTCCAACGGCTCCCTGCCTAGAGGATCAAGCCCAAGCTCCTTAACAGGGCATATGAGGCCATCTGGTTCCTGACTGCCTTTTGGGCCTCAGCCCCCACTACACTCTGCCCTGGTCCCTCCAGCAATACTTATAATATTCCTGTGCGCACACACACTCCATCCCAGCTTCTTCCCTAAGTGCCTTTGTTCCTCCCATATGCCTGGGAGCCCTTCTCCCTCATTACCTGGCTAACTCTTAACTCATTCTCTGAATCACAACTTATGAGTCATTCATCTTCTCCAGGAAACACTCCCTGCTGACCCCCCACCTTCCAAAGGCTTACTGGATCTCCCCCCACCAGCGTGTGGGCCTCACTACTGTTTCACGTGTACCCTGTACACCTGCATGATCCTAAATGATGAAAACTATGTGGTTTACTGGTTTCACATCCCCCAAGTGGCACACCACAGGTGCTCTGCAAAGGCTGGGTACATGAATACACTTGACCCATGAATACACTTGACCTCAGCCATGTTCACATTAATGAAAACTGCTGTCTGATGGCAAACATGTTAGCCCACTTTTTTTTTTTTTTTTTTTTTAGACAGGGTCTCACTATGTCGCCCAGGCTGGTCTCAAACTCATGGGGCTCAAGAGATCCTCCCACCTCAGCCTTCGGAGTAGCTGGATTTACAGGTGTCAGCCACCACACTCAGCTCTGATGACAAACATGAATTAGCACTATGTTCCTCTACTATCCTAGACACTGGGCTGCAGATATAAATATAACCTCGAGGTGCCATTAGTTAACCTTGGAGATAAAAGGTTTGATTTAAAAGAAACATTAGCTGTAACGTTGCTTGAAATATAACAAATTATTCAAATATCTACTTTTCACATAGACTCTTTGACAAAGTAATGGACTACATTCCTCACAATCCCATGACAAATACTTTGAAAAGCTTTCCCTTGACACACTGTAATGTATTCTAGAGACAACAAAAGCTAAGCTAAGTCACCTCTCTACTTTCATTCTGCCCTTGGAAGAAATTCTACAAAGACATTTCCTCTGCTTTTGTATCATTGGGTAAGACATCATTTCCAATGATGAAATTTGAAAACTCACATAGCTGGGGAAGGAAATAAACCAACGAGAACTCTTGTCTCAGCATGTTCTGAGCGCCAGTGATTACCTACGAGTGGCTGACACACAGTCTTCTAGATCACCTCCCACTGCGTACCTGGCATGAATCCCCATAGCAACATTCTGCTACAAATACTGTAATCAAAGCCAAACAGGCAACAAGGCTGGCATTCCTCAGCTCAAGAGCACAACCACTCTGCATACGACCGACCGACCGGTGAGGGTCAAACAGTGCAGTCTACTTCTGGGTTCCTCTTCCAGCCAGTCTCTAACAGGATGTTAGGTCATCCAACTTGTTTCTCTCGTTTCTCCCCTCCCTTCGATGGCACCTCTTTCCTTCTCCCAACCCACTAATAGCTCCTAGTGGCCTTTCAAACTTTTATATTCTCCTTGATTTCCACAAGCACTTGGAGGAGAGTGGCTTGAATTTCTATCTCCAAGCAGAGCATTCCCCCCGAGCTCCAGAACCACACTCCAACTGCCTGCGGGACAGAGCCCTGCCCATCCCTCATGCTCAGCCTAATCCAGCCTCAATGACTCCCTCCCTCCTGCACCCCCACTGCCCCTCCCCTCCCCACTCACCAGAGCCCCATCTCCTACTCACTTCCACTTGAAGCCCGGTTATCACCACTCACTCAGGAGCACTAACCGGGCACATCCTGGGTGCCAGGCATTGTGCTGGGTGCCAAGGACAAAAAGACAAACATGACAAAATGCAGCCCCCAAGCCAGTGGGGAACACAGGGAAGTGACTTACAAAATATTTGTCAAGTGCCACAGGAGAGGTATACAAAGAAGCTAAGGGACCACGTGCCTGTGACAGAGGTAGGGAAAGCACTTCAGGTCAGCAGGAGAGGGGACGTGAGAAAGGGAGTCTGGCCAGCTGGTCCGAATACCTCTTCCAGAGCCCTAGCTCAAATCCTAATTTCTTCCTAACCTCCACTTCCCGCAGCCAACCTGGTCCTGCCACGCCAAGCCAGCCCACGCTCTGCTGCCAGATTAACCTTCCTAAAGAGCAGTTTCAGGCCGGGCTCGGTGGCTCACGCCTGTAATCCCAGCACTTTGGGAGGCTGAGGCGGGCAGATCACCTGAGGTCAGGAGTTCTAGACCAGCCCGACCAACATGGAGAAACCCCATCTCTACTAAAAATACAAAATTAGCCGGGCATGGTGGCGCTTGCCTGTAGTCCCAGCTACTTGGGAGGCTAAGGCAGGAGAATCGCTTGAACCTGGGAGGCAGAGGTTGCAGTGAGCCGAGATTGCGACATTGCACTCCAGCCTGGGAGACAAGAGCAAAACTTGGTCTCAAAAAAAAAAAAAAAAAAAAAAAAAAAAAAAAGAGCAGTTTCATCCGACTGCTTCTCTGCTCCAAAATGGTCACGAAGCTCCTTGTTTCCTCCTAAATTAACCACCACGGGGCGCACACCCTGGCACTCCCCCTCACCAGCCCTATTTCTTGTCATTTCTCTACACACAAATACATGCCATCTGGCCAAAGTAGACGAGAACTCGCTCGTCGGACAACCCATCCCTGCTTTCCTGCCTCTGTGCCTGTGTCACTTCCTCCTGAGCCCCCATTATTGTCCATCAAAAGCCTACTTAGAGAAATAAATAATTCACAACAGTGGGCATGGGGAAGAGCACACCGAGGGCAGAGCACGAGGTGGGGGGTTCTGCCGGTTGGCAGTGTTTACTTCCTCGGCTGGGTGGCAGGTACACAAAGTTCCTTATTCTCTGTGCCCTCTGGTAGATATTATTCTATTTAATAATTTATTTTCTTAACGTTTACCTACCTATCAAAGTCTGTCTCTTTTGTTTTGTGGGGACGTAAGTTAAAAAACAACAAAAAAAAAACAGTGTCTCTTGCAACAGAAACCTAACATAGCCAGAGAGCTTTTTCATCTGAACTTCAATGTCATTTAGAATTCACATCTGGCTTTTTTTTTTTTTTTTGAGACAGCCTCACTCTGTCACCCAGGCTGAAGTGCAGTGACATGATCATGGCTCACCACAGCCTCAACCTCCCAGGCTCAGGCAATCCTCCCACCTCAGCCTCCTGAATATCTGGGACTACAGGTGTGTGCTACTATGTCCGGCTAATTTTTTTATTTTTTGTAGAGATGGAGTTTCGCCATATTGCCCAGACTGGTCTCAAACTACGGGGCTTAAGTAATCTTCCCACCTCGGCCTCCCAAAGTGCTAAGATTACAGGTGTGAGCCACTGCACCCTGCCTGGCCTTTTTCTTACTTTTTTTCAAAAAACTGTGGTATAATATACATAAAATTTTCCATCGTAACCATTTTTAAGAGAACAGTTGACAGTTCAGTGGCACTGAGTACATTCATATTATTATGCCACCATCACCACCATCCACCTCTAGAGCCCTTCATCTTCCCTAACAAACTCCCTATTCCCTCTTGTATTGCAGGCATTTCTGTATTTAGTTTATTCCCAAATTATAATCTAGGGATTATGTCCTACTTGTGTATCCATCCTTTACAATACCCTGCACAGGGAAGTGTCCAAGAGCTGTGGAACCGAAATGGAATCTTCCATTTGGGCATCAAGGAAACTACGCCTTTTAGCTAACAATAACTACCAAGTGTTCACTCTGTGCTAAGTATCATATTAGGAATCTTATTTCATTTAATCTACCCAACAATGCTATGAAAAAGGTTATTGTTATTTTCTCCTTAATTTCCAGTGAGGTAACAACAATTAAAAAGACCAAATACTTGTCAAAGGTCAACCACTGGTATCGAAAGCCAGTTCTGACTCCGACCACTGTGCGATGCCACCCCCACTGCACTTTCAGTAAACGCAGAAGAGCAACTAAATAAATTGATCAAATTTCACCTAAGCCAGTCTACATATTCTGAAAATTGCATCTTAAAAAAAGGGAGCTAACAACAGGTGCTGGAGAGGATGTGGAGAAATAGGAACACTTTTACACTGTTGGTGGGACTGTAAACTAGTTCAACCATTGTGGAAGTCAGTGTGGCGATTCCTCAGGGATCTAGAACTAGAAATACCATTTGACCCAGCCATCCCATTACTGGGTATATACCCAAAGGAATATAAATCATGCTGCTATAAAGACACATGCACACGTATGTTTATTGCGGCACTATTCACAATAGCAAAGAGTTGGAACCAACCCAAATGTCCAACAACGATAGACTGGATTAAGAAAATGTGGCACATATACACCATGGAATACTATGCAGCCATAAAAAAGGATGAGTTCATATCCTTTGTAGGGACATGGATGAAACTGGAAAACATCATTCTCAGTAAACTATCGCAAGGACAAAAAACCAAACACCGCATGTTCTCACTCATAGGTGGGAATTGAACAATGAGAACTCATGGACACAGGAAGGGGAACATCACACTCTGGGGACTGTTGTGGGGTTGGGGGAGGGGGGAGGGACAGCATTAGGAGATATACCTAATGCTAAATGACGAGTTAATGGGTGCAGGAAATCAACGTGGCACATGGATACATATGTAACAAACCTGCACATTGTGCACATGTACCCTAAGACCTAAAGTATAATAAAAAAAAAAAAGGGAGCTGGCCTCTACTGAATGCTTCCTCTGTACCACTTCTGTTGTGACATTTAGCCTTACAAGTACCCTAAAAGATAGGCATATTATCCTTTCTTTACAGTTGAGGAAACTGAAGCACAGAGTTTAAGTCACTTAAAGTCACACAACTCAGTTCCGTGCTTTCCATGAAATCCTGATGCCTCACTTAACGATAAAATGACATACAACTGAATTTCAGTACATATTCCTAGGCACAGTAATTTTTTACTCATGTAAAAGGTCCATGGAAAAGATTTAAACGTAAAAGTTGAAGCCTTTACGCGTACATAATGATTATACAACACGGATAAAAACAAACTCCAGTAATATTATACTCAAGAGTGCAAATCTTAGCTTCTAAAACAGTCTCACCAGCATTCAGAGCATGTTCGGGAGCCAGTCCCTGGATTTAAAGCAAGGTCAATACATTTCAATGAGCCATTATGATTCATGCAGTAGCTTTCAGCCCCACACACAAATCACACCCGAACACGCCTTAGGGAAACAGCTTCTTCCAGACCAGAGCTCTTTACTTTCCACAAAACAATCTGTCTTTCAGACCCTCAGCATTTTTGCATGCGGGCATGGGCATTTTCATGCCATGGGAACAAAGATCTCCAATTTGAATCGTTAGTGGAATCTTTAGCAGTAACCAATCAGCATTTCCTCAGAAAGCACAGTGAAGAAGTAACTGAAGAGGTCCGGTTTAGTTGCCTAATCCCCTAAGCCACAGTTCCTTTTAAGGGAGTGCCCTGCAAGTCCAATGGGGTTAATGTGGACAGATGAAGGCACATTCCACTGCCATGTAAAAATAACTTTAAAGATAAAATACATGCATATGAAACATTAGCCTGCAGTACAGACAAGAGCATAAGATCATGAAGGATATACTACATTTAGGGAATTGCATAATGAACAGGAGGAACAGGAAGAGAGAAACTGACACACAGGCCCAGAAAATGAGGACTGTAGCTAGCTCCGAAATCATGTTCACTACTTAAACTGCACTGAAACTCACACGCCACAATTAAAACAATGTAAGTGAAGCATAATGAACAGCTGCAGTTAAACCTAACAGTGAATGCCTTCAAAACCTAGCCACTTTTTCCAGCCTCCACAAAATATCCCCTCAGGCTTAAAGAAGCCTTACTCTACAATTTAAAACACTTCCTTCTGCCAATTAAAAAAAAAAAAAAAAAGAAATCCTTCGGTTCAGGTTAAGAGATTCTATGCTGTGAAAGGCCTGTTATATTTACCATTTCACCCTATACCTACTCAAATACATAATCATTTTGACCACAGAAAGATAAATGTTTGGCTGGGCGTGGTGGCCCACGCCTGTAATCCCAGCACTCTGGGAAATCAAGGCAGGAATACGGTTTAGGGCCAGGAATTCAAGAGGCAACACAGCAAGACCCCATCTCCACAAAAAAACAAAAATAAAAAATTAGCTGGTGGCAGCGGGGTGCGGTGGCTCACGCCTTTAATTCTAGCACTATGGGAGGCTGAGGTAGGCCGATCGCCTGAGGTCAGGAGTTCAAAACCAGCCTGGTCAACATGCTGAAACCCCATCTCTACTAAAAATACAAAAATTAGCTGGGTGTGATGGCGCACACCTGTGAGCCCTGCTACGCAGGAGGCTAAGGCACGAGAACCACTTGAACCCAGGAGGCCGAGGTTGCAGTGAGCCGAGATTGTACTACTGCACTCCAGCTGGGCAACAGAGCAAGATCCTTTCTCAAAAAAAAAAAAAAAAAGGAAAAGGTAAATGTTTTTTAGGCTAATTGCAAATCATAATTTACTCAACATTCTTGAAATGGGATCCTAGTAACTTTCAGGATGATCTGGTATTAATGATTGTCAGTCATCTTTCAAAAAGAGAAATATTAATACAAGTGATTAATTATTGCAATCACTTTTTATTGAGCCCTACTGATGGGCTGTGTTAAGTACTAACAGGCATCATCTCACCTGATCCTCACATTAACTTTATGAAATAGGTATTACTGTCATATTATCCTTTTCCAACAGATATTCAGGCAGGTGAAGTGACTTGCCTGCAATCACACAGCTGGGAAGCGGCCAAGTCCAGTCTGGAGTGTGTGATTCCAAAGCCAGAATGTTCTTTAACACGCCATCACAAATGTTCCATTTGGTCAGCAGGGGACAGTTCATAAAATATTTTCTTCTATTGTGTCTCACAATCACCCCCAACATAAGCCAATGCATAGCATTACCAGGTGAGTGAAACTACCATGACCAAAAATTTCGGTTCACATTACATCCATTCCGAGAAAGGCACCACACACGACCAGGACAACAGGATTGACAGTGATCCTCGCTAGGTGAGCTAAGGTATTTTGGTTTTCAAGTTGTTTCCTTGTTTTAAAAGGACTACACCCAGAAAAGCAAACTACTGCTGAGTAATTTAATGTGAACTATGCAGACTTATCAAGTGGAGTCACTCAGGCCTCAATACTTCTCTTGGGTATTCAGGTATGGTCACTTTCACTCAAAAAAAAAAAAAAACAAAAAAAATTCCTGCCAGACGAATTTACCTTTCTCTTTAAAAAATAATCTTCAGGTTCCGAGGTAGAGGAAACAGGTGAGGTTGTCCCTAACAGCCTCCAAGTGAACAGAATGAACTTGATTCGTTCCACAATCTTCCCTCCACTAAAGGCAGTTTATTTCTATTAATGTTCCACCAACAAAGCTACAGTACTCAGTTCTTACTGCAACAGAATAGTCACATATACCAAAATAACTTGTAGGCAGTGTTACACATTAGAAAAATATACCTATCATTTTATTATTAAACCAGAAAAACCCTGCTGACAATCAACAAAAGGTCTCCCAGCAACTGAAAAGCAGAGAAACTAAGCAAAGATTTTTTCTTTGGAGACATGAAACTCATTCAGCTAAGAAAGATGGATTTTGTCACTTATTATTCTCCAAAATGGAAGGTGCCACATGGAGACCATAAACGGGGTAAACTGTATCTTGGAGCAACGTTATTATGTGCCAAGTTACAAAGCCCATGAATACAAGGGGTTATTAATGGAAAGACTGATAGCATCTTACTACAGTGGCCTCTCTGTAGCTCCGGACAATGATCTGTTGAGGGTTTTCCAGGGATTTTGAATGTGCAACCTCCATACAGGCTCTCTTTTAAGGGGACTGGCTTGGTGCTAAACAATCCCTCTTCGGAAAGAAAGCCAAAAGCCCCCACACGGGCTCCTGGGTGAGAGGCTCAGCACTGTAGGCGTGGGAAGGCTCAGACTTCAGAGACATAAAGGAGTGGTAGGTGGGCCAGGAAGAGCTGGGATTAGCCTGGGCCCACCTGCCTGGAGGAGAACCAGACCCATAAGATCAGACTTTCCGAGAATGAGTCCAAATGGGCTGAGAGAAAGGGAGCACGCACTGCAAATCTGCAAGGATGAAGTCAGTTACCCGAGAGCAAACCACACCTCAAGGTATGAAGGAAGATAACCAGAAACAGGAGCTGGCACATGCCTTTCGGGGGCTGGGCAAGGCTTGACTCTCAGAGGTGAGGGTTGGCAGCCAGCCCCAAACCCCCATTTTATCTTCTTCCTGAAACAGCTCCAGGAACCTTCCTTGGTCCTAGACACGTGAGACACAGTGGTACAAAGCCAGCCACACGAAATTTCCCACCTTCCCTTCCTCGGTGGAGGGGGCAACCCTTACAGAAAGACGTATCCTGTCGCCACCCTTAGGCCTATCCACGAACTCCCGTAACTCTGCTTGGGCCACTTCAAAAGAAGTCAGACTCCAGGGGCACTCTTGGGACCCCTTAGATACATGGAACCTTCAAACCTTACCCTGGCTATGGTATGACCATGGACTCCTGCCTCCAAACCCTGGAGACCCTCACCCAACCCTTAAAGAGCCTCAGAACCACCTCATAGACTTGGCTACAGACCCTCAGCCTCCCGAACCCATCTTGGAACCCTCAATTCTCTCCTAAGAGTCCTATTTGGATAGTCCACTCAGTCCCCCAAAACCTACTCTGATCCCCTATAGCTGCCTCAGTCCCCCTGGATGCCCCCAACCTTTCCTCTCAAAGGAAACCCCCCAACCCCTACCAGATCTAGCTCTTGGTCCCCCTCAGTCACCCCTAATCCTCGCCTCCGATTCAGCCCTTATTACTCTCCCCTCTCCTCCGGACAAACCAATCTCAGATCCCCCTAGTTCCGTCCTCTTCCGCCTGGACCCAACGATAGCACTCTAATCCCCAAATTCCCATTCCAGGCTCCCTAATCTCCACTTCAGACCCAGCCTTAAGTCCTCAGCCCCGCAAAACCTTGTCTCAGGACCCCCAATCGGCTCCCCAAGCCCCGTCTCAGGACCCTTTTTCCCGCCTCCGCCCTAGTCTCGGTCCCCTCAGTCCCTCAAACCCTCTCTCAGGCCCCCTATTCCTGCCTAAGCACCAGTCGCGGTTCCCTGGCTCCCGAACCCCGCCCCAAGCGCCCCCATTTCTAGCCCAGTTCCCTCAACACGACCAGAGGCGCCGCGGTCGCCTCCGCCTCCGGCCACCGTTCGAGGAGCGAACGCTGCTCGAGGCCCCACAGCCGCCGCCTTAAGCCCAGCTCGGCTCACCTCCTCCATCTTCTGCACCATCTCCGTCAGCTGGCCCTCGTCCTCCAGCAGCTCGTTGAGCTGCACCAGCGACAGCCCGGCGAACCGGGCTTCGCTCCCGGCGCCCGCCATCCCCACGTCTCGGCCGTCGTCGCCACCGCCGCTGCGGCCACCAGGCTCCGCCGACCGGAAGCGCCGCCCTCAAGGGCCGCCCCCCGCGGGGGGGCACGTGACGCCAGCCCTGGGTCGTGACGTCATCACCGTGCGGGCGGGCGGGCGGACGTGACGTAAGTGTCGCGGCTCGCGTGAAGTGGAATGTGTCAGGGACAGTCGGGACTTCTAAAGGGAGGGGAAGGGCACTATGATTGGGCTGTGACGCGTGAGCGCATTAATGACGTCACTGCGGCTCGGGAGAGCGCGCCATGAGGTCATAACAGTCTTTTTCCTCCAGGAAGAGAGAGACCGCGATCCAAGGAAAACAGGCAGTGGGAAGGAAGTTACTGCAGCCTGTGAGCCCAGCTCGATGCACGGAACCCAAAAGACGGAGACTTCATGGGGAAACAACATTAGGTGTCACTGGTTCCTTGGAATTGTGGAGCTGCCACGTCATTCATTTAACAAATATGTTTTGAGACCTACTCTGTACTGGGCATTGAGTATACAGTTCTGAATAAAGCAAAACGGACCCCTGCTTACATGGAGCTAACAGAATGAAAGAGGACGCAAACAAAACAAGAAATAAGTAAAATAATTAGGAGATCACAAGGGAATGGACACTGAAATAAGAGAATAAAAAGACCTTTAGGGTAGTAAGAGATGGCACTTTCAGAGAAGGTGGCGTCTAAGGAAATGTGAAGGATGAAAAGGGAGGAACCAGCCACCATTTCTGTAGGGAGCTCAAGGCAGCAAAACCAGCACGTGCAAAGGCCCTGAGACAAGACTAACTTGGTGCATTCAGGAATGGGAAGAAGGCCAGTAAGGCTGGAGCATTTTGAGCAAGGACCCATTGAGTGGCCCCTTTGCATCACCTCGGAGGAAGGTGCCCAGACATCCAGATGGGCCAACCTGTGCTCCTTCAGAAACAACACGATTTAGGGTGCAGTCGCTCTCAGTCTCCCAGCTACCGGGAAGCCTCTTAAGATCCAGGAGCCTGGGAACTCATTATCCTACTTTGGAATCTGTCATAGTTCTAGTTAGAAGAAACCTAAGGCTGAGGTTAATGACAGCCCCCTAATTTTACACATAAGGAAACTGAAGCCTTGGGAGGGGGAAGTTTTTTGGGCTTTTGCTTTGTTTCTGAAAATCAAGTAATTGGCAGGTCTCCTGGCTCCCGGTCTGGCGTCCACCACGCTGGCATCATAACACACTGACCTCGTCGCATAACTCAGCTCTGAACACAGTCGAGGCATTCAGCAAATGCTTATCGGCAGACTTAGGGGCTTTGTGTATGAAGCTGATGCTTCTGCAACTCCATGGGTAAAACATAAGGTCTGTGTTCTCCATCCATACGTTAGGCTGGGCTCTGCCAACCTCTTCTCTCCTTCCAGCCCGTTGTACTAAGGGCTCGTGTTTGCAGAAAAATGATGAAAGTTAGAGGAACTATTGCTTTTTTTATTTTTTGAGACAGAGTCTTGCTCTGTCGTCCAGGCTGGAGTGCAGTGGTGCGATCTCAGCTCACCTCAATCTCCGCCTCCTGGGTTGAAGCAATTCTCCTGACTCAGCCTTCCAAGTAGCTAGGACTACAGGCATGCACCACCACGCTCAGCTAATTTTTGTGTTTTTAGTCGAAATGGGGTTTCACCATGTTGGCCAGGTTGGTCTCGAACTCCTGACCTCAAGTGATCTGCCCACCTCAGTCTCCCAAAGTGCTGGGATTACAGACCTGAGCCACCGCGCCCAGCCAAAAGAAATGTTTCTTGTGATCCGTAAGCTAAAGGTTTTTTGTTTGTTTGTTGTTGTTGTTGTTGTTGTTGTTGTTGTTGTTTTGAGATAGAGTCTCGCTCTGTCGCCCAGGCTGGAGTGCAGTGGCGTAATCTCAGCTCACTGCAAGCTCTGCCTTCCAGGTTCACGCTGTTCTCCTGCCTCAGCCTCCCAAGTAGCTGGGACTACAGGCACTCGCCACCCCGCCCGGCTAATTTTTTGTATTTTTAGTAGTGATGGTGTTTCACAGTGTTAGCCAGGATGGTCTCAATCTTCTGACCTCGTGATCCGCCCACCTCGGCCTCCCAAAGTGCTGGGATTACAGGCATGAGCCACTGTACCCGGCCAAGCTAAAGGTTTTATTGAGCTCAAAAGGACACTCAGTAGTTTTCTTCCTTCTAACTTGTTATACTTGGTGAAGAAAGATGGCTCTAAGGAGGAAAGGACACAAGCGGGAAGGAGATGTAGGAAGCTGGCGTTTCTTTTTTCCATTTCCCTCCAGGAGAAGAATAGACCTGTCAAATGGAGAATAGTAGCTCTATTTCCAGGAAATCCTCTCTATGAGGCTTAAGATGTCCAGGAATTTCTCATAGTCCCCACAGAAGGTGAGAATAAGGTAGGGGTCAGAGCTCTCCAGAATCTAGAAGGATGATGTGATTTAACCAAGAACATACCCCAGGAACGAAACTGGCTTCAGAATGGCATACCCATATACAGTGACCTCTAAAGGTACTAAGTTTAAACAAGGCTCACTTGCCACCCTTGCCCAGTCCTTTTATAACTCTTCTCATACCTGCTATCTGCCACCAACCTATTGGAGTCATACACCACTTCCTTTGTTAGAGCAAACCACAAAATCATCTTGTTTTCTGCTACTCTAAAAACTTCTTGTCACTCTTAAAGGGGGTTGAGAGAAGAAAAGAAAATGTCAAAGCTTCCTCGCATCAGTGTCAAACCTGTCAATTTAATGCATGGATGGATTTGCATGTCTTTTTCCTTTTATCGGTTGGCTGATATTTGGGTTTCTTTATGCACCTACGTCTGCTTGTAATGCTTGTGGGTTAACTAAGATTTTGCTCTGGTGAATCAAGGGCAATGTATGCATGTGCCAGAGCTTCACTCTCAATGGGAGCATTGTTGCCATCTGAGCAATGAATCTCCTGTTACACAATATTGGGAATTGTTTGGCAAGCATACTTAAAACACACACACACACACACACACAAAAAACCTTTGCATAGTTGAACCTAAAAATCTTCTAGCCTTGGGGTTAGAATTCTTTCTCTCCCATTGGTAGATTTATCCAGAAATAATTTCCAGTTTGAGACGCTGGGAGAAAATGTATTAATAAGAAGGTGTCCATAGCATAGCACACATAGCTACAAAACTATGTGTGTGCACCAGAGGATTTATTCCCCCAGGTGTCAGGTGGAATAGCCATGCTTCTCTGGGGACTCACAGCCTGATGTCACCACCATGTCACTGTCATGTACTGATACTTACATGTCCTTACGTGTCCAAAATGACCTACATACTAGTCATCCAGAAAAAAGAAATCCTTTTACAGTCTCTGCTTTGGAGAGCAAGAGAAGATATACAAATATAGAATAGTATTTTTAAAATTATATTTAGGGTTGATGTTATTTTGGTGTGTTATAAAGTTAGGGGGCCAGGCCCGGTGTCTTACACCTATAATCCCAGCACTTTGGTAGGCCAAGGCGAGTGGATCGCTTGAGGTCAGGAGTTCGAGACCAACCTGGCCAATGTAATGAAACCCCATCTCTACTGAAAATACAAGAATTAGCCAGGTGTGGTGGCATATGCCTGTAGTCCCAGCTACTTGGGAGGCTGAGGCAGGAGAGTCACTTCAACCTGGAAGACGGAGGTCTATAGAATGGTCACAGGAGGGGAGGGTGAATAAATGACCATTATTATGAGAACTTAAATGTCCAGCAGTATGGGAATGGTTAAGTAAATTGTAGTAAATCTGATCAATGGTATATTTTCAGCCATTAAAATAAGATACGCAAAGACTATGAAGCTACGTGGAAAAACCAACATCAGTTAAGGTACAAAAGCAAAATATAAATGTAGGCTGGGCATGGTGGCTCACACCTATAATCCCAGCACTTTAGAAGCCTGGGGTGGGATGATCCCTTGAGTACAGGAGTTCAAGGCCATCGTGGGCATGCGAGGGAGACTCTGTCTCTACAAATATAAAATAAAAAAAAAAAATAGCCCGGCACGGTGATGCATGCCTGTGGTCCCAGCTACTTGGGAGGCTGAGGTGGGAGGATTGGTGAGGTCCAGGAGGTTGAGGCGGCAATGAGCTGTGGTCGCACCACTGCACTCCAGCCTGGCCAAGAGATTAAGACCCTGTCTCTTTCTCTCTCTCTCTCATTCTCTGTGTGTATATGTGTGTGTCTGGGTATATATATCACATGTATAATGTGTATACAGACTGATTATAATGAACAAGCTATATTTCTATAGGACAAAGAGTCGAGAGTAACAAAGTATTTAAGTTGTTAGTGGAGAAGTTAGTATTTTTTTTTTTTTTTAAGGTTACAACAATGCTTGTGGATTGAAGTTTTTTTTGTTTTTGTTTTTGTTTTTTTGAGACAGAGTTTCGCTTTGCCGCCCAGGCTAGAGTGCAGTGGCACGATCTCAGCTCACTGCAACCTCCGCCTCCCAGGATCAAGTGATTCTCATGCCTCAGCCTCCTGAGTAGCTGGGATTACAGGCACATGCCACCACGCCCAGCTAATTTTTATATTTTTAGTAGAGACGGAGTTTCAACATGTTGGCCAGGCTGGTCTCGAACTCCTGATCTCAGGTGATCCACCCACCTTGGCCTCCCAAAGTGCTGAGATTACAGGAGTGGGCCACCACACCCGGCCAAGGATTTTTGTATTTTTTTTTTAACTAAAAGAGGAAAACTAATATAACTAATGTAAATGTAGCTGCTCACAACCTCAAGAAAAACAGAAAAGAGTTCATTAAATGTCACTGGCACAACCAAAATGGTCACCAACAAAAATAATAAAATCCCGAAAACCCAAACTTTTGTGCTGCACCAACCCACAATAAATAAAAATGTATTAGGTGATATGCCATGAAACAGAGCAGGGCAGATTTTCACAGCCTGATTTTCACTAAACTCCCTGCTGGAGTGCTACTGAAAATTCACTTTTCTTACTATTTACTTAGAGGAAGATGGGGGTCTTAATCTTGCTCTTTTTTTATCTCTCAACAAAAATGCTTCTGTTTTGCATCATTATTTCATATTTAAAAAGAGGCAATAAAGCTATTTTTACCTCTTGTGTTGATCAACCCAGCCAGGGAGAACAATTGCAAGACCACTTAATTTTTGCTTCCCTTATGAATGATTTCTCTGGTCACCCCTAGAGAGGACCCCAACTGTTTTCAAGTCCCAGAACCTTGCTTTCCTCACTAAAATAGCCTTCAGAAAGTGGCCCTGCGGCATTTTTTTGCCTGATTTGTCTTGACACTGCAGATAAACCACAGAGGCAACAGACTGTTCCCTGCTTATATGCACTGTGATAAGCCTGACAGTTTCAAGATTAGGTTCATCCACCAAGAAATTAACTCAGCTCTAACATTCACTTCGAACCCTGACAACGTTGAAAAACCTTACATCGAAGTGGTTATAACACTTGAGTTGGTTTACACAGAGGTAAAAGTACAGAGACAGGATTTCCAGGCATTGGGTTTGCAAATTCTCTAGAGAGAAACTAGAAACTGAAACCCTCTCAAGGTGATTTTTTTTTTTTTTTTTTTTTTTTTTTTAGGAAACCTTTATAGGTTTTTGTTTGCTTGCTTCTTTAGTTACAAAAGTAATTTGCACCTTGAATTTCTTAACTGAGTCATGGGCTTATTATATTATTATCTATTCCTTTTGATAAATTTGAAATATTTATAATAAAATATACAAATTAACATCCAAATACTTAAAAATAACGTTTACTGTAAAAACTGTCTAAACTGTGAGAAGTGTGTAAACTGAAATGTTAACAACAAACCCTATTGAACCCATATCCCAGAGGTAGCCCCAGTGATCAGTTTTGTTTCTGGTTCTAGAATTTTTTAAAAGATAAACATGTATGGACTGGGCACGGTGGCTCACGCCTGTAATCCCAGCACTTTGGGAGGCTGAGGCGGGTGGATCACGAGGTCAGGAGATCGAGACCAGCCTGGGCAACATAGCAAGACCCCGTCTTTCAAAAAGAAAAAAAAAATGGCAGCCAGGCCAACATAGTGAAACCCCATCTTTACTAAAAATATAAAAATTAGCTAGGCATGGTGGTGTGCACCTGTGATCCCAGCTACTCGGAAGGCTGAGGCACAAGAATCTCTTGAACCCGGGAGGTAGATCTTGGCTGCAGTGGTGTGATCTTGGCACTTTGGGAGGCCAAGGTGGGAGGATCTCGAGCCCAGGAGTTCAAGATCAGCCTGGGCAACATGGAAAAACCCTGTCTCTACTAAAAACACATAAATTAGCCGGGCGTAGTGGTGCATGCCTGTAATTCCAGCACTTGGAAGACTAGATGGGAGGATCACCTGAGCCCAGGAAGTCGAGGCTGCAGTGAGCAGTGATCGTGCCACTGTACTCCAGCCTGGGCAACGAAGTGAGACTCTGTCTCAAAAAAAAAAAAAAAAAAATTACCTGGGCATGGTGGCACATGCTTGTAGTCCCAGCTACTTAGGAGGCTGAGTCAGGAGGATTGCTTGAGCCCAGGATTTGGAGGCTGCAGTGAGCTATAATCGTGCCGCTGCTCTCCAGCCTGGGAGACAGAGCAAGACCCTGTCTCAAAAGTAATAATAAAATGGCATAAAATAAAATTCAAACAGTAGATAAGGGGGTCAAACAAAAACCATTAACAACTTGTGTTTCCTTCCAGAAGTTTTTTCAATGCTTATTCAAGCAACTATATTCATATCCACCCTCCCACCACTTTTTTTTTTTAAAGCAAGAGAGATCACACTCTACTTATATGGAACGTGTCACTCTGCAATCATATAGCTAAGGACAAATCAATATAACTCCTTAGCGACATCAGCTGACCCATAGCTGGTTCCAAAACCTCTTGAAACCTGTTCAACAGGTGTTGCCTGAATTTGCCTTTCCCCTAGTAGTGCTGAAAATAATGTTGGTGTTTTTTTTTTTTTCCTTTGAATTCCATGCAGGGTGTTTTCTTCTTTTTTTTTCAAGTGAAGATTCTTCTCGGCAGAAGGTGTTAATCCAGGCACTAAATCTGGAACATTCTAATCACTGTGAAATTTTGCATGTCTCGTCTTATGCAGAAAATGTGTGAAGATACCAGTTTATTCTGCTCTTACCTTGTGGTCCTTCTCGAGGTGATTCTGCATATGCTAATGATCTTACGTCAGCTCCCACCTCAGTCACTCCGACCTCTTCACCTCCTGGACCTGTTGCCCTCAACGTCAGTGCTACAGAAACCCACCTAGTTTACGCTCTTCTTTCAAGAGGGGGTGCCTTATCTGATGCACTCAAAATCTACTCCCTCCTCCCGAGCCTTTCTATTTATATAACTGCATAATGTTTAACTGTACAGGGAAGCTATGAATCCTGTATTCATTTCCTATGCTGTGACAAACGACAACTAACTTAGTGGCTTAAGCAACACTCATTTCTTCTCTTACAGTTCTGCAGGTCAGATGTCCAAAATCACGAAGTCCTAAAGGCAAGGTGTTGGCAGCCCTGGTTCTTTCCGGAAACTCAGAGGGGAGAATCAGCTTCCTTGCTTTTCTCCCAGCTTCTAGGGGCCTCGGTCAATCTCTGCCTGTTTTCAGATCGCCTCCTCTGACCCTGATGCTCCTGCCTCCCTCTTAGGAAGGCTTTTGTGATGACACTGGACTCACCTGGATAGCCCAGGCGCCACTCCCCACCGCAAGGCCCTTCGCTTAATCAGACCTGCAAAGACTTTGTACCACACAAAACAACGCTGGCAGGGCATGAGGATGTGGGTGTAATTGGGGAATTATTATTTAGTCTTCCACGCCATCCTCCTTTACAAATAAATAAATTAGGACAAAGAAACTAAGTTCTCCTTGGCCACCTAACTATTCATCCTTTCTCCCCAGGGGCGACCACTGTTAACACTCCTTGGTGTGAATTTTTCCAAACCATTTTTATTCTTTAACATATATACATATGAATGCACAACAGATTTATTTAGTGTTGTTTTGGGTAGTATTTTTGTTAAAAAATATGGCATCCTATTCTGTAACATGCTTCTGTCTCTGTTTTGAAATCCATCTCTATTAATACACATAAAACTAGTTCAGCTACCACTTTTAAAAAATTACTTCTTATTGTGGTACAATATACATAAAGTTTATCATTCTAACCATTATTATTTATTTATTTATTTTTGAGACACAGTCTTGCTCTGTCACCCAGGCTGGAGGGCAGTGGCAGATCTTGGCTCACTGCAACCTCCACCTTCTGGGTTCAAGCAATTCTCCTGCCTCAGACTCCTGAGTAGCTGGGATTACAGGTACGCACCACCACACCCAGCTAATTTTTGTATTTTTAGTAGAGACAGGTTTTGCCATGTTGGCCAGGCTGGTCTCGAACTCCTGACCTCAAGTGATCTGTTCTCCTCAGCCTCCCAAAGTGCTGGGATTACAGGTGTGAGCCACCGCATCTGGCCCTTGCTGTTTTTGTGTGTGTGTGTGTTTGTTTTTTTGTTTTGTTTTTGTTTTTTTGGTTTTTTTGAGATGGAGTTTCGCTCTCGTTGCCCAGGCTAGAGTGTAGTGTGACTCGATCTCGGCTCACTGCAACTTCCACCTCCCAGGTTCTAGCGATTCTCCTGCCTCCACCTCCCAAGTAGCTGGGATTACAGGCATGTGCCACCACACCCAGCTATTTTTTTTTTTTTTTTTTTTTTAACTAGAGACGGAGTCTTGCTCTGTCGCCCAGGCTGGAATGCAGTGGCACAATCTCGGCTTACTGCAACCTCCGCCTCCTGGGTTCAAGCAATTCTCCTGCCTCATCCTCCCGAGTAACTGGGACTACAGGCACACTCTGCCATGCCCAGCTAATTTCTTTTGTATTTTAGCAGAGACAAGGTTTTCACCGTGTTGCCCAGGCTGCTCCTGAACTCTTGAACTCCAGCAGTCTGCCCTCCTTGGCCTCCCAAAGTGCTAGGATTACAGGTGTGAGCCACTGCACCAGGCCTAATTTTGTATTTTTAGTAGAGACAGAGTTTCACCATGTTGGCCAGGCTTGTCTCAAACTCCTGACCTCAGGTGATCCACCCACCTTGGCCTCCCAAAGTGCTGGGATTACAGGTATGAGCAACCATGCCCAGCCTCTGCTGTATTTTTAAAGTGCCCATGAGGGACTCGGCGTGGTGGCTTAGGTTTGGGAGGCTGAGGCGGGCAGATCACAAGGTCAGGAGTTCAAGACCAGCCTGGCCAACACAGTGAAACCTCGTCTATACTAAAACTACAAAAATTATGCCATGGAATACTATGCAGCCATAAAAAAGGATGAGTTCATGTCCTTTACAGGGACATGGATGAAGCTGGAAACCATCATTCTCAGCAAACTGACACAAGAACAGAAAACCAAACACCGCATGTTCTCACTCATAAGTGGGAGTTGAACAATGAGAACACATGGACACCAAGAGGGGCATATCACACACCGGGGCCTGTCAGGGGGTTGGGGGCTAAGGGAGGGATAGCGTTAGGAGAAATATCTAATGTAGATGATGGGTTGATGGGTGCAGCAAACCACCATGGCACGTGTATACCTATGTAATAAACCTGCACGTTCTGCACATGTGCCCAAGAACTTAAAGTATAATATAAAATATATATACAAAAATTAGCTGGGCATGGTGGCAGACACCTGTAATCCCAGTTACTCAAGAAGCTGAGGCAGGAGAATCGCTTGAACCGGAGAGGCAGAGGTTGCAGTGAGCCAAGTTCATGCCACTGCATTCCAGCCTGAGTGACAGAGCTAGACTCTGTCTCAAAAAATAAATAAATAAATAAAATAAAGTGCCCACAAGGACTTGTGCAAATCCTCTAACGTGCCTGCCTCAATTTCCTTATCTATAAAATGGGAATTAATAATATGTATGTCTACAGTGTTTCAAGGATCACATAAAGTGATACAGCATTTTTCACCATTAAAGAATACATACTTGGGACCAGGCGCGGTGGCTCACGCCTGTAATCCCAGCACTTGGGAGGCCGAGGCAGGCGGATCACGAGGTCAGGAGATCGAGACCATCCTAGCTAACACGGTGAAACCCCGTCTCTACCAAAAATACAAAAATTAGCCGGGCGTGATGGCAGGCACCTGTAGTCCCAGCTACTCGGGAGGCTGGGGCAAGAGAATGGCATGAACCCGGGAGGCGGAGCTTGCAGGGAGCCGAGATTGAGCCATAGCACTCCAGCCTGGGCAACAGAGCAAGACTCCGTCCTAAAAAAAAAAAAAAAAAGAATACGTACTCTGAGAAATATTATGTCAGCTCCATATCATCGTTTAAGCCTCCCTCTTTCAAAAAATCTCACCTGCATGCTTTCATTTATTCATCTTTTCATAAATTTATTGAGCATCTACTATAACCTAGTCACTGTTCTAAACACTGAGAATACAGCAGTGAACCAAACAAGCAACACCTTTACCCCCATGAAGTTTACATTCCAATAAAGAGAAAACAGATGCCAATCACATAAACTAGTTATATAACTAGGATAATTTCGGGTAATAATACAACCAGATCATATACAGCCTTTTTTATTATAGTGACACAATTGGATTTTATTATGAGAACAGTAGGAAACAATGGAGAGGGGTTTTGTTTGTTTTGGTTTTTTGGGACGGAGTCTCACTCTGTGGCCCAGGCTGGAGTGCAATGGACAACCTTGGCTCACTGCATCCTCCACCTCCTGGGTTCAAGTGATTCTCCTGCCTCAGTCTCTTGAGTAGCTGGGATTACAGGTGCCCAACACCATGCCTGGCTAATTTTTGTATTTTTAGTAGAGACGGGGTTTCGCCATGTTGGCCAGGCTGACCTCACGTCATCTGCCTGCCTTGGCCTCCCAAGTGCTGGGATTACAGGCATGAGTCATGGCACCCGGCCAATGGAGAGGTTTTTTTTTGGTTTTGTATTCTTTTTTTTTTTTTTTTTTTTTTGTGACAGAGTCTGGCTCTGTGCCCAGGCTGGAGTGCAATGGTGGGATCTTGGCTCACTGCAGTCTCTTGCCTCCCAGGTTCAAGTGGTTCTCCTGCCCCAGCCTCCTGAGGAGCTGGGACTACAGGCAGGTGCCACCACGCCCAGCTAATTTTTGTGTTTTTTTGTTTGTTTGTTTGTTTTGAGACGGAGTCTCACACTGTCACCCAGGCTGGAGTGCAGTGGCGCAATCTCCACTCACTGCAACCTCCGCCTCCCGGGTTCAACTGAGTCTCCTGCCTCAGCCTCCCGAGTAGCTGGGATTAGAGGCATGAGCCACCATGCCCAGCTAATTTTTTGTATTTTTAGTAGAGACAGGGTTTCACCATGTTGGCCAGGCTGGTCTCGAAATCCTGACCTCATGATCCGCCTGCCTTGGCCTCCCAAAGTGCTGGGATTATAGGCATGAGCCCCTGCGCCCGGCCTGTATTTTTTTTTTTTTTTTTTTTTTAGTAGAGACAGGGTTTCACCATTTTGGCCAGGATGGTTTCAATCTCTTGACCTCATGATCCACCCACCTCAGCCTCCCAAAGTGCTGGGATTACAGGCGTGAGCCACTGCCAGGCCCAGTGAAGAGTTTTAAGCAGGGAAATGACAATTCACAATTTCAGGTCCCTCTATATCTCAATAAAGCCTTTTTTTTTTTTTTTTTTTAAAGGCCCCTTTGGCTGTTCGTGGGGAAGGGGTCGTGGAAGGCCAGCGTTGCTTGTGATAACGGTGCCACTCCCCCACCATTGGACCATCATTTGCTATCTATCATTTGTATTCTTTTTTATAAGCTGCCTGAAACCTTTGCCACCTGCATTTGACCTGTCTCTGCCAATTAGCTGTAAACTTGAGGGTCAGGAAAACCAGACACTCTTCTCTACAGAATCTGAGAGCACAATTTGTGTAAATAGGAACTTTTTTTTTTTTTTTTCTGAGACAGGGTCTCACACTGTCGCACAGGCTGGAGTGCAGTGGTGAGATCACAGCTCACTGCAGCCTCAACTTCCTGGGCTGAAGCAACTCTCCCACCTCAGCCTCCCAATTAGCTGAAACCACAGGAACGTGCCACCACACCTGGCTAATATTTAAAAATTTTTTGTAGAAATGGGGTCTTGTTATGTTGCCCAGGCTTACAAAAGGAACTTGATACGTGGTGGTAGGTGATGATGTACAGTTTCTTTCCTTTTTTAGAAACAGGGTCTGGCTCTGTTGCCCAGGCTGGAGAGCAGTGGCATCGTCATAGCTCACTATAAACTCAAGTGATCCTCCTGCCTCACCTTGGTCTCCCAAAGTGCTGAGATTACAGGTGTGAGTCACTGCGCCTGGCCTGATATGCAGTTTTGACAAGAAGAAACTACCTAGGGCTGGGCGTGATGGCTCACACCTGTAATCCCAGCACTTTGGGAGGCCAAGGTAGGCAGATGGCTTTGAGCTGTAAACGCTGAGAATACAGCAGTGAACCAAACAGGCAACACCTTTGCACCCATGAGGTTTATATTCCTCTGAAGAGCAAATAGATGCTGATTAAGTAAATAAGTTATATAACCAAGATAATTTCAGGTAATAAAACCAGATCATATACAATTTTCATTATAGTGACACAATTGGATTTTATTACAAGAATAAAATCCAATTGTTTCAGCCTGGGCAATGTGATGAGACTCCGTCTCTACTACAAATACAAAAAAAATTAGCCAGGCATGGTGGCTTGCGCCTGTAATCCCAGCTACTCAGGAGGCTGAGATGGGAGGATCACTTGAGCCTGGGAAGCGGAGTTTGCAGTGAGACAAGATTGCACCACTGCACTCCAACCTGGGTGACAGAGCAAGACCCTATCTCAAAAAAACAAGAAGAAAACGACCTAGTCCAAATAACTTGGGTTGTGGTCATTAAGAGGAGGAGCAAACGACAGTGCTTTGCTTCTGGGACCTCAATTTTCCCATCTGAAAAATGGGACTAATTCCTATCTCCACTCCACTACAAAAACAAGGCTTTATATTGACAGAAAAACATGCATATGGCAGATCATGCCACCTTGATAAGCCAGGCCTTGGCAGCTGGTTAGTGGTGTGTGGTTGCCCTGAAGCCTGGTTGGGGCTCAACAGATGAAATGAAAACACCAGGCACCCTTTCTTTTATTATTAATTTTTTTTTGCACACAAAACAATAAACATTTTCTAAAAATACATACAAACAAAAAGATGTGTATCAAACATATTAGGAAGGTTGCACATGGGAAGACGGGGAATAGAAATAGGGAGTGGGAATTAAAGAAAATAAATGAGAGAGGGACTTTATATGGATCAATGATAATAACTCAATCCTCTATTTGACAAAGAAGAAGGAGAAGGAAGAGGAAGAAAAAGAAAGTGGGATAAAGGATCAGAAAGGGAGGAAAATAGAAAAAATTAGAGTATGACTCCAGGGTAGACCTGTTTTGTTGTCACTGGGTTGGTTGGTTGGTTTGTCTGTTGTATTTTTCATATGTTTCGCCATGTTGGCCAGACTGGTCTCGAACTCCTAGCCTGAAGTGATCAACCCGCCTCAGCCCCCCAGAGTGCCGGGACCACAGGCGTGAGCCACCACGTCCAGCCCCCACATTGCTTCTGGCCTCCGTGGTAGACCTCCCAGACGGGGCGGTCGGGCAGAGGCGCTCCCCACATCCCAGACGGGGCGGCCGGGCAGAGGCGCTCCTCACTTCCCAGACGGGGCGGCCGGGCAGAGATGCTCCTCACTTCTTCCCAGACGGGGCGGCCGGGCAGAGGCGCTCCTCACTTCTTCCCAGACGGGGCGGCCGGGCAGAGGCGCCCCTCACTTACTTCCCAGATGGGGCGGCCGGGCAGATGCGCTCCTCACTTCCCAGACGATGGGTGGCCGGGCAGAGGTGCTCCTCACTTCCCAGACGACCAGGCACCCTTTCTAACCCTCTTCCCTCCTACCCTCTCAGTTGGAAGGGTGTTTGGATTGTTTTTCTGAATTTGAAATGTTTCCTTTTGTTCCAGGAGAGAAGACCGCTAACCAGGTTGACATATTCCTCTTCCCTGAGGGGCACGTTTTGGAAGCTGTCTGAGGTCGCAGGCTTGTTGCCACTGAGTAGCTGGGCAACATTCCTCCCCTGGCCTGTCTATTTTAAACCACGCAGATAACTAGGGAGGTGGGGGCAAGACAACAAAGGCTGAACAGTGGGTGAAGGACATCTGGCA
Source organism: Hylobates moloch (assembly GCF_009828535.3). Classification (NCBI taxonomy): domain Eukaryota; kingdom Metazoa; phylum Chordata; class Mammalia; order Primates; family Hylobatidae; genus Hylobates; species Hylobates moloch. The sequence goes on along the minus strand of NW_026652287.1, from coordinate 9,772,350 downwards.
GGAAGGGCTGGCAGCAGGCAGACGGGCTTTCAATGGCATGGATGGGCTTCCACTGTGTAGAGCCTGGGAGGGTGAGGACGGGGCTCTCGGGCCATGGCAGCCCCCATGTGAGGGGAAGGGAGGTGGCAGGCATGCTGATCCAGGGATCTGCCCCCACTTATTCATTCATTCATTCAGCAAATATTGGCCTCCTCAAACCTGCAGGTTGTCTTTCGTCGGTTCTGGACCATTCTCAGCCGTTAGCGATCAGAGAGTTCTCATGCCACGCTCTCTTGCCTCTGTCTGCAACTCCAAACAAATGTATGACAACATTTCTCAAAGAACCTTCCAACTCTCCTCTTCTCCCTTTGGTATTTTCTTTTTGTCTCACTGTGTTACATTCTGGATAACTTCTGTTTTTTTTTTTGAGACAGGGTCTCGTTCTGTCACCCAGGCTGGAGTACAGTGGCGCCATCTTGGCTCACTGCAACCTTTACCTCCTAGGTTCAAGCGATTCTCCTGCTTCAGCCTCTGAGTAGCTGGGGCCACAGGCATACACCACCACGCCTGGCTAATTATTTTTCTTGTTGTTGTATTTTAGTTAGTAGAGATGGGGTTTCACCATGTTGGCCAGGCTTGTCTCGAACTCCTGGGCTCAAGTGATCAGCCCTCCTTAGCCTCCCAAAGTGGTGGGATTACAGGCGTGAGCCACTGCCCAGCCATAACTTCTGATATCTCACTAATTCTTCCACCATGAACAATCTTCTGTCACATACAATAATTGAGTTCATTCCTTATTTATTTTTTAAGTTTCTAAAAGTTCTACTTTGTTCTTTTTGAAATATGTTATGTCTGGGCACAGTGGCTCACACCTTTAATCCCAGCACTTCCGGAGGCCAAGGAGGGCTGATCGCTTGAGCCCAGGAGTTCGAGACAAGCCTGGCCAACATGGTGAAACCCTGTCTCTACTAAAATACAAAAAACATTAACCAGCCATGGTGGTGCGTGCCCGTAATCCCGGCTACTCGGGAGGCTGAGGCAGGAGAATCACTTGAACCCAGGAGGCAGAGGTTGCAGTGAGCTGAGATCGAGCCACTGCACTCCAGCCTGGGGAACAGAATGAGACTCCCTCTAAAAAAAAAAAAAAAAAAAAAGAGAAAAATAAAAAAAAAAGAAATCTGTTATGTTATTTTTTATAGCCTTATATTCCCTGTAAATGCTTTCAAGCTTGATGATTTTGTTGTTGTTGTTTTCTAGAGACAGGGCCTCTCTGTCACCAGGCTACAGGACAGTGGTACAATCATAGCCACTTACCCTGGAAATCTTGGGCTCAAGGGATCCTCCTGCCACAGCCTCCTAACTGGGACTGCAGGTACATGCCACCATGCCCAGTTAATTTTTAAAAAAAATCTTTTGTAGTACGAGAGTCTTGCCATGTTGCCCCAGTTGTTCTTTTTTTTTTTTTTTTGAGACAGAGTCTCGCTGTCGCCCAGGCTGGAGTGCAGTGGCGCAATCTCGGCTCACTGCAGGCTCCGCCCCCCGGGGTTCACGCCATTCTCCTGCCTCAGCCTCCCAAGTAGCTGGGACTACAGGCGCCCGCCACCTCGCCCGGCTAATTTTTTGTATTTTTGGTAGAGACGGGGTTTCACTGTGTTAGCCAGGATGGTCTCGATCCCCTGACCTCGTGATCTGCCCACCTCGGCCTCCCAAAGTGCTGGGATTACAGGTGTGAGCCACCGCGCCCAGCCACCCCCCGCCTGTTCTTGAACTCCTGGGCCTCAAGCAATCCTTCTGCCTTGGCCTCCTAAAGGACTGGGATTACAGGCATGAACCTCTGCACCAGCCCTGATGATTACTTTTTTAAACCGTTGAGCATAACTGTTTTAGAATCTGTGTTGGATAATTTCAGCGTCTGAGGTCTGTGTGAGTCTGCTTCTGCTGCCTGTTTCTTCTGGTTCCTGTTCACATGGCCTTGTTTCCCTGTGGGCCATGTGTGTTGGTTATTGCCCTGGAAAAGTTATTTGTGGGGAATTCTCTGAGGCCTAGAAGGAAGGAGCTCTCCTCTGGAGAAGACATGCACCTGCTTCTGCCGCACTCCTGGGCACCGCCAGTCAGGGTGACCTCAGATCGAGTTCCCAGCTTCAGTTCCCTGTGCCTCCAGCTGATTTGTATCCATGGGCAGGCAGGCTGGTGGCAACAATCTTTCAGGAATTATTTATTCTCCCTCTTCCTTTTCCTTTTTCTGGTTTGTGCAGCGTCAAGGAAAACTTCTTTTTTTTTTTTGAGATGGAGTTTCGCTCTTGTTGCCCAGGCTGGAGTGCAATGGCGTGATCTCGGCTCACCGCAACCTCTGCCTCTTGGGTTCAAGCGATTCGCCTGCCTCAGCCTCCCAAATAGCTGGGATTACAGGCATGTGGCACCACGCCCAGCTAATTTTGTATTTTTGGTAGAGATGGGGTTTCTCCATGTTGGTCAGGCTGTTCTCAAACTCTCAACCTCAGGTGATCCACCCACCTCGGCCTCCCAAAGTGCTGGGATTACAGGCATGAGCCACCACGCCCAGCCTCAAGGAAAACTTCTTTACTGTCCCCTGAGTTTGGGGTCAGCAATATCCCTCAGTGGTTATCCAAATAAATGTTTAGCAAATAGCTACCTGGAAATACTTGGGAAAAGGTACTTCCCAGGTATTTATTTCAATGAATGCTTTCACCTTTATTTTTCTCAGTATTTTCATGATATAGATATTTTGTACATAACAAGGCTAAGTGACTTGTGTATGTTCTATGTAAAGCAGAGGCAGAACCAAGGCTCAAAAAGCACCTAGTCCAGCAACCAACTTGAGAGGGGTCATAGGAAGTTCGCCAACACCGTGAATGAGAATGGCTTATTCCAGGGGGATTCAGAAAATGAAGTAATCAGAAGAAGGCCTTTTTTTTTTTTTTTTTTTTGAGACAGAATCTTGCTCTGTCGGCCAGGCTGGAGTGCAGTGGCATGATCTCGGCTCTCTGCAACCTCCGACTCCCAGGTTCAAGCAATTCTCCTGCCTCCGCCTCCCGAGTAGCTGGGATTACAGGTGTGTGCCACCACGCACAGCTAGTTTTTGTATTTTTAGTAGAGACGGGGTTTCACCATGTTGGCCAGGCTGGTCTCAAACTCCTGACCTCAGGTAATCCGCCCGCCTCAGCCTCCCAAAGTGCTGGGATAACAGGCATGAGCCACCGTGCCTGGCCGAAGAAGGCCTTTTTTTTTCCTGGGGGAAGAAAAAGAATCTGGGCCGGGTGTGGTGGTTCATGCCTGTAATCCCAGCACTTTGGGAGGGTGAGGCGGGTGGATCACTTGAGGTCAGAAGTTCGAGACCAGCCTGCCCAACATAGCAAGACCCTGTCTCTATTATAAGATTTAAAAAATTAAAATAAATTAAAAAGTACAAAAGAGTACCTGGGAAAGAGTATTAATTTGTAGTACTCACCACTTCCCGTGGTGTAAAAACTCCTACCACGGTTGATGCCAAATTACCAAGGAGCAGTCACAAAGGTGGAGTTTAGAAGACAAGAGTGGACTGGGCATGGTGGCTCATGCCTGTAATCACAGCACTTTGGGAGGCCGAGGCAGGAGGATCATGTGAGCCCAGGAGTTTGAGATCAACCTGGCCAACATGGTAAAACCCCATCTCTACTGAAAATATAAAAATTATCCAGGCACGGTGGTGGGTGTCTGTAGTCCCAGCTACGCCAGAGGCTGAGGCAGGAGAATCCCTTGAAGCCGGGAGGCAGAAGTTGCAGTGAGCCGAGATGGACCACTGCAGTCCAGACTAGGGGACAGAGCAAGACTCTGTCTCAAAAAAAACCAAAATGGTGAACACTCCTAAGGGGTTCAGGATTTCCCCCAGGAGCGGAGACATTTGGGTAGAGAGAGACCTGGATGATGACAGGGAGCTGGCCATGAGAATATTAGGGAAGGGGGTTCTAGGCAGAGGGAAGAGCTATGCACAGGCCCAGAGGTGGGGACAAGGTTGGCATGTTTGACATAAGGAAAGAAGGTCAGTGTGGCCAGGCGCAGTGGCTCATGCCTGTAATCTCAGCTTTGGGAGGCTGAGGCGGGCAGATTGCCTGAGGTCAGGAGTTTGAGACCAGCCTGGCCAACATGGTAAAACTCCGTCTCTACCGAAAATACAAAAATTGGCCGGGCGTGGTGGCACATGCCTATAATCCCAGCTACTCGGGAAGCTGAGGCAGGAGAACCACTTGAACCCGGGAGGTGGAGGTTGCAGTGAGCCGAGATCGCGCCTGGGCGACAAGAGCGAAACTCCGTCAAAAAAAGAGAGAGAGAGAGGGAGGGGGGAGGGAAAAGAAAGTAAAAGAAAAGAAAGCAAGAGGGAGGGAGGGCAGGCAGGCAAGCAAGCCATTGTGGCTGGAATGTGGTGGGTGATGAGGAGGACGTGGCAGGAGACCAGGCTAGGGGTGGGAGTAGGGCCAGGCCACCAGGACCTGGGAGGTCAGCTTTACTCTTAGGGCAGGGAAAAGTTGTCAGAGGGTTTGAATCAGAGAAGTGAGAGGAACTGATCTATCATTTTAAAGGTCTCCATGACTCCTCATGCTTCAGGTATGGATGGTACATAGCTACTTTCTTCCAAAGGACACAGTCTGGGCCAGGCGCAGTGGCTCATGCCTGTAATCCCAGCACTTTGGGAGGCCAAGCCGGGCGGATCACCTGAAGTCAGGAGTTTGAGACCAGCCTGGCCAACGTGGTGAAACCCCGTCTCTACTAAAAATACAAAAATAGCTAGGTCTGGTGGTGCATTCCTGTAGTCCCAGCTACTTGGGAGGCTGAGGCAGGAGAATGGTTTGAACCCAGGAGGCAGAAGTTGCAGCGAGCCAGCATCAGCCATTGCACTTCAGCCTTGGCAACAGAATGAGACTCTGCCTCAAAAAAAAAAAAAAAAGCAAGGGACACAGTCTGGAAAGGGGGAAGAGTGACTTCACAGTACAGAAACCTGATCAACATGAATGACCTCAGCGGTGATCAAGGTCAACGTCAACAGTGACAGGTCATCATGATTGCGTGTGCGTTTGATAGGATTTGATGAAAATGGCATCCTCCCCAAAACCCATCACCATGTCTAATCATGAGAAAAATATCAAACAAATCCCAGCAGAGGACAACCTACAAAATCCCTGACCAGTGCTGCTCAAAACAGTCAAGGTCATCAAAACAAAAAGTGTCAGAGAAACTGTCACAGCCGGGAGGAAACTAAGGAGACATGACCACTAAATGTAATGTGGGGCCGGGCGCCTGTCAGCCCAACACTCTGGGAGGCCGAGGCGGGCAGATCACCTGAGGCCAGGAGTTCAAGACCAGCCTGGCCAACACAGTGAAACCCCGTCTCTACCAAAAATACAAAAATTAGCCAGGCATGGTGGCGTGCACCTGTAATCCTGGCTACTCGGGAGGCTGAAGCAGGAGAATCGCTTGAACCTGGGAGGTGGAGGTTGCAGTGAGCTGAGATGGTGCCACCACACTTCAGCCTGGGTGACAGAATGGGACCCTGTCTCAAAAATAAATAAATAAATGTAATGTAATGTGGGATTGCAATTACGCGACGGGGTTTTCTTGCCCCTTGCTCAGACAGAGCTGATTTACCAAGACAGTGGTGTTGCCGTAGAGAAAATGTTTACTAAACACACTGCCAATCAAGTGGAAGATGGGAGTTTACTATTCAAATCGGTCTCCCCCAAAATTTGGAGACTAGGGTTTTTTAAGTATAATATGGTGGGTAGAGGGCTAAGGAAACGGGAATGCTGATTGGTTGGGTCAGGAATGAAATCACAGGAGGTTGAAGCTGTCTTCTTGTCATCCTCAGCTCCTGGGTGGGATCACAAGACCAGTTGAGCCAGTTTACCAGTCTGGGTGGCGCCAATTGGTCCATCAGAATGTAGGGTCTAAGAAACACCTCGAGGGAGCCGCTGTGGCTCAGGCCGGTTGCCCCGGCACTCGGGGAGGCGAGGCTACATGTTCGAGGCCAACCTGGTCAACGTTGATTAAAAAGGAACATCTCAAACACCAATCTTAGGCTTGATGATAGTGATATCATCTCTAGGAGCAACTGGGGAGGTTATGAATCTTGTGACTTCTGGCTACACAATTCCTGAACCATAATTTCTTTTTTTTATATATATAGGGTCTTGCTCTATCGCCCAGGCCGGAGTGCACTGATGCGATCTCTGCTCACTGCAACCTCCACCTCCTGGGTTCAAGTGATTCTTGTGTCTCAGCCTCCTGAGTAACTGGGATTACAGGTGCACACCACCACACCTGGCTAATTTTTGTATTTTTAGTAGAGACACGGTTTCACCATATTGGCCAGGCTGGTCTCAAACTCCCAACCTCAAGTGATCCACCTGCCTCAGCCTCCCAAAGTGCTGGGATTACAGGCATGAGCCACGGTGCCTGGCTCTGAGTCGTGATTTCTACCCTTGTGGCTAATTTGCTAGTTTTACTAGGGCAGTTTTGATCTCCAAGCAAGGAAAGGATTGTTTTGGGAAGGGCTATTTTCATCCTTGTTTTAAGATTAAACTATAAACTAAATTCCTACCAAAGTTAGCTTGGCCTATGCTCAGGAATGAACAAGGACAGCTTGGAGGTTAGAGGCAAAGATGGAATCAGCTATGTCAGATTTTTTTTTTTTTGAGACGGAGTCTTACTCTGTCGCCCAGGCTGGAGTGCAGTGGTGCGATCTCGGCTCACTGCAAGCTCCACCCGTGTTCACGCCATTCTCCTGCCTCAGCCTCCTGAGTAGCTGGGACTACAGGCGCCCACCACCACGCCCGGCTAATTTTTTTATTTTTTAGTAGAGACGGGGTTTCACCGTGTTAGCCAGGATGGTCTCGATCTCCTGACCTCGTGATCTGCCCACCTTGGCCTCCAAACTTTCTCATCACCCCGTAAAAAACATCTTGTATCCAGCAAGCAGTCACTCTCCATTCCTTCCTCCCCATGCCCTGGTAACCTCTAATCTGCTTTCTATCCCTATAGATTTGCTTCTTCTGAATATATCATATAAAAAGAATCATACCATAGGTGACCTTCCCTGCCTGGCATCTTTCATTTGCATAATGCTTCCAAGGACCATCTATGTTATAGCATGTACCAGTACTTCATTCCTTTCTACAGCTGAATCATACCCCACAGTATGCGCATGCCACGGTTTGCAGTTTGTTTATCCATTCATACATTGGATTGTTTGTACTTTTTGGCTTTATTTTATTATTTTTAGAGATGAGGTCTCACTCTGTCATCCAGGCTGGAGTGCAGTGGCACCATCACAGTTCGTTGCAGCCTCAACCTCCTTGAGCTCAAAGGATCCTCCTGCCTCAGCCACACAAGTAGCTGGGACCACTGGTGTGCACTACCACGCCTGGCTGATTTTTTAATTTTTGTAGCGATGGGGTCCCACTATGTTGCCCAGGCTGTTCTCGAACTCCCAGCTTTAAGCAATCCTCCCGCCTCAGCCTCCCAAAGTGCTGGGATTACAACTGTGAGCCACTGTGCCCAGGTCCACGTTCAGCTTTTTGAGGAAGTGCCAGACTGTGGTTGGGAACATTCTTTCCTCTAGATACTCAAAGCTGGCACCTCCTTGTCATTCAGGGCTCAGCTCCCATATCACCTCCCCAGACCACCCCAGCTCAAACAGTGCCCCTCTCCCAAATCACGCTCTTGTCTGCCGCCATCTTTTCACCAGCTGGGGTTTATTACCCAGTAGGATGTAGGTGATCTCAGACCTCTTAGTCTCCACTGTGACCCACAGCCTAGCACAGTGCCTGGTAGATGGAGGTTCTCTCTCTTTTTTTTTTTTTTTTTTCTCGTTCTTTCACCCAGGCTGGACTGCAGTGGCGCGATCTCGGCTCACTGCAGGCTCTGCCCCCCGGGGTTCACGCCATTCTCCTGCCTCAGCCTCCTGCGTAGCTGGGACTACAGGCGCCTGCCACTTCGCCCGGCTAATTTTTTGTATTTTTAGTAGAGACGGGGTTTCACCGTGTTAGCCAGGATGGTCTCGATCTCCTGACCTCGTGATCCGCCCACCTCGGCCTCCCAAAGTGCTGGGATTACAGGTGTGAGCCACCATGCCCAGCCAACTCACCTGTTTAAATGGTCAACTTCCTCCTCTCTGAGGAAAGAATAAAAACCAGGAAAGAGAAACCACTGGCGATGCTTCTTTCTCAGCCCTTTCCTGTTCCTTTACTATCCCCAGCTCCTGAGGTGCAACAGGCAGCCCTCAGTGACAACTGCAAAGGAAAAAAAAAAAAAAAGGCAAAGGTGGAAAATAATTTGGGTGGAGATTAGATAAGCATATAAACCTGTCCCCAGTCTAGGGAAAAGGTTAAGGGCTCCGGTCAGGGTTCAGGCTGCCTGTGTTCAGTTCCTAGTGCTGTGCCACTTAATTTTTGCAGGTTACTTAACCTCATTTTTCTTTTTTGAAAAAACTGCATTAACCGTAGTAGCTGCTTCATAGACTTGTTGTGAGGATTAAAGGCATTAAAGTCACATAAAGTGGGCCGGGCACAGTGGCTCACACCTGTAATCCCAGTACTTTGGGAGGCCAAGGTGGGAGGATCACTTGAGGTCAGGAGTTTGAGACCAGCCTGGGTGACATGGTGAAACCCCGTTTCTACAAAAAAGAAAAAAAAAAAATTAGCCAGGCATGGTGGCACATGCCTATAGTCCCAGCTACTTGGGAGGGTGAGGTGGGAGGCTCACTGGAGTCTGGGAGGCAGATGTTGCAGTGAGGTGAGATCGTACCACTGCACTCCAGCCTGGGCAACAGAGTGAGACCCCTGTCAAAAAAAAAAAATCACTTGGGAGGCCGAGGTGGGCGGATCATGAGGTCAGGAGATGGAGACCATCCTGGCTAACACAGTGAAACCTCGTCTGTACTAAAAATACAAAAAAATTAGCCGGGTGTGGTGGTAGGCGCCTGTAGTCCCAGCTACTCAGGAGGCTGAGGCAAGAGAATGGCGTGAACCTGGGAGGCGGAGCTTGCAGTGAGCCGAGATCACGCCACTGCACTCCAGCCTGGGTGACAGAGCGAGACTCCGTCTCAAAAAAATAAAAAATAAAAAATAATCACATAAAGTACATACACTCGTGTTTGCTGCACTGAAAATGTTTTATACCTGAATAGTTATCATCATCATCATCACCAATCCATCTTGGTTGTGATATCTGCAGGCTGGTCGTTCAGATCTAAGGAGATAATAAATATGCTTGCTAAACGTCAAAGGAAACATTGGGAGTCTGCTTAATGCCTCTGGATCATGCAATTTAAAATGGTTGGCTGGGTATGATGGGGCACACCTGTAATCCCAGCACTTTGGGAGGCCGAGGCAGAAGCATCGCTTGAAACTAGGAGCGTAAGACCAGCCTGGGCAACATAACGACAACCCTGTCTCCACAGAAAATCTAAAAATTAGCCAGGCATGGTGGCACAGGCCTGTAGTCCCAGCTATTTAGGAGCCTGAGGCAGAAGGATCAGTTGAGCCCAGGAGTTCAAGGCTGAAGTGAGCTATGATGGCACCACTGCACTCCGGGCTAGGCAACAGAGCAAGACCCTGTCTCTAAAAAATAACAATAATAAATAAATGCAATGGTTAACGTTATGTTATGTGTATTTTACCACAATTTAAAAAGCAAACATTGGCTGAGGACAGTGGCTCACGCCTGTAATCCCAGCACTTTGGGAGAGCGAGGCAGGTGGATCACCTGATGTCAGGAGTTCGAGACCAGCCTGGCCAACATGATGAAACCCCATCTCTATTAAAAATACAAAAATCAGCTGGGTGTGGTGGCACATGCCTGTAATCCCAGCTACTCGGGAGGCCGGGGTAGGAGAATCGCTTGAACATGGGAGGCGGGGTTTGCAGCGAGCGGAGATCGCGCCACTGCACTCTACCCTGGGAGACAGAGACTCCTTCTCAAAACAAAACAAAAAGCAAACATTAAAGAATTAACCTCCTTCTGAGCTCCCTCTGCCAAAACAAAAAATTAAAAAATTTTCTGTATTATTTGAAATGATAACAGCTTCCTTACCTGGGGCCAGAAACAAATGGTCAGCAGTAATGGCTGTGTCAGTGCTGGGTTCCAGAGTTTCTTCTCTGTGGAATTGTCTAGAATGCCAGGCCCCTGTTTCAGGCTGGGCTCACTGAATAGAGGCGGCTAGGGAGGCAGGAGGTGGAGACGCTAGGCCGGCCGCTCAGGTCTGGGCCAGGTTCTCAGCCGGATGCACTGGCTTGCTGTTGGGTGGCTTAACGACTGCTATTTTCAGTCAACAGAAGTCAGAACAGCTGCTTTCTATTTCGCCCAGGAAGTCTTCCTGGGACACAGCAGCACTTATCATGCCAGGGTTTGTTTAGTTTGTTTACAGTGTTCCCTCCCCTACCCCTGAAGAAAATTCTAGTATTCAGAAATGTACATAGAACAGTATAACAAACACATAGTACCCACTGCTCAGCTCAGGACTAGCCATTGCTAACGATTTCCTCTCTTTGCTCTGAGTCTTTTTTTTTTTTTTTTTAGAAATACGGACTTCATTTTTTTTAGATGGAGTCTTACTCTGTTGCCCAGGCTGGAGTGCAGTGGCACTATCTCGGCTCACTGCAACCTCCGCCTCCCGGGTTCAAGTGATTCTCCTGCCTCAGCCTCCTGAGTAGCTGGGACTACAGGCATGTGCCACCACGCCCGGCTAATTTTTGTATTTTTAGTAGAGATGGGTTTTGCCATGCTGGCCAAGGTGGTCTCGAACTCCTGGCCTCAAGTGTTCCACTTGCCTTGGCCTCCCAAAGTGCTGGGATTACAGGTGTGAGCCACTGCACCCAGCCAAGTCTATTTTTATTCTTAAAGAAGTAAGGTATTGCATATCTTCATGCTTTTGTCTTCAATACCCAGACAAACTCCAACATGAATTGGTTGTGTAGGCTTCCAATCTATTATTATTATTATTTTATTGTTTAGAGAGAAGGTCTCGCTCTATCACCCGGGCTGGAGTGCAGTGGCGCAATTATGGGCTCACTGCAGCCTTGAATTCCTGGGCTTAAGCAATTTTCCCACCTCAGCCTTCAGAGTTGCTGAGACTATAGGCACACGCCACCACACCTGGCTAATTTTTCTTCTTCTTTCTTTTTTTTTTTAAGTTTTTAGTAGAGATGGGGGTCTCACTATGTTGCCCAGGCTGGTCTTGAACTCCTAGACTCAAGTGATCCACCTGCCTCAGCCTCCCAAAGTACTGGGACTACAGTTGTGAGCCACAGTGCTCAGCGTTTTTTTTTTTTTTTCTTGAGACAGGGTCTCACTCTGTCGCCCAGGCTGGAGTGCAGTGGCGCCATCATGGCTCACTGCTGCCTCAACTTCCCAGGCTCAAGCAATCCTCCTGTTTCAGGCTCCTGAGGAGCTGAAACTACAGGCGTGCACCACTGTGCTCTGCCTTACGCTAATACTATTTATTTATTTATTTATTTATTTATTTATTTATTTATTTATTTATTTTGAGACGGAGTCTCGCTCTGTCGCCCAGGCTCCATGGAGTGCAGTGGCGCGACCTCCACGCACTGCAAGCTCCGCCTCCCGGGTTCACGCCATTCTCCTGCCTCAGCCTCCCGAGTAGCTGGGACTACAGGCGCCCGCCACCACGCCCGGCTAATTTTTTTTGTATTTTTAGCAGAGACGGGGTTTCACTGTGTTAGCCAGGATGGTCTCAATCTCCTGACCTCATGATCCGCCTGCCTTGGCTTCCCAAAGTGCTGGGATTACAGACGTGAGCCACGGCGCCCGGCCACACCAATACTTCTTATTGGCTAATTCTTAAATTCTTAATTGTTAATCCCAGTGGAGCAACGGTCCTTAACTCAGGGCCCCCTGACAGAGGAATTGTAAAATACCACACATTTCCCACAAGTTGCATACAATGCTTTATGTGTATGGGTATTTTTCTGGGGAGAGTTTCTAGAATTTTCATCAAATTTCCAAAGAGATTTATGATCCCAAAAGTTCTGGAACAAAACCCTGAAGAGCCAGGGCCATTGGGCTTAACCCTCCTCTGTGCTGTTTCCGTTTTCTCAGGCACGGCTTTTGAACCTGCCGACACAGGACGAGGTTGACACAGACCAGTCCAGTCGACAGGGGAGCTGCAGCAGACAGCGGGGGGCATGGGGAAGAGGCTCTGCCTCGCAAGGTTCTTTGTGCACATCTTCACCCTGAAGTCATCACCAGGGTCCCTGTGGGCTCCTAGGACCCCAGGGCACTTCAGAGACCTCTCATGGCTCAGCAGCTGCCTCAGCCATTGACTTGGGCTGAGTCTGCCGTCTTCTTGGGATCGGGGTCGTCTTTAGCCCTGGCAAGTTGGAAACTGAAATATACTCTCCAGACGAAGGCAGCAGCAGGGAGTGTGGGGACCTGGGTTCCAGCCTTGGCCATTCTGCTAAATACATTTATAACCCTGCAGTCATTTCTTTTCTCTGGGCCTCAGTTTCCCTGTCTGTTAAATGAGGTGATTGGACTGTGTTCATTGTTTTCACACTATGTTACAGTGTGTCCAAGAGTTCAATCATTCCTTTCTTTTTCAAGTTTTGTAGAGACAAGGTCATGCTCTGTGGCCCAGGCTGCAGTGCAGTGGCACGATCATAGCTCATGGCAGCCTCAAACTCGTGGACTCAAGCGATCCTCCCACCTAAGCCTCCTGAGTAGCTGGAATTACAGGCATGGGCCTCTATGCTCAGCTCAAACATTTCTTTAATGGCTGTTTACTGAGCACATACTATGTGTCAGCCACTGTTCTAGGCACTGGGGAATACAGCAGTGACCAAGACAAAATCTAATGTGGGAAAGAAACAATGACAGAGTAAACTAAGTCCTGGCGCCAGGACTAAGCCAGCCCTGGGGCGCCGTGCTCCTCTTCATTCTCTCTCATCCCTGCTTGTTTCCTCGTCTGTCTCTCTGGCCAACTGTGCTGTCCCCAAAGCCCTCGACTGCAATTACTTTCTCCTGGTTTACCCAGCACACTGTGTGGGACAGAAGGAGGACAGTGACATTTGCTAAATTAATTGTAACAGAAAAAAGTCAGCTTTAAAAGTCATAACTCTCCACACCCACCAGGATGGTGACAATTTTATATTGTTTGTTTTTGAGACAGAGTCTCACTCTGTCACCCAGGCTGGAGTGCAGTGGCATGATATCAGCTCACCACAACCTCCACCTCCCGAGTTCAAGCAATCCTCCCACTTCAGCCTCATGAACAGCTGAGACCACAGGTGTGTGCCACCACGCCCGGCTAGTAGTTTTTGGATTTTTTTTTTTTTTTTGAGACGGAGTCTTGCTCTGTCGCCCAGGCTGGAGTGCAATGGCGCAGTCTCGGCTCACTGCAAGCTCTGCCTTCCGGGTTCACGCCATTCTCCTGCCTCAGCCTCTCCGAGTAGCTGGGACTACAGGCGCCCGCCACCACGCCCGGCTAATTTTTTGTATTTTTAGTAGAGATGGGGTTTCACCGTGGTCTCGATCTCCTGACCTCGTGATCTGCCCGCCTCGGCCTCCCAAAGTGCTGGGATTACAAGCGTGAGCCACCGCGCCCGGCCTAGTTTTTGGATTTTTTAGTAGAGACGAGGTTTCACCATGTTGCCCAGGCTGGTCTTGAACTCCTGGGCTCAAGCGATCTGCCTGCCTCAGACTCCCAAAGTGCTGGGATTACAGGTGTGAGCCACTGTTCCTGGCCCTGAATGGTGATAATTAAAAACAAAAACAAAACCAGAAAATAACAAGTGTTGGTGAGGATGTGGGGAAATTGCAACCCTCATGGATTGCTGGTGGGAATGCAAAATGGTGCAGCCGCTGTGGAACACAGTCTGGCAGTTCCTCAAAATGTTGAGCGTAGAGTTCTCATGGGACCCAGCAATTCCACTCCCAGGCATCTACCCAAGAGAGGCTAAAGCAAACTCCCACAAAAAAACATGAATGTTGGGCTGGGCGCGGTGGCTCACGCCTATAATCCTAGCACTTTGGGAGGCCGAGGTAGGTGAATCCCGAGGTCAAGAGATCGAGACCATCCTGGCTAACGCAGTGAAACCCCGTCTCTATTAAAAACGCAAAAAATTAGCTGGGCGTGGTGGCGGGCACCTGTAGTCCCAGCTACTCTGGAGGCTGAGGCAGGAGAATGGCATGAACTCTGGAGGCGGAGCTTGCAGTGAGCCGAGATTGCGCTACTGCACTCCAGCCTGGGCGACAGAGCGAGACTCCGCCTCAAACAACAACAACAACAAAACATGAATGTTCCCACCATTAGCAGCACTAGTAGCAGTACTATTCACAATAGCCCAAAGGTGGAAACAGCCCAAATATCTATCAACGGATGAATGGATAAACAAAATGGGGTATAGCCATATAATAGGATATTATTCAGCCATAAAAAGGAATAAAGTGCTGATTCACGCCACAACATGGTTGGACCTTGTACACATGATGAGAGAAGCCAGACACGAAAGGCCACATAGTATAGGGTTCCATGTACATGAAAAGGCCAGAGGGGCCAATCTGCAGAGCCAGATTTTAGAATGCTGGCAGCCGGGGTCTGTGTGGAGGAAGAACTGGGGAGTGACTGTTAATGGGTATAGGGTTTTCTGTTAGGGTGATGAAAATGTCCTGGAATTAGATAATGATGATGGTTACACAATATCATAAGTGTACTAGATGTCACTAATGATAAGTTTTATATTATCTGCATGTTGCTGCAATAAAAACAATTTTAAAAACATTAGGCTGGGCGCAGTGGCTCACGCCTATAATCTCAGCACTTTGGGAGGCTGAGGCAGGTGTATTACTTGAAGCCAGGAGTTCAAGACCAGCCTGACCAAGATGGTGAAACGCTGTCTCTGCTAAAAACACAAAAAAATTAGCTGGGTGTGGTGGCAGGCGCCTGTAGTCCCAGCTACTCAAAAGACTGAGGCAGGAGAATCGCTTGAACCAGGGAGGCAGAGGTTGCAGTGAGCTAAGATCGTGCCACTGCACTCCAGCCTGGATGACAGAGAGAGACCCTGTCTCAAAAACTAAAACAAAAAACCCCGCCAAAATAAAACAAACGAAAGAAAACATGATACCTCTGGCCAGGCGTGGTGGCTCATGCCTATAAGCTCAACACTTTGGGAGGCCAAGGTGGGAGGATTGCTTGAGGCCAGGGTTCGAGACCAGCCTGTTCAACAAAGCAAGGCCTGTCTCTACAAAAAAAAAAAAAAGAAAAAGAAAAAATTAGCTGGGCATGGTGATGTGCACCTGTAGCCCCAGCTACTCTGAAGGCTGAGGTGGGAGGATCACTTGAGCCCAGAAGGTTGAGGCTACAGTGAGCCGTGATAGCACCTCTGCACTCCAGTCTGGGCAATAGAGCAAGAACCTGTCTCTAAAAACAAACAAACAAACAAACAAAAACACTCCTACCTTAAATGTAATGTGGGACCCTGGAACAGAAAGAGGACATCAGTGAGAAAACTAGTGACACACAAATACAGCTTGCAGTTTCACTGATAGTGACATGCTGTGTTGGTTTCCTAGTTGTGACAAATGTACTCCAGTACTATGAGATTTTAAGAGAACAGGAAACAGGGGTGGGGCATAAGGGAACTTTCTGTATTGTTTTGTGACTTTTCTGTAAATCTAAAACTATTTCAAAATTAAACTTTTTTTTTTTTTTTGAGACAGTCTCGCTCTGTCACCCAGGCTAGAGTGCAGTGACGCGATCTCGGCTCACTGAAACCTCTGCCTCCCGGATTCAAGCAATTCTCCTGCCTCAGCCTCCCGAGTAGCTGGGACTACAGAAGTGTGCCACCATGCCCGGCTAATTTTTGTATTTTTAGTAGAGACAGGGTTTTACCATGTTGGCCAGGCTGGTCTTGAACTCCTGACCTCGTGATCCACCCACCTTGGCCTCCCAAAGTGCTGGGATTACAGGCATGAGCCACTACATCTGGCCTAAACATTACTTTTTTAAAACTCCTATGTACCTCCTAAAGAGAAGCTAGTTTGGTCTCTGGAAGGTTCTTTTGTCTGCCTATGGCATACTTTTGGGTGTGGGTTTACAAATCAAGGCGCTGGGGCTAACTCCATAGGAGAGGGAGAAGAATCTGGAATTCTCAGCCTGAAAGTGCAGAGATGAGAAGAGACAGGCAGATGGGAGAGGAGCTGAGACTGGAACGGGGCTGGGCTGGCGCCAGGAAGCCCCTTGGGAGGGACTTTGCAGAACAGGAATGTCCAACACTAACGCTGCAAACTAGACACCCACAGGCTGGAGACCACCTCTACACATGTGCTTTGTTGGTCCTCGGTTTTGTCAAAGTAATTTGAGCCAATACATAAAAAACAGCTGATCTCACATGAAAATTGGAATTTCCAACTTCTCTGGAAACATCTGAAGATATGCTAAGTCTCTGAAAACTTAACTCCCTCTGCTTCCTAAAATCAAAAAGGAAGACCTGAGGTTAACTTCAACCAAGGTTGCAAGTTCCCCTCTGTAGCAGGCTGAGTGGTGGCCCCCAAAAGCTTCCCTTGTCAAACCCCTAAACCTGTGAAGTGACCACATTTGGAAAAAAGGGTCTTTGCAGATGCAAAGGACCACTAGATGAGATCAGCCCGGATTATCTAGGTGGCCTCTAAATCCAATGACAAGTGCTTTTATAAGAGAAAGACAAGGCTGGCCGGGGGCGGTGGCTCACGCCTATAATCCCAGCACTTTGGGAGGCCAAGGTGGGCAGGCCATCTGAAGTCAGGAGTTTGAGACCAGCCTGGCCAACACGGTGAACCCATCTTTACTAAAAATACAAAAATGAGCCGGGTGTGGTGGTGAGTGCCTGTAGTCCCAGTTACTCAGGAGGCTGAGGCAGGAGAATCGCTTGAACTTGGGAGGTGGAGATTGTAGTAAGCCAAGACTGTGCCACTGCACTCCAGCCTGGGTGACAGAGCAAGGCTCTGTCTCAAAAAAAAAAAAAAAAAAAAATTGAAATACTACTCTACTAGTTGGCACAGGGCCCTCCTCCTGGGACCCCAGACTTCTTCACAATTCAGCAAGTAAGAATAACCACCTCAGGGGTCTTCCTGTGTCCAGGCCCAAACCTCCCTGCTGATTGAGCTGTCCTGCTGGGTAATATTTCTCTGCTGCATGGATTGGGGTGGGTGTTGGGTGCCTGAGCCCCAATGGAAAAGAACAGGTGGCATTTGTTGGGCCTCAGTTCAGCTGTCCCAGGAAGCGCAGAGGCCTCAGGGATTTCAAGGCAACGTCTCTATCCCCCGTGCAATCCCCCTGGAGACAGGCAGACAGGAATGTCTACACCAGAGACTCTGGGATGGGAGGAGTGCAGATGGGGCTCCCAGACACAGGGGGAGGCCCTGGACCACCCAAAGTCTCTCTGCAACTCCACCAGAGAGGGCTCAGAGGAGAGCCGTGGTCTGGTGGAAAAACCTAACTGGGCGATGAGGCAGTTGGCCCAAGTAGAAGTCAGGTTAGGGGTAAGAGGTAGTACACTTTATTGACCGGGTTCTCCCAACATGTTGCAACCTCTGGCAAAGCCAGACCCTGGGCTTTGCCACCATCCCATCCACCAAAGAGAGAAGAGAACGCATCTCATGAACATCCACGTGGCCTCCAGACAGCAGAGCACAAGGGCGGGTGTGGGGAGGGAGGCTGCCAGCCAGGGGTGGGTGGACGAGGGGCGAAAGCGCTGGGTGCCGGGCTGGGGGCACCCCTGAGGCCCCTCCAGACCTGGCCAGCCCCTCACTCCCCCAGTTGAGGTTTCGTGTGGTTCACAGTGAGACTGGCTTAGATTGGCAGCGGGCGATGGCAGACAGATGCCCTCCACGCTCCCCACCTGCCCTGGCCAGACTCACAGAGCTGGCAAGAGGGAGAGACGGAAAATCCCGTTCCCCGTGTCTCCCTCCGGGACAGGGAAGCCCCTTCTCTGGAGGGGTAAAGGGGAGAGGCCTAGTCTCTTGACATCCCCTAGGCTACTAAGGAAGGGCCATTCACTCCTGGCTCAGAAGTTTCTAGAACATCTTGGTGAAAGTGCCCGCCATTACTCCCAATTAGAAAAAGGGTTTTGAAATCTAGGAGTTGACTGGGGTGCCTCAAACTAAACAGTAAAAACCCTGGTAAGATCTAGGTTTAAAAAGGCAGCTCTACCTTTGCTTAGGAGGCTGGGGAGGTCCGTGAAGGCATTGGCTCAGGGCAGCAGGGGTAGGGAGTGCCCTGGGAATGGCGCAGGGACCAGGGGCAAGATGCAGGAAGCGGTGATCCATGGGACATGGCAGGTCGTCGTCCAGTGCTGCAGGCCTGGGCTCGGAGGGCAGCGAGGGACCACTGGGGGCCTCCGTGGGCACATCTGCCAGGCAGGCACCGGGGCCTCTGCCCCACTGGGAGAAGCAGGGGCCCCCCATCAGGCCTTGTGACTGCCGTTGGCTGCAGGCTCCTTGTGGCCAGCTGTGAAGTCCACGGCGGGCTCAAGCCCCAGCATCTGCCGCTGCACCAGCTTGGCGTAGAGGCCGCCCTGGGCCAGCAGCTGCTGGTGGGTGCCCTGCTGCACTACACGGCCCTTGTCCAGCACCACAATGAGGTGCGCGTGCTCCACAGTGCTCAGCCGGTGCGCGATGATGAGTACCGTGTGCTTCTGCAGGTTGCCGTGGATGGCCTGCTGGATCTGCGGGGACAGTGGGGGCCTGGCTTGCATGGCACGGACGCCCCACCCACAACCATGCTCCATGCCACCACCTATGGGCTGATGCTTAACCTCTCTGAGGCTCAGTTCACAAAGGATGGCCAGCTTCCTTGGTTTTTCTTAAAGGGAGACAGCTCAGGGCCAGACACAGCGAGGCACCTGGTGAATGGGGGATCAGCCCTACCCTGGCCCTCCAGTCTTCTGGTCCCTCCCTTCCCCCTCTTTTTTTTTTTTTTTTTTTTTGACTAAGTCTTGCTGTCACCCAGGCTGGAGTGCAGTGGTGCGATCTCAGCTCACCTCAACCTCTGCCTCGTGGGTTCAATCAATTCTCATGCCTCAGCTTCCCAAGTAGCTGGGGGATTACAGGTGCATGCCATCATGCCCAGCTAATTTTGTTTTGTATTTTTAGTAGAGGTGGGGGTTTCACTATGTTGGCCAAGCTGGTCTCGAATTCCTGACCTCAAGTGACCAGCCTCCCTCCTTTTTCTTTTCTTTTTGAGACAGGGTCTTGCTCTGTGGCCCAGGCTAGAGTGCAGTGGAGCGATCACAGCTCACTGTATCCTCAACCTCCTGGCCTTAAGGAATCCTCCTGCCTCAGCCTTCCAAGTAGCTGGGACCACAGGCATGCACCATAGTGCCCAGCTAATTTTTGTATTTTTTTGTAGAGATGGGTGTCCCACTATGTTTCCTAGGCTCGTCTTGAACTCCTGGCCTCAAGCCATCCTCCCGCATTGGCCTCCTAAAGTGCCAGGATTATAGGTGTGAGCCACCACACCCAGCCTCCGTTTAATTTTCTTTAAACCTAAAACCGCTCTAAAAAATAAAGCCACTGGAAGCAGTGGCTCACACCTGTAATCCCAGCACTTTGGTAGGCCGAGGCAGGTGGATCCCTTGAGCTCAGGAGTTTGAGACCAGCCTGGGCAACATGGCGAAACCCCGTCTCTACAAAAAATATAAAAAATTAGCTGTGTGTGGTGGCATGCAGCTGTAGTCCCAGCTACTCAGGAGGCTAGGAGGTTGGAGGATCGCTTGAGCCCGGGAGAACTGTGATTGTGCCACTGCGTGCCAGCCTGGGTGACAGAGCAAGGCCTTGTCTCAAAACAAACAAAAACCAACAACAACAAAAATAAAGCCTATTAATTTTTACAAACAATCCAAACTCCGTACTAGAAGCCGAGGAGTTTGCCTCCCTGCAACTTTGTCCTTACCCCCCTCCATTCAATCCCCACCCACCAGCCACACTGACCTTTTGGCTTTGAACTTGCCAAGCTCATTCTCCACTCCGGGCCTTGGCACCTGCTGACCCTTCCTCCTGGCACGTTCTTACCTCCAGAACTCTCCACCACTGGCTTCTTTTCTTTCATGTCTCAGCTCAGACGGCACCTGATGGCCTTGGTTCTAATGGTGAGAACCACAGAACTCTTGGCACATGGTGACTCCATCCAAACCGCTGTGCTAAGTAACCAAACTCTAGCATGGCTTCTAGCAGCAGAAAGCCATATCCCTGGGATGACCACAGCCCCCATTCAAGTGCCTGTGTGAGAAAGCTCAACTTGGCCAGGAGAATTTGCTGTGTTTTAGTCAACACCTGCTGACTGGCCCCAACCTCTTTTTCTTGGAGTGTTTACTAAAAAGGCTTACAACTGTGACTCCTTCCTCTGTCCCTCTGAGATGTGTATGTGATCTCCTGCATCTCAGAAGTGTCTCTCTTAAGGACCTGAAAGCCATTCCCTTGAAATGGACAGCTAGACACAGGTAGCCTCTTGGCTGTCCACTGGGCTTGCTTTTAGTTTTCATGGGGGCCTCTGCCCGCTCCCCTCCCTATCCCCTCATTCTCCCTTTAAAATGCCCGTCACCACCAAACTGGGATGGAACACGGCTCCTTCCCCACTGTCAGGAGTTACTGCATAAAATCTCTTTTATGGCTTTTGCTAGCGCCCAGCTGTGTTTACCTTTGACAACGGTGACCCCTCCCAATCTCCTGGTGTCCCAAGACTGTTTCATTTGCTTTGTAGCACAGGCCATGGGGTGAACGCATGCTTGTTTCCTTGTTTTTTTTTTGAGATGGAGTCTTGCTCTGTTGTCCAGACTGGAGTGCAGTGACGCGATCTTGGCTCACCGCAAACTCAGCCTCCTGGGTTCAAACCATTCTCCTGCCTCAGCCTCCCAAGTAGCTGGGATTACAGGTACCCGCCACCACACCCAGATAATTTTTGTATTTTTAGTAGAGACAGGGTTTCACCATGTTGGCCAGACTGGTCTCGAACACCTGACCTCGTGATCCGCCGGCCTCGGCCTCCTAAAGTGTTGGGATTACAGGCGTGAGCCACCACGCCTGGCCTTCCTTGTTTCTTATCTGCCTTCCCCACTGGAATGGAAACACCATGAGGACAAGGGTCTTTGTCTGGTCAGCCCACCACGATAACCCCAGAATGGTGCCTGGTGCCTGAGAAGAGCTCAGTAACTCTCTGTGTAATAAGTGAATCAATCCGCACATAGACTGAGGTTGCTAGCCATCTGCAAATACATGACTGGGCCCACCTGACCAGTGAGAATGAAACTCAGAGGGGAAGCACTAGCTTGAGGTTACACAGTTATAAACTGTAGGACGGAGCTGCTAGTCCAGGTATCCCCATTCTGTTTTTTGTTTTTGTTTGTTTTTTGAGACGGAGTCTCGCTCTGTTGCCAAGGCTGGAGTGCATTGGTGCAATCTCGGCTCACTGCAACCTCTGCTTCCCAGGTTCAAGCTATTCTCCTGCCTCAGCCTCCCAAGTAGCTAGGATTACAGGCACCTGCCACCATACCTGGCTGATTTTTGTATCTTTAGTAGAAACAGAGTTTCACCATGTTGGCCCGGCTGGTCTTGAACTCCTGACCTCAGGTGATCCACCCGCCTTGGCCTCCCAAAGTGCTGGGATTATAGGCATGAACCACTGTACCCAGGCTTTTTTTTTTGTAGATGGAGTCTCATTCTGTCGCCCAGGCTAGAGTGCAGTGGCACAATCTCAGCTCACTGCAACCTCCATCTCCTGGGTTCAAGTGAGTCTCCTGCCTCAGCCTCCCGAGTAGCTGGGGTTACAAGCATGCACCACCATGCCCAGCTAATTTTTGTATTTTTAGTAGAGACGGGGTTTCACCATATTGACCAGGCTGGTCTTGAACTCTGGACCTCAAGTGATCCGCCTGCCTTGGCCTCCCAAAGTGCTGGGATTACAGGCATGAACCATCATACTGGGCCTGTTTTGTTTTGTTTTGTTTTTATCTGTTTGTTTGAGCCAAATGGAGTCTGGCTCTGTCACCCAGGCTGGAGTGCAGTGGCACGATCTCAGCTGACTGCAACCTCCACCTCCCAGGTTCAAGCAATTCTCCTGCCTCAGCCTCCCAAGTAGCTGGGATTACAGGCATGTGCTACCACGCCTGGCTAGTTTTTGTATTTCTAGTAGAGATGGGGTTTCACCATGTTGGCCAGGCTGGTCTCCATCTCCTGACCTCAGGTGATCCACCTGCTTCGGCTTCCCAAAGTGCTGGGATTACAGGTGTGAGCCACCGCTCATGACCCAGTCTCCCCATTCTGATGCCTTCTCTTGCCCCACACCATACAGCTCTGCCTGGAGCCTGGAGGCTGGGTCCAGAGTGGCTCCTGGCTCCCCACTCTCAACACCAGGAATTCACCAGCCTAGAAGGCTGACTGGGCTGAGCTCCTGGGGCCCGTCTCTTCTCAGCACCCATCTGCTGGGCAATGGGGGCTCTGGCCGCCTGGAGCTGCTCCTGCCACCGCATTGCCTGCCACCCTGTGACTCACCAGATACTCGCTCTCGGCATCCAAAGCGCTGGTGGCTTCATCCAGGATGAGGACTGGGGGGTTCCGCACCAGAGCCCGGGCCATGGCCACCCGCTGCTTCTGGCCACCTGACAGCTGGGCGCCCTTCTCCCCTGTCTCTGTATGGTGGAGGCACAGAGACAATTTAGCAATGGGTGAGGCCGGGCAGCCCCGGGGAAGAGTGAGGGGCCCTGCCCTGCAGCTGTGGAAAGGGCGGGCTGGAACCCACAGCTTGAAAGCTCATGAAATGATGCTCCCCCCACCCAACTCATAAGGGACATGCAGATTAAGCCTACATGCGAATTGATAGCAAGTTACCAATTTTCACCCATTCCTTTGGCAGAAACCCAAACATCTGATAGCACACAGTGCAGGTGAGGCTGCAGGGAGACAGGCCCTCACCTGTCCTCCTGGAGAAGGGGAGTTGGAGCGAGCCCCATGGCTTGAAGAGCTGCAGCAATAACCCTGGGTCTATGAGTCTGTGCAGTGCAAAGGTTGTGTGTGTTCACCACAGATGTGCGGCCTGTGGCCCAGCAAGCCCACCTGGACCAATTTTCCCCATGGACCAACTTCTTCCCATGCAGAACAATACAGACACAGGTCACTTGTGACCCACAGTGTTGTTATTGCAAAAAATAAAAACAAATAGACTCAAATGTCCATCAATAGGAAATTGAGCCAATCAATTATTATTATTTTAGAGACAGGGTCTCACTCTCTCACCCACGCTAGAGTACAGTAGTGCAATCATTGCTTACTGTAGCCTCAAACTTCTGGGTTCAAGCGATCCTCCAGCCTCAGCCTTCTGAGTAACTGAGACTACAGGTGCATGCCACCATACCTGGCTAACTTAAAATATTTTTCTGTAGAGGTGGGGTCTCACTACATTGCCCAAGCTGTTCTCAAACCCCTGGCCTCAAGCGATCCTCTTGCCTTGGCCTCCAAAGTGCTGGGATTACAGACGTGAGCCACTGCACCTGGTCATGCCACCAGGTCTTTATTATTTCATTTTTCTTTCACTGAGATGAAACTGACATAACATAAACATAACCATTGTAAAGTGAATAATCCGGGCTGAGTGCAGTGGCTCCCAGCACTTTGGGAGGCCGAGGCGGGCAGATCACGAGGTCAGGAGATTGAGACCATCCTGGCTAACACAGTGAGACCCTGTCTCTACTAAAAATACACAAAATTAGCCGGGTGTGGTGGTACATGCCTGTAATCCCAGCTACTCGGGAGGCTGAGGCAAGAGAATCACTTGAACCCGGGGGGCAGAGGTTGCCATGAGCCGAGATCGCGCCACTGCACTCCAGCCTGGGCAACAGAGTGAGACTCCGTTTCAAAAAAAAAAAAAAAAAAAAAAAAGTGAATAATCCAGTGGCATTTAGTGCATTCACAATGTTGCACAACCACCACCTCTATTTAATTCCAAAACATTATTCTAAAATAATATACATTTATTATATCAATTAATTACTAGAACTACTTAAGTTCGTATTGAGGTAATTTTTTTTAAAATTAGTATACTTAGTATATTTTTATTTAAAAATTCTTTTAAATTGACAAGTAAAAATAGTTCATATTTAATGGTGTACAATGTGATGCTTTGAAATACATATACACCGTGGAATAGCTAAATCAAGCCAGTTAACATATACATTATCTCACATATTTATCACTTCTTTTTTTTTAGAGAGAACACTTAAAATCTACTCTCTTAGCTATTTTCAAGTACACAGTACACTGTTATTAACTATAGCTGGCCAGGCACGGTGGCTCACACCTGAAATCCCACCACTTTGGGAGGCCAAGGCAGGCGGATCACCTGAGGTCAGGAGTTCGAGACCAGCTGGGCCAAAATAGTGAAACCCCGTCTCTACTAACAATGCAAAAAAAAATTAGTGAGGTGCGGTGGTGGGCACTTGTAATCCCAGCTACTCAGGAGGCTGAGGCAGGAGAATCGCTTGAACCTGGGAGACGGAGGTTGCAGTGAGGCAAGATTGCGCCACTGTATTCCAGCCTGGGTGACAGAGTGAGACTGTCTCAATTAAAAAACAAACAAACAAAAAACTATAGTCAGCAGGTCTCTTGACCTTATTCCTAAGGGAAAATTTTTATCTTTTGATCAACATCTCCCCAACCCTCCCTATACATTGTACATATTTAATTACTAAAAAGGGGCTATTGGTGTGGTTCAAAAATCTAAAAATATGGGCTGGGTACAATGGCTCATGCCTGTAATCGCAGCACTTTGGGAGGCAGGAGGATTGCATGAGCCCAGGAATTTGAGACCAGCCTGGGAAACACAGCAAGACCCCATCTCTACAACAAAAATAAAAAATGGGGCAGGAGGATAGCTTGAGCCCAAGAGGTTGAGGCTGCCATGAGCCGTGATCACACTGCTGCACTCCCACCTGGGTGACAGAGCAAGCCCCTGCCTCAAAAAAAAAAAAAATAAATAAAATCTAAAAATACATAAAACTATAAATAATGAAAAGATTAAGTCCTTTCTTCAGTTCCCTCCTGCTCCCACCAAAAAGTCTTTCATTAGTTGCTTACATGTCCTTGTCTAGTTTCTTTATGCAAATATGAACATGTTATTTTTATCTCCCCAATCCTTTAATAGGAAAAAAACAGCTCCTTATACTCTGCACCTGGCTCTTCTCGCTTAGCATCATATCTCAGTGACCTTTCCATACTGATATATGGAGAGCTGCCTCCTCCTCTGCCTCCACCTCCTTCTCCTTCTACTTCCTCTTTTTCCCAGCAGCATAATATTCCAGTGTATGGGCTTCTATAATAATTTACTTAATAAATACTTTGCTGAGTCGGAGCACAGTGGCTCATGCCTGGAATCCCAGCACTTTGGGGATTGCAGGAAGATTGCTTGAGCCCAGGAGGTTCGAGTCTAGCCTGGGTAACGTAGCCGGACCCCATCTCTACAAAAAAAGAGCAAGTGGCAGAGGGCAGTGCTTAACTCAGAGGGCTATGTCCCTGAGGGTGACTCTGTGGGCCCAGGAGAGGGGCCACCCCCGGCTCTGCACCTGTGCTGTAGCCGTCCTGGAGTTCCATGATGAAGCCGTGGGCGTTGGCCTTCTGCGCGGCCTCCACCACCATCTCGAAGGGCACAGTGGGCAGGCCATAGGAGATGTTGTCTGTGATGGAGCGGGCGAACAGCACGGGCTCCTGGCTCACCAGGGAGATCTGGGGAGGAGGGAGCATGGGGCATGAGAGGCCAGGAATGTGTTCATCCAGCTGTCCCCAGCAGCCTTGCTGCCTGGGGCCTGGAGACGTCAGCAGTCTCAGGCCTGAAACCTGATCGGGGCCCAGTGACTGCACTGAGCTGCCTCTCTTCTTCCCCAACAGCGATTCCCGCCTGTACCCACAAGCCCTCAGCCTCCCCTAATCAGCAAACTGGGGCCTTTTACATTTGCTGCTCTGGGATAAGCCAAGTTCCCTGACCTCCGAGAGAAAGCTCACTGGCCATCCCTGTCCTGGAAAAAAAAGAAAGAGGGATAGAATGAATATAGAATGTTGCTATGAATGAGTCTGCCCATCTCAGGAAGCAAGAGGCCACAGCAGGGCTCCAGGTCACACAGACTGCCCTGGCGGTGGTCCCCTCCCTTCTAAGAGAACAATTTAAAGGAGCTATCCTCTCTAGATTACAGTTTCAGGAATCTGGGCCTACAAAAATAATAGTATGGCCAGGCCTGGTGGCTCATGCCTGTAATCCCAGCACTTAGGGAGGCAGAGGCAGGAGAATTGCTTTAGTCTAGGAGTTCAAGACCAGCCTGGGAAACACAGCAAGATCCCGTATCTACAAAATGAAAAAAATATATAGTATGGAAGATATCATTGCAACACCATAAGTAGCAAAAGTTAGTTAATTAATTAAATTAAAATGGAAACAATCTAGGTGTCCATAAACGGGGATTGGTTAAATAGTGACAGTGCACCCTTAAAACTGAATTGCAATAGATACATATACATAGCATGATTCTATTCTTGTTTAAAAAAATTATAAACATGTACCTTCATATATTGATATATTTCTATAAAGATAGGAAACACATTGAAAAGGATGTTTACTAAACTGTTAACACTGGCTACCTCCACGTGGTGGAATTCAAAAGGTAAGGTGGAGGGGGACATTCATGTCTTAGTTACAAGATTCATTACAACTATGAGAATATGATTAGCTTGTAACATTTTATTGTTTTTAATTTGTTTTAAAATTTATTGTTTTAAAATGTTTATAGAAATTAACATTTTAAATTTAAAGATAGAGGCCGGGAATGGTGGTTCACACCTGTAACCCCAGCACTTTGGGAGGCTAAGGTGGGAGGATGGCTTGAGCCCAGGAGTTTGAGATCAGCCTGAGCAACACAGTGAGAATCCGTCTCTACAAAATAATTTAAAAATTGGCCAGGTGTACATGGTGGCTCATGCCTGTAATCCTAGCACTTTGGGAGGCCGAGGTGGGCGGATCACCTGAGGTCAAGTGTTCGAGACCAGCCTGACCAACATGGAGAAACCCCGTCTCTACTAAAAATACAAAATTAGCCAGGTGTGGTGGCGCATGCCTGTAATCCCAGCTGCTCGGGAGGATGAGGCAGGAGAATCACTTGAACCCTCAAGGCGGAGGATGTGGTGAGCCGAGATTGCACCATTGTACTCCAGCCTGGGCAACAAGAGCAAAATTCCGTCTCGAAAAAAAAAAAAATTTGACCAGATGTGGTGGTGTGCACCTACAGTCCCTCAGGAGGCTGATGTGGGAGGATTGCTTGAGCCCAGGAGGTCATGGCTGCAGTGAACCATGATCACACCATCACATTCCAGCCTGGGTGACAGAGTGAGATTCTATCTCAAACAAAAAGTACATAATTAGGCCAGGCACCACGGCTCACTCCCAGCATTTTGGGAGGCTGAGGTGGGTGGATCACTTGAGGTCAGGAGTTCGAGACCAGCCTGGCCAACATGGTGAAACCTTGTCTCTACTAAAACTACAAAAAATTAGCCAGGTGTGATGGTATGTGCCTGTAGTCCCAGCTACTCGGGAGGCTGAGGCAGGAGAATTGCTTGAACCCAGAAGGAAGAGGTTGCAGTGAGCCGAGATCATGCCACAGCACTCTAGCCTGTGCGACAGAGTGAGACTCCATCTTAAAAAAAAAGAAAAGGCCGGGCGCGGTGGCTCACGCTTGTAATCCCAGCACTTTGGGAGGCCGAGGCGGGCGGATCACGAGGTCAGGAGATCGAGACCACGGTGAAACCCCGTCTCTACTAAAAATACAAAAAATTAGCCGGGCGCAGTGGCGGGCGCCTGTAGTCCCAGCTACTCGGAGAGGCTGAGGCAGGAGAATGGCGTGAACCCGGGAGGCGGAGCTTGCAGTGAGCCGAGATTGTGCCACTGCACTCCAGCCTGGGCGACAGAGCGAGACTCCGTCTCAAAAAAAAAAAAAAAAAAAAAAAAAAAAAAAAAAAAAAAAAAAAAAGAAAAGAATAGAAAAAGTACATAAATAAATAATTGAGAGGCTATTCATGAAAAAGAAAACCAAATGGCCAATAAATATATGAAAAGGTGTTTAATATCTTCAGTCATCAGGAAAACGCAAAAGACCACAATAAGCTACCACTACATTCTCACCAGTTAGCAAAAATTCAGGACTGACAATGTTAGGTGTCTGAGAATCAAAGCGTGGTACCTACTGCAAAGTGTGAACAGCTCTGCCCAGGGGCCTCTTCTAAAACTGGTGAGCAGCAGCCTGGTGGCCCCCCACTTGGCACCATTTCACAACAATCTACCTCTGGTTACATGCACATGGTGTGGGCAGATTTCACAACCCATGGCCCTCGCCACCATCTAGAACTTGGCTAGGAGTTCTGGAATCTCTGTGCCAACACTCAGGCTTTCACATAATTTATGTTGATGATGTAAATGGTGCTCTCTTAACAGTTTATATTTCTTGGACAGTGCACAACCTGAGCAACCATCCAGGGCATCCCTGCTCTTAGGCCAGCACAGGGACAGGTGTTACAGTTCTTTTTCTGAAAGGATTACTAAAAACTGTCCAGTCATGAATAGCCTATTTTGAGTACTGGAGATGACCTAAATGTGGAACAGCTGAAACTCCTTCACTGCTTGTAGAATGTAAATTGTAAAATGTAAATTGGTATAACCACCTGGGGATAGCTGTTGTGACAGAAACTACTGCAGTTGGGGATGTACATCCACTATCACCAAGCTTTCTACTCTTAGGATTATACCTTGGGAGGACATACTCATGTACACCAGAAAACATAGACAAAATTGTCCACATCCCACACTGGTATTTTTGGTAATGGTAAAACAAAACAAAACAAAACTGAAAAACAGGCCGGGGGCAGAGGCTCACACCTGTCATCCCAGCACTTTGGGAGGCTGAGGCAGGAGAATCACTTGAGGCCAGGTGTCTGAGATCAGCCTAGGCAACATGGTGAGACCACATGTCTACAAAAAAATAAAATTAGCTGGGCATAGTGGCATGTGCCTGCAGTCCCAGCTACTTGGGAGGCGGAGGTGGGAGGATGACTTGAGCACAGGACTCTGAGGCTGCAGTAAGTTGTGACTGTGCCACTGCACTCCAGCCTGGGCAACAGCGGGAGACCCTGTCTCAAAAAAATAAAAATAGGCCGGGTGCGGTGGCTCATGCCTGTAATCCCAGTACTTTGGGAAGCCGAGGCAGGTGGATCACGAGGTCAGGAGATCGAGACCATCCTGGCTAACATGGTGAAATGCCGTCTCTACTAAAAATACAAAAAATTAGCCAGGCGTTGTGGTGGGCATCTGTAGTCCCAGCTACTCGGGAGACTGAGGCAGGAGAATGGCGAGAACCCGTCAGGTGGAGCTTGCAGTGAGCCGAAATCATTCCACTGCACTCCAGCCTGGGCAACAGAGCGAGACTCTGTCTCCAAAAAAAAAAATACATAAAAATAAATAAACAAAATAAAATATAAAGGGAAACAACCCAGCGAGGCACGGTGGCTCACGCCTATAAACCTAATACTTTGGGAGGCCAAGGCAGGCTGATCACCTGAGGTCAAGTGTTCGAGACCAGCCTGGGCAACACGGTGAAACCCTGTCTGTACTAAAAATACAAAAATTAGTCGGGCATGGTGGCACAGTCCTGTAATCCCAGCTACTAGGGAGGCTGAGATAGGAGAATAGCTTGAACCCAGGAGGTGGAGGCTGCAGTGAGCTGAGATCGCACCACTGAACTCCAGCTTGGGCAATAGAGCAAGACTCCATCTCAAAAAATAAAAATAAAATAAAGGGAAACAACCCAAATATCCAGAATGCATAAATAATTGTGATAAACATTTGTACAGTGGGTTATCACCCAGCAATGAAAATGAATGAACTCTGTCCCCAGCCTCAACCTGGATGACTCACAATGTCGAGTGGGAGACACAAGACACAAACTAATCCACACACCAATCACGATTCTACCCAGATGAAGTTCCGAGCAGGCAGCACAGAGCTCTGCTGTTCAGCGGTGCACACAGAGATGTCAGAACCAATGAAAAGCAAGAACATGAAGACTCTAAAAGTCAAGACATTACTTCTTGGGGAAAGAGAAGGGACACATGGCGGGGGGGAGGAGGCTTCTGGAGTGCCAGAATGTTCTATTTCTTTTTTTTTCTTGAGACAGAGTCTCATTCTGTTGCCCAGGCTGCAGTGCAGTGGCCCAATCTCGGCTCACTGCAACCTCTACCTCCTGGGTTCAAGTGATTCTCGTGCCTCAGCCTCTTGAGGAGCTGAGATTACAGGCATGCGCCACCACACCCGGCTAATTTTTGTATTTTTAGTAGAGATGCGGTTTCGCCATGTTGGCCAGGCTCGTCTTGAACTCCTGAGCTCAAGCACTCCACCCGCCTCGGCCTCCCAAAGTGCTGGGATTACAGGTGTGGGCCATCACATCTGCCCTTTTTTTCTTTTTTAATAGAGACGGAGTCTCGTTATGTTGTCCAGGCTGGCCTCAAGGGATCCTCCAGCCTCAGCTTCCCAAAATGCTGGGATTACAGGAGTGAGCCACCGCGTCCAGACAAGAATGTTCTGTTTCTCTAGGAGGGCATTGTAATTGGTGATAATTCTTTGAACTGTCCATTTATCTCTAGTGCCCTCTTCCGCACCTGTTACAGCTCACAAGAAAGACGGTTAGATGCAGAAAGGGCGAAGGAGTGTGGCCCAGGCCCATCCACATACCACACGGTGCAAGTACTTGTGGTCGTAGGCGCTGATGGGCTTGCCGTCCAGCAGCACCCGGCCCCCTTCCAGGGGGTAGAAGTTCTCCAGGATGTTGACGCAGGAGCTCTTCCCACTGCCCGAGGGCCCCACCAGGGCCGTCACCTTGCCGGGGGACAGGCTGAAGGAGACATTCTGCAAAGAACACACAGGCACAGTGTGGGGTTATTGGCTCACGTCCAGGACTGGATGCCCTGACCTTGGACATAGGTGGGTGCCCTTCCCAGCCCACCCCATGTGCCTCTCCCTCGCTTGGGCACTGCTGGCCCCTAAACGTTCTTTCTAAGACACTAGGACTTGGAAGCACCTTGAGATTTGCTGTTTCCTCTGTCTGGAATGTTCTCTCTGCAGGGAGCCCCCCGGTGAGGTCTCACTTCAAATGTCACCTCCTCCAAGAACCCCTTCTTGACTGTTACCACCATTCCCATGGACCATCCCTACCACAGCACCCTGATCCATTTTCTCTGTAGCACTTATTATCTGGAATCATTCTGTTAAGTATCTGTCTTCCCCAACTGGAGCCCAAAACTCCTGGAGGGCAAGGATCTTGCCTGACATATTCCCAGCTGCCCTGCCACAGCCTGGTGTATAGGAGGTGCACGAGAAATGGGGTGATGGAAAGACTGATTCTGGCAGGCCTCAGGCCGCGCCCTCACCTGCAGGACCTGGGTGTGGGGCCGAGTGCGGTAGGTGAAGGTCACGTTCTCAAAGTCCACCCGGCCCTCCAGGTGGTCGGGGGCCAAGCTGCCATCGTGCACCATGGTCGGCTGCCGGTCGATGAACTCGAACACCTTCTCAGCAGCCCCCACTCCCTGCATCAGGCCACTGTAGACGGAGCCCACGGACTGGGGAGAGGAGACACGTGTTCCTGTCCCACCGATACCCGACTCCTGGGACCCACCCCTGTTACTAGAGAGATGAGGCAGGTACAGAGAAAGCAAGGAGTTCTGGCGGGGAGGTGCAGGAGGCCACCTGACCACCCACTGGTGCATTAGATAACGACAGTAAGGGGAGGTGAGGACAGCAGCATCACCAGCACTCTCCCGGCCATCCAGCTGAGTGGGTGCCATCATCCCCACAGGAGCAGATGGAATCGAAGGAACCGGCAGGGGTGTGGCACAGTGGGAATCCAGCCTTGGTCTTTCAATTGCCATAGCATAGCTGTTTTTTTTTTTTTTTTTAAGATAGAGTCTCCCTCTGTCGCCCAAGCTGGAGTGCAATGGTGTAATCTTGGCTCACTGCACCCTCTGCCTCCCAAGTCAAGTGATTCTCCTGCCTCAGCCTCCAGAGTAGCTGGGATTACAGGTACTCGCCACCACGCCCAGCTAATATTTGTATTTTTAGTAGAGACAGGGTTTCACCATGTTGGCCAGACTGGTCTCAAACTCCTGACCTTAAGTGATCCGCCCACCTCACCCTCCCAAAGTGCTGGGATTACAGGCGTGAGTCACCAGACCTGGCTTGATTTCAGTTTTCAAAATGGGTCTTAATGTGTACTACAAATAAATATATTCTCCTTGGGTAAAACTACATAGAATATGAATGTAAATCATAATAACAGCCCATTTTCTTAAGTATTCTCTTTTTATTTATTGTTTTTGAGAGGAGGGTCTCACTCTGTCACCCAGGCTGGAGTGCAGTGGTGTGATCCTGCTCACTGCAACTTCTGCCTCCCGAGTTCAAGCAATTCTCCAACTTCAGCCTCCCGAATAGCTGGGACCACAGGCATGAGCCACCACTACTCCTGGTTAATTTTTTGTATTTTCAGTAGAAACGGGGTTGCACCATGTTGCCCAGGCTGGTCTGGAACTTCTGAGCTCAAGGAATCTGCCTGCCTCAGCCTCCCAAAGTGCTGGGATTACAGGTGTGGCCCACTGTGCCCGGCCGAGCATGCTCTGTATGTTAGGAGGTAGGTTCCAACATTATCTCCTTTTTTACTGATGAGGAAACTCAGGCACAGAGGGCTCAAGTAACTTGGCCCAGGTCACATAGCCTAGAAGTGGCAGAGCCAGGATTTGAATCCAGGCCCATCTGTCTCCTGAGTTCAGGCTCTTAGGTGCTGAATGTCCTCATTGGTGATAAGGCGGTGATACTTAGGTGCTGAATGTCCTCATTGGTGATAAGGCAGTGATATCAGCATCTGTGTCCTGTTACTGTGAAGACAACAGCAACAGCTGGTAGTAAACACTCAAAACCCCAGAGCTGGCTGGGCACAGTGGCTCACACCTGTAATCCCAGCACTTTGGGAGGCCGAGGCAGGCGGATCATTTGAGGTCAGAAGTTCCAGACCAGCCTGGCCAACATGGTGAAATCCCCTCTCTACTAAAAGTACAAAAATTAGCCGGGCATGGTGGTGCGTGCCTATAGTCCCAGCTACTGGGGAGGATGAGGCAGGAGAATAGCTTGAACCCGGGAGGCAGAGGTTGCAGTGAGCCAAGATTGCACCACTGTACTCTAGCCTGGGCGGCAGAGCAAGACTCTGTCTCAAAAAAAAAAAAAAAAGTAAAAAGAAAAAAATTAGCTGGGTGTGGTGGCATGTGACTGTAACCCCAGCTACTCAAGTAGCTAAGGTAGGAATATCACTTGAGTCCAGGAGGTCAAGGCTGCAGTGAGTCATGATCACAGCACTGCACCCCAGCCTGGGTGACAATGTGAGACTCTGTCTCAAATAGTAATAATAATAAACAAACAACACTGCACTGAACATCTCGGGACATACATCTTCGCCCACTGCTGTGAGTACTCTTGAAGCATGGATTCCTAGGGGCAGAATTACTGCTGAGTCAAATAATACGGCAGGTGTGATTCTCCAGCAGATGCAATGGCCTGAGTAGCAGATGCTAGGAACACCCCACCAACATCCTTGAGCCTTATCAGCGCAGCACACAAAGGCCCAACCTCTTACTGCCTGCGGAATGCGGGCTTTTTTGTGGGAGTGGGGCAGACAAGAGAATTAACACCCTCACTCCAGGCTGACCTTGAGCAATGACTGATGGCAGCTTGGGTGTAAACACCCCAGCTCCCTGGCCCTCAGATGGGATGACTCTGGCGCTGGTATCCTACCCTGTCCGCTAGAAGGATCCCACCTCAGTTGCCCACACTGGTAACTGGCTCCACCACTCACTCTGCTGACTTCCTTCCTTCCACGTCTCACTTTCCACTCCCACCCCAGTTTCCTGAGATCACCTCCCAAACAAATCTGTTGCACTCCAATTCTGTCTCAGGATCTGCTTGTGCGGAAACCAAAATCAAGACAATCTAAAACACCCTTGCATTTCCGAGGCGCTACACTGGAAGTAGGCTGGGAGGAAGTCAGACCCGGCTGGCCCTGAGCCCGTTCCCGAGCAAATGTGGTGGGCGAGTCACTTCACTGCTTGGGTTCAGTTTTCTTTTCTGAGAAATGGGAATTTCCACATCACTTCAACTTCTCACAGAGCTGTTAAGACCATTTCCTGAAGTCACCTCTGTCCCTAAAGGGTGTTGCTGTCACTTGTTGGTAGTATTATCATTCTTTGTTTCTTTTGTTTTTTTTTGAGATGGAGTTTCGCTTTGGTTGCCCAGGCTGGAGTGCAGTGGCACGATCTTGGCTCACTGCAACCTCTGCCTCCCGGGTTCAAGCGATTCTCCTGCCTCAGCCTCCTGAGGACCTGGGACTACAGGCACATGCCACCATACTCGGCTTGCCTATTTATTTATTGAGACGGAGTCTTGCTCGGAGTGCAGTGGTGCGATCTCAGCTCACTGCAACCTCTGCCTCCAGGGTTCAAGCAATTCTTCTCTCAAGTAGCTGGGATTACAGGTACCCACCAACACGCTTGGCTAATTTTTGTGTTTTCAGTAGAGATGGGGTTTCACCACGTTGGCCAGGCTGGTCTCGAACTCCTGACCTCAAGTGATCCACCCACCTCCGCCTCCCAAAGTTCTGGGATTATAGGCGTGAACCACCATGCCCTGCCTAGTATTATCATTCTTGATATGATCATGCTGTCTCCCCTACTTACCTTAGAGAGTAATACCACATTGTCAGAGTCCCTGGAGCCCCCCCACCCCATTAAGATCCCTCTTCCCCAAACCCCTCCCTTCTCTCTGGATTCCCGGACACACTGGCCTCTCACCTCCATACAATCTCCCAGGACAAACTCGTAGATGATGAAGGCGATGAGGTTGCCGCTGGTCATCTGGCCCGAGATGACAAGGTGGCCCCCGTAGTAGAGGATGCTGACCTGGACCACCAGCAGTGTGAGCTGGGGCAGAGGGAGAGGGGATGTGGGTCAGGGGGACCTTAGATCCCCCACCATCCCCCATTCCCTGCCCCATCCCAGGCTACAAGGGGAGGTGAGGGCAGACCCAGCCACAAACTGAAATGCCAGCCGTTGGCAGGGGTGTCTTCCAAGGCTTGTCACTCATGCCTTCCCCTGCCCCGAGCATTTCCCTACAGAGGCCTCCAGCTGGAGCAGGCTGTGGGCTTGGCCACAGAACAAGGCTTTCTTTGTGAGGCCCTGGCACACACATGCCACCCCCAGGCTCCTCAGCTTGGCCACGTGGGAACTATCTGTCCTCCTTATGGGGAAGAGCATGACTCAGAGAGGGCAAGTGCCCTGGCTAAGGTCACACAGCGAGCTCTCTGTTTCCTCCCGCAGAGGGGTTCTGTGAAGAAGGGGCTGTGATGGGGGTGCCCATGCCTTCCTCCTGTACCTGGGGGGCATCTGGGAAGGGAGTGGAGTCTGAGTACCCATGGCAGCCCACACCCCAGTCAGGGACTCCATCTGTCCTCCTCATGCCCAGCCAGAACTAGGCTGCTGTCTGGACCACTGTGCCTTGGTGGAAGCTGCAAAGGATCCCCCTGCCAGCGGACAGATTGCTAAGAGGATCAGCCAGCTGAGCTGGCCCTTAGCCCCTCCTCTCCTCCTTGGCTGGTACTTTGGGGAGGTGGCAGCACCAGGAAGTCCCAGATATCCTCTGTCCCCTGGCTCCCCTGTAGACCACCAGCTCCCTCCTCCCTCTCACTCCAAACCCTCCTCATTCCTCTGCAGCTATGCCCTGACCTGCCCACCTCCCATGTGTGGCCAGTGCAACAGTGACATGATCCAAGTGCTCCCCATCCTCCAAGGAGGGGCTGTGACTCACTCCTGGGAATGTGCCAGACACTGTCGGGAGTGTGTGTGGCTGTGACAGGAGACCTGCCCGAAAGTGGCCTAGGGACCTGCTGACTCCCCACGTCAGCAAGGATGTTTCCCCAGCTGGGAAAAGAAAGCTCCCACCCTGCCACCCCACGCCAGGTGAGCGGGAGAGAGGGGCAGCCTTGCTTCCGGGAAAGATTCTCAGCCGGGCGCGGTGGCTCACGCCTGTAATCCCAGCACTTTGGGAGGCTGATGTGGGTGGATCACCTGAGCTCAGCAGTTCGAGACCAGCCTGGCCAACATAGTGAAACCCTGTCTCTACCAAAAATACAAAAATTAGCCAGGCATGGTGGCGGGCGCCTGTGGTCCCAGCTATGCAGGAGGCTGAGGCAGGAGAATTGCTTGAACTCAGGAGGTGGAGGTTGCAGTGAGCTGAGATGGTGCCACTGCACACCAGCCTGGGTGACAGTGAGGCTCTGTCTCAAAAAAAAAAAGAAAGAAAGATTCTCCACCAGCTTGATGCCAACATGCAGGGCTGATGTCCTAGATCGAGGGCTTCCCCCATCTTTGCATCCCATCCCTCCACAGCCAGAGCTGCCTGGCCAGGGGCACATACCCCGCTGCCCCAGACGTAGTACATGTAGGCAGCCGCCTCCTTCCTGTTCAGCTTGTACACCTGCTGCAGCTTCCGCAGGTACACCTCTGCCTCCTCCTCCTCATTGGCGAAGCTCCGGACAGTCTTCATGGCACTGATGGTCTCCTCAGCCGTGTTGCTCGCTCTGGCCAGGGCATTCTGGACCTCTTTGGAGAGCCTCTATGGACAGGAGGCAGACAAGAAGAAGACCCCAAAACAGCCTCACTATGTACTGGAGCCCCCAGGCCTCTCTGGGTTTTTCCACCCATCGCTGGCACCAGCTATATGTAAGAGGTTCCTGGGACAAAAAGACAAGATCTAGCCCTTTCTCCCCCATCTCCTTCCGGCTCAATTTGACACACTCAGATAGTGAACTCCAGAGAGGCTTTTGGGGTGATGGTTTCAGCTCCTGAAGGATGGGGGGTGCTGATCAATAAGTCATCCCCAGTATTCAAAAGAGGCTATTCATGACTGGACAGTTTTTGGTAATCCTTTCAGAAAAGGGGCCTCAACACCTGACCCTGTGCTGGAAGAGCAGGAGATGTCTGGACAGTTGTTCAGGTTGTACACTATATAAGAAACACCAACTATTAAAGGGGCACCATTTACATCATCAACATAAATTGTTAGAGCCTGAGGGTTGACAAAGAGATTCCAGAACTCCCAGCCAAGTTCTACATGGTGGTAGGGGCTGTGGGTTGTGAAATCTGCCCACGCCATGTGCATGTCACCACAGGCAGAGCTGAAAAGTGGTCCCAAGTGTGTGGCCATCAGGCTGCTGTTCACCAGAGTCCTGGAAGAGGCCCCTGGATGGAGCCGTTCACACTTTGCGGGAGTCACTATGCTGATCGTCAAGTCAGCCAGGAAGGCTGCCCGAGAGGCCAGGACAGGAGCATGCACTGGCATGTCCCATGACCATGTGTCACGCCCCAGCCGCAGGAAGCATGCAGGGTGCTTGAGTCATGTTTGGCCACGGGCGGTGTGTGTGGCTTGTGGAGATGACTCGCTGGCTACACACAACACATTCAGGCATGGGGTGGAAAACCCAAATAGGGCCTTCCTGAGGCCTCCCTTAGCTGAACTAAAAGGCGGGGTCTGCAGCGCACACAGAGGTGGGGGCTGAGGGGAAGCTCCAGGGTTTCCTGCTCCGTCCCAGGGGCTGGTGGGAAGGCCAGAAGCAAGGGGTAGGGAGCAGCGTGCTGGAAATGGCTCAGACTCTAAAGAATAGATTTACTTTCTCATCTCAGTGAGGACAGCGGGGAGGCTCGTGACCAGGAACTTCGGGAAGAGGTCCCACCTGTGTGGCTGGAGAAGGCTGTGGGGAGTGGCCTCACCGGGGGCTGGGTGGGAGACGGCTTCCTTTGCTACCCTGGTCTCAGGTCACCAACACCAAAGGCTCCAATGGAGCCACGACAGTGACTAACCCGGCACCACCTGGAGGCTGTCATGCATCCAAGCCCCTGCTCAGAAGTACCCTGCGTGGGCCTGGGTGACTCTGAGGGGGTTGCCTGTACCTGTCACAGGGTCACAGCCCTGCCTGTCTGAACCCAGCCTGTCTGTCCCTTAGGGCTCGGGGGCACCCGCCCATTTGGGAAGCAGGAGGAGGGTGAGGTCAAACCTGGCTCATGGGACTAGCTCCGAAGCAGAAGCAGTGCCGTGGGGTGACCAGAGGGGACAGCAGCCTGCCCATGCATCACGGAGGGCCTGCACCACCCCCACATACACACCAGGCACGTCCCAACCCAGGGCCTTTTCACTGGCTGTGCCCTCTGCTCAGCACACACCTCCTAAGACGCCCGCCTCCTTCAGACCCTTGTTCAGATGTCCCCTTCTCAGCAAGACCTATTTAACTTGTATTTATTCATTCATTTTGGAGACAGGGTCTTGCTGTGTCACCCAGGCTAGAGTACAGTGGCACGATCATAGCTCACTACAGCCTCGACCTCCTGGGCTCAGGCGATCCTCCACCTCAGCCTCCCAGGTAGCTGGGACCACAGGCATGTGCCACCAAGCCCAGCTAATTTAAAAAAATCTTTTTTTGTAGAGATGGGGTCTTGCTATATTGTCCAATCTTGTCTCGAACTCCTAGGCTCAAGTAGTCCTCCTGCCTGTGTCTCCCAAAGTTCTGGGATTACAGGCATGAGCCACCGGGCCCAGCTAGCAATCCAATTTAAAATTGCAACTACACCCAATGCTCCCAATCCCTCTGCTCGCTTCGTGTTTCTCCTTAGCACTGACCATCTTTTACTGTATTGTAGATTCTCATTCTTTGTGCTGTTGGTACCTAGTATCCGTCTCTGACACTAGAATACAAGTTCCAGGAAGGCAGGGGCCATGTCTTTCTCACTGATGTATCCCAGTGCCTGGGACATAGCAGCTGGTCAGTAATTATTTATTGAATGAATGAAGAAATGAATGAATGAATGCAAACACAGCCTCAAGACCAGTCCTTCACTAGCCCTTAGTGGCCCCCTGAGCCCCTCCTAAGGGGATGTTTGGGGGCTGCCAGGGTGCACGGTCCCCAGCAGAGACGGGGCAGGCCTACCTTGTAGTACTTGCCGTAGATGTTGGACACCATCATGATGATGGGGAAACCCATGAAGGTGACCAAGGAGAGCTGCCATGAGAGGCTGAACATGAAGACCACCACGCCCGTGACCTTGACCGTGTTCCGCAGGAAGACATTGATGTTCTGGGAGACCAGGTCGCTGACCATGGTGGTGTCCGAGGTCAGGCGGGAGATGAGGTCCCCTGGAACACACGCGGCTCAGCTCTCACCACAGCAACCCGGGCCTTGGGGGTGGCAGTGGGGGATGCTAAGGGGCCTCTGAGACAGGCACTGGGAAGCTGGGCCTCCCTAGCTGTGGGCGGGGTTGGGGGGTGGGAGAGAAGAGCAGATACCCCTCGAGGGCTACTCTGAGCCAATCCCAGTCACCAGCATCTTGCTTAGGCTTCGCGACATCCCGCTGTACAGCGGAGGAGGCTGGGGCTCAGAACAGGAAGGCCCCCATAGAGTCACACGGCCTGTCTGTGGCTGAGCCAGACTTCAAACCCGTGTCTCCTCCCTGTCACTGGCAGAGGGGGTAACTCCTCTTCCCTTCTAGAGAAATAACAACCTGGCTGGTGGCGGGCAGAAAAGCGCAGACACTTCTTACCTAAGTTGGACACTGTGCTAAGAGCTTTGTAAGGACCCCATGGTGTGGCTACTATCCGTGTTCCCATTTTACAGACAAGAAAACAGAGGCTTAGAGAGGTGAAGTTCGCGAGTGGAGAAACCAGGGCTTGGACCCAGGCTGGTGTCTCTCAGAGCTTGGATCTTGGTGGATATTCTATCGTCTTTCCTGTTGTGGTCCCTGGCCCTCACCCGCTGACCCCCATGGGAGCGGGGTCTCTGCCGGCCACAGGCGTGGGTAGTCCTGGCCCTGGTGGTTTCCATGGAGCAATGGAAAGCAAGGCCTTGGCCCCTGCGGGGACCTCGGGTGGCCTGGCCAGGGCCCCACAGAGGCCGCAGCCCACACCAAAACCTCAGTGAGCAAGCCAGCTCCCAGGACACAGGCCAAGCCCAGGGTGTTCCCAGCCTGAACTAACAGCAGGAGGAGAAGACAGAGGGCCGAGACCACCCACACGCCCATTTCATTCCTCAGTGCCAGGCAAGCCCACAGGGGTGGGGCCCAGCCCCCAGGACACCTAGGGCACTGGGAGGACCAACCTGTGCGATTCTCATCAAAGAAGCTTGTCTCCTGGGACACCAGTGAGCGGAAGAGACAGTTTCGAAGGCGAATGTTCAGTCTGGCAAATATGAGGGTAAAAATGCCGCCCCGAATACCTGCGGCAAATGAGCTAATTGCAGATAAGAGATGTTATAGCACGACGTCCTTCCAGACCAGTGACCACACCCGGCTGCCCCCTCCCGCTGCCGGCAGGCCTGGGAGCCCCACCGCAGCCCCGCTCCAGGGCTGGCACCCCTGCGGGGTCCCCCTCATTCCCAGCGGGAGCCTCCCCCAAGGTGAGGGCAAAGGGGACACTAGTGGGGCAAAAGACCCAAATGTGCCAGCCAGACCCTCTCCCTTCCAGAACAGCTCAGACAAAGCCGGTTCTGTTTGGGACCAGATTCCTACTTGGAAAACAGCCAGGGAGGGTGAGCGGGGAACCCTGAGGACTGAAGCCCTTTTCAGGGACCAGAGGGTGTGGTTCTAGGGTGCTCTAAGACAGTGTGGAAGCCGGTTCCCAGGGTGACCAGCTGAGGGACAGGCCCACCAGGGGCATTTCCAGGGCCTCCCTGGCCCCTGTCTTCCTTAGGAACAGGCCCTCCCTTCCCTCCCTGGTGCAGGCCGGGGTGTGCGGGGCAGGGCGTGGGGGTTGAGCCGGCTACCTGCCAATGGCCAGCAGGCACACGATGATGACAGCCGTGCTGAACTGATCCATGCTTTTCTGGATGACGATGCCATCAATGGCGCGGCCCGTGTAGTAGGGCAGGAAGGTCTCTCCTGGGGGAGGCAGGGCAGCCTCAGGGACGTCTGCAGCCAGGGGAACCCACACCCTTCCTCCTGAGGCTCCAGAAGTCCACACACCAACCCCTCTGCCCGCTCCACCGGTGGGCTTTCCTCCCTCGGCAAACTCTTGCTGCCCATCGTGGGGCCCCAGGGTGCTTCATGCCCCCCTCCTCAGAGAACAGGGAAGCACTGGGCCTTGCATCCACACAGCCTGCTGGTTCTTATTTATTTATAGTGGCTACCAGGCATCGAGCCAGGGCTCCTGCGGGATGCTTCATTCTCTTGTTTTTTTGAGACAGGGTCTCGCTGTGTCCCCTGGGCTGGAGTGCAGTGGTGTAATCATAGCTCATTGCAGCATCAAACTCCTGGGCTCAGGTGATCCTCCTGTCTCAGCCTCCTGAGTAGGGAACACAGGCCTGTGCCATCATGCCAGGCTAATTTTTTTTTTTTTTTTTTTGTAGAGACAGGGGTCTCACTATGTTGCCCAAGCTGGTCTCAACCTCCTGGGTTGAAGCAATCCTCCTACCTTGGCCTCCCAAAGTACTGGGATTATAGGTATGAGCCAGCGCTCCTGACCTTTGTTTCATTCCCTTTGGAGCAGGCCCTGGAATCACCCCCATTTTACAAATGAGAAAAATTAATTTAATTTGTTTTTTTCTTTTTGTAAAATATTTTCCTTTTTTTTTTTTTTAACTTTTTGAGACAGGGTTTCGCTCCTGTCGCCGAGGCTGGAGTGCAGCCTCAACCTCCTGGGCTCAGTGGATCCTCCCACCTCAGACTCCTGAGTAGCCGGGACTACAGGCACACGCCACCAGGCCTAGCTAATTTTTTGTATTTTTTTGTAGAGATGAGGTTTCGCTAGGTTGCCCAGGCTGGTCTCTAACTCCTGGGCTCAAGCGATCCACCCACCTCAGCTTCCCAAAGTGCTGGGGTTACAGGCCTGAGTCACAGCGCTCGGCCAAAAGTGAAGTTGAATGAGATGACTCGCCCAGGCCACATGGCAATCAGTGGCTGATTGACGCCAAAGTTGATTTCATTCTTCTCACTGGGTTCAGAGTCCAAATTCTGGAACCTCAGAAGATGTTGCTATTCTGGTTCCAAGCAATGCTGGAAATTGCCACCCCACCCCTCCTGGTGGGGCACTTGACACCTTGCTGGGTGCTTTCTTACCCACTTGCCTCACTGTGTTTTCACAACAATCCTGGGGTGGAATGGGAGACTCAGAGAGGCTGAGAAATTTACTCCAGGTCACACAGCAAGGGGAAAGGCTGGGACTCAAACCTAAACTGGCTTCCAATCTGGGGGCTCTTTCTTTACCCTTCCTGCTGTGGTCTGAATGCATCTCCCAAAATTTACATATTGAAACATAATTGCCAGTGTGGTGGTGATTAAGTCACAAGGGCGGAGCTCTCCAGGATGGGATGAGGGCCCTTTTCAAAGGGCTTGTGAGCCTGGTTTGCCGTCTCTCGCCCTTCCACCTTGTGCAGCGTGAGGATACAGCAGTCTTCCCCTCCAGAGGACACAGCAAGGAGGGACCATCTCGGAAGCAGAGAGTGGCCCTCACGACACCAAACCTGCTGGCACCTTGATCTGGGACTTCCCAGCCTCCAGAACAGTGAGAAATCAGTTTCTATTGTTTCTAAATGACCCAGTCTGTGGTATTTAGCTATAGCAGCAGAAATGAGACTCCCCTGACAATAATCTGGAATGTCCACTCTCCTCTTATGGAAATAGTGGCGTCACCAGGCCAGGCCCTTGTTCATCCCAGGACCTGTTTCCACTGAAGTTCTTTCCATGAGCAGAGCCAGGTTTGGGGCTGGGCATACAGTAGGTGCTCAATAAAGGTCAGTGAATGAACCCCCGGCAGGTCTGGCTAGCACCGTCTGGCCTGGCTCAGACACTTGGGTAGCGAGACTTTCTGTGCAGTTCTGGTGCCCTCTGCTGGGACCATGAGGTGGCAGCCTAGAGGGCCTGTGTCCCCACAGTCCTTGGCCAGACGAGGTCTCCAGCCGAGACTGCGGACTTCCACCCAGCCTGAGTTTCTGCCTCAGTTTACCCACAGAAAAAAAGAGGGCAACGGTGAGCTGTGACAGAATATTCTGTAATATTTGATTCCAGCAAGCACCAATGCTAATAATCGCCTTACTGGGTACCAGGGGCTGTGCAAAGCATGCTGGCAAACTCTCTTGCTGAATCTGCACAAGAATTACGTGAAACTCTCCAATGCATCAGCAAATACTCAGACCATTTCCAGAACCCGACCAGTTTCACTGCCTCTACTGCCCCAACCCTGGTCCAAGTGATTAACCTCACTGGGA
Organism: Hylobates moloch; assembly: GCF_009828535.3. Classification (NCBI taxonomy): domain Eukaryota; kingdom Metazoa; phylum Chordata; class Mammalia; order Primates; family Hylobatidae; genus Hylobates; species Hylobates moloch. Next base: position 9,728,977 of record NW_026652287.1, on the reverse strand, counting down.
CTATCTCAGTAGCCTGCTGTCAACTTTGTTCACATCAGCCTGTCCACACAGCAGACAGCAGGATCCTGTTGGAACTCACTCAGATCTTGTTGCTCCTTGGCTCAAAACAGTCCAAATCCCTCTTCTCATCCAGTGAGATGGTAAAAGCCAAAGTCTTTACAATAGCCCACAAGGACCTGCATGATTGAGCCCCTAGCAGAGACCTTTGTCTTCTCCCCACCCCATCTCACTCCCTCTGCTCCAGCTAACTGGTGTCTGCTCTTGAACAACTGGGTACCTTCCTGCCTCAGGACCTTTGCACGGGCGGGTCCTTCTGCCTAGAGTGCTCTTACCACATATGTTTTTTTTTTTTTTTTTTGAGATGGAGTCTCAGTCTGTTACCCAGGCTGGAGTACAGTGGCACAATCTCAGCTCACTGCAAACTCCACTTCCTGGGTTCAAGTGATTCTCCTGCCTCAGCCTTCCGACTAGCTGGGATTACAGGCATGCGCCACCACACCTGGCTAATTTTGTATTTTTAGTAGAGACGGGGTTTCTCCATGTTGGTCAGGCCGGTCTTGAACTCCTGACCTCAGGTGATCTGCCCCACTTGGCCTCCCAAAGTGCTGGGATTACAGGTGTGAGCCACCGTGCCTGGCCTATTTTTTATTTTTTGAGACAGAGTCTCGTTCTGTCACCCAGGCTGGAGTGCAGTGGCATGATATCAGCTCACTGCAACCTCCACCTCCCAGGTTCAAGCAATTCTCCCGCCTCAGCCTTCTGAGCAGCTGGGATTACAGGTGTGTGCCACCACGCCCGGCTAATTTTTGTATTTTTAGTAGAGACAGGGTTTTGCCATGTTGGCCAAGCTAGTCTTGAACTCCTGACCTCAAGTGATCTGCCCACCTCAGCCTTCCAAAGTGCTGAGATTATAGGTGTAAGCCACGCACTTGGCCTCTAAAGAACCTTAATTTAATAAGAGATACTCAACCCTAAAACTAACATTTCCCAATGGGTGGTTTTTTGTTTTTTGTTTTTGTTTGTTTGTTTTAAGATTCTGAGGGTACAGAAAAGCTGGGCACTGCTGAATGCTTGTTGATTGAAAAATAATTATTAATAATCACAGTACCTAATTGTTTTTTTTTGAGATGGGGTCTTGCTATGTTGCCCAGGTTGGTCTCAAACTCCTGAGCCAAAGCAACCCTCCCTCCTTGGCCACCCAAGTAGCTGTGATCACAGGTACATGCCATTGTACCTGGCCCTAACACTGATTAAGTATTTACTTGTGCTAGCACCAAGCTTCCTCTCACTTCTTTCTCACAGTACCCCAACAAAGCCCTCACTTCAGAATGGTCAAGTGAGCGTTGGCCAGGTTCATAACTTGCCTAAAGTTATCAGTGTAGTCGGGGGCCTGAGCCTTGAGTCTGCGCCGTGACTCTTGATGCAATCCTGCAAGCTGGGAAAATCTGCTCAGCAGTATTTAAGGATGTCTGCATTCCCAGACCACACAGCAGCTGACGCCAGGGCCCCAGCAGGTGGGGTAAACAAGGTCATGGCATGGGGCGCCATCTGTCTGCACAGGCATGACAGTCATTCATACTTTTGTTCATTTATTCATTCAGTGAGCCCGTCTCTGTGCCAGCTACTGGGATCCAGGGTAAGTCAGACCTGGCCGCTGCCCCTGAGGGGCTCAGGACCTGGGAGGGGAGGCAGAAGGGTGAATGCATAACAGGGTCTTGCTATGTTGGCCAGACTGGTCTTGAACTCCTGGCCTCAAGTGATCCTCCTGCCTCAGACTCCCAAAGTACTGGGATTATAGGCATGAGCCACTGTGCCCAGCATAAATGCATAGTTTTTTGTTTTTTTGTTTTTTTTGAGATGGAGTCTCACTTTGTTGCCTAGGCTGGAGCGCTGTGGCACAATCTCAGCTCACTGCAGCCTCCACCTCCTGGGTTCAAGAGATCCTCCTGCATCAGCCTTCTGAGTAGCTGGGATTACAGGCGGCTGCCACCATGCCCAGCTAATTTTTGTAGTTTTAGTAGAGACGGGGTTTTGCCATATTGTCCAGGCTGGTCTCGAACTTCTAACCTCAGGTGATCTGCAGGCCTCAGCTCCCCAGAGTGCTGGGATTATAGGTGTGAGCCACCGTGCCCGGCCTGAATGCATGATTTTTATGTCATAAAAGCTATAACTGACGTGCAGACAAAGTTGCCACAGTTGGCAGAAGCTAAGGTGGCTTCCTAAGGAGGGGACTTTTGGGCCGCCCAGCATGAGCAGGAGAAACTGCCTGGTTGAATGGGAAGGGGTCATCCCAGTCCTCACAGCTGCTACTATTACTGGGAGGTGTCTATGTGCCAGGAGCTGTCCAAGGTGTCTCACCTATGTGGATTCACTGACCCTTCCAACCCCATTGTGGGGGTACTACTATGCTCATGTCACAGAAGAGGAGGCTAAGACTTAGAGGGGTTAAATAACTTGCCTAATCTCACACAGCTGTTGAGGGGATGGGACTGAGAGGGCAGAGGTGGATCATAGGAGGACAAGGCTGCAGAGTCAGGGCCAGCTCTGGGTTCGCCTGTCCCGTCTCAGAACATTCTGGCATTGTTATTGCATTGTCACCTCTCCAGGCTCTGTCTCTGTCAGTTAACATTTTTATTTTATTATTTATTTACGTTTTTTGAGACGGAGTCTCACTTTGTCACCCAGGCTGGAGTGCAGTTGTGTGAGCTTGGCTCACTGCAACCTCTGCCTCCCAGGTTCAAGCGATTCTCCTGCCTCAGCCTCCCAAATAGCTGGAATTACAGGTGTATGCCAACACATCTGGCTCAGTTTTATATTTTTAGTAGAGATGGGGTTTCACCATGTTGCCAGGCTGGTCTCGAACTCCTGACCTCAAGTGATGCGCTTGCCTTGGCCTCCCAAAGTGCTGGGATTATAGGCATGAGCCACCGTGCCTGGCTAATATTTATAAATCTTTTAGCAGAAACGGGGTTTCACCATGTTGGCCAGGCTGGTCTCAAACTCCTGATCTCAAATGATCCGCCCGCCTCAGCCTCCCAAAGTGTTGGGATTACAGGCGTGAGCCACCGTGCCCGGCTTTAAATTTTTAAAACTCATAATAGCTAACAACCCTGAGCACTTACCGTGACAAGCCAAGCTCTGTACTTAGTCCTTCTATTTTTTTTTTTTTTTTTTTTTGTAGAGACTGGTCTTGCTCTGTTGCCCAGGCTGGAGTGCAGTGGCATCATCATGGCTCACTACAACTCAAAATCCTGAGCTCAAGGGATCCTCCCACCTTAGCCTCCTGAGTAGCTGGGACTATAGGCAAGTACCACCATGCCCAGCTAATTAAAAAAACATTTTTTTTTAGATACAGGGTCCTGCTATGTTGCCCAGAGTGGTCTCAAACTCCTGGGCTCAAGTGATCCTGTAGCCTTGGCCTCCCAAAGTGCTGGGATTAGACATGAGCCACTGCACCCAGCTCTCCTGTTTTTTTTCAGCATCTAAAATGTCAGGAAATAAGGACTCTAACAATCCTCGTTGCACAGAGGTGGGAAGTGAGGCTCAGAAAGGCTGGAGAACTCGCGCAGGGCCATGCAGCTGGGTAGGGAGCAGGACAGGGATTTGTGCCCACGCCTCGTTGCCCCCAGAACCTGTGGAGCTCCAACCATGCAGTGCCACCTTCCTACCCATGTTGCTGAGTGGTGCCTTCAAACTGTTTGGACCAGACTCGCAGGCACAAATACATTTCACATCACAAACCAGGCCACACCTGCACGTAGGCACACACAACTAAAATATTAATATCTCTTTTTTTTTTTTTTTGTGATCTGCCTGCCTCGGCCTCCCAAAGTGCTGGGATTACAGGCGTGAGCCACCATGCCTGCCCACTCTGATGTTTTCTAGTCTATTCTCTGATGATCCCAGTTCCAGGAATTTATTCTACAGATCCATCCACATTCATATGAAATGTGTATGAACAGAATTATTCACATGCAGGTCGGGCGCAGTGGCTCATGCCTGTAATCCCAGCTGCTTGGGAGGCTGAGGCAGGAGAATCGCTTGAACCCAGGAGATGGTGGTTGTGGTGAGCCAAGATCGCACCACTGCATTCCAGCCCGGGTGACACAGCAAGACTCTATCTCAAAAAAAAAAAAAAAAAAAAATTATTCATGTTCAGAGGAAAAGGCTCAAAATAACCCAAGAGTCAAATGATAGGAAACCAATTAAATAATCTATGGTATAGCCGCACAATGGAATATTATGCAGCCAAATAAAACAATGAGGTACTGATTGGGAAAATTCCAGAACATACTGCTAACTGAAAAGAGCAAAACATAAAACAATGTGGGTGAGAGGTGGGGGAGTGATGCATGTTCTTTTGATGTGCTTGTAGCTGCATAAGGAGAAGCTGGGAACATGCACAAGGATTGAGTAAGAAAGAGTGCTTTCCTGGCCACCTGGGAGTTTCTGGATCCTTTTCCTGCAGTTAGCCCTGGGCAGAATGATCAGGGTAGAATTAGAAGTGAAACACAGCCAGGCATTGTGGCTTGCACCTATAATCCCAGTGCTTTGAGAGGCCAAGGTGGGAGGATCACTTGAGCCCAGGAGTTCGAGATCAGCCTGGACAACATAGTGAGATCCTATCTCTAATTAGCTGGGTGTGGTGCACGCCCCTGTAGTCCCAGCTATTCCGGAGACTGAGGTGGGGGGATTACTTGAGCCTAGGAGGTTGAAGCTGCCGTAAGCTGTGATCATGCCACTGCACTACAGCCTGGGCAACGGAATGAGACCCTGTCTAAAAAGAAAAAAACAGGAGTGGAACTCATAGTTTCCTTTTTCTTCTCATCTTTTACTTTTTCCTTTTTAAAATTGAGATGGGGTCTTGTCGTGTTGCCCAGGCTGGTCTTGAACTCCTGGGCTCAGGCAATCTTCCCACCTTGGCCTCCCAAAGTGCTGGGATTACAGGCGTGAGTCACCGCGCCTGGCCTATTTTTTTGTTTTAAATTACATAAAATAAAATTACATAAAATAGAAATGGGGCAGGCACCGTGGCTCACGCCTGTAATCCCAGCACTTTGGGAGGCCGAGGCCAGCGGATCACCTGAGGTCAGGAGTTCAAGACCCGCCTGGCCAACATGGCGAAAGCCCATCTCTACTAAAAATACAAAAATTAGTTGGACATGGTGGCATATGCCTGTAGTCCCAGCTACTTGGGAGGCTGAGGCAGGAGAATCACTTGAAGCTGGCTGGCAGAGGTTGCAGTGACCTGAGATTGTGCCACTGCACTCCAGCCTAGGTGACAAAGCAAGACTACATTTCAAAAAAATGAATAAATAAATAAATAAAATAAAATAGAAATGGGTTCTCGCTATGTTGCCCAGGCTGGTCTTGAACTGCTGGGCTCAAGTGATCTTCCCACCTCAGCCTCCGAAAGTGCTGGGATTATAGATATGAGCCACCATGCCTGGCCTGTTTTCCTTTTCATACCAATTTGATGTCTGAACCATGTAAGTAAAATCTTTTAAAATCGAAGGCAGTCATATCCACCTAATTTGATGTTCTGGTGGCCACGTGTCCCCGAGGTCCTTACTTACCCAGAGCTGCCACGATGAGGAAGAAGGAGGTGGCCACGAGGAAGGCCACGTCGGGCTTGGTGTAGGAGAGCAGCTTCTGCAGCGTGGCCCCAGACGCCTGCTCGGGCGGTGGCTGGCTGCTCCCAGGGAAGCCCTCGGCCTCGGTGGCTGCCCCTGGCTCCAGGGCCTGGGTGCCTGGCCGCACGGTGGACAGCAGCCACCAGAGCAGGAAGGATGCGCCGAGTGAAATGTACGTCCACACGAACAGGGCCCAGAACCAGGGGTCCCGGATGGGCCTGCGCACCTCTGAGAAGAGCAGCAGCTTCACCATGGCATAGATGCCCACGAAGAGGCACACGAGGGTGATGACCAGCCACGAGGCCTGTAGCCGCCGGGGCCCCAGCACACTGTTCTTGGCCACGCCAATGGTGGCCCCCAGCAGCAGGCAGCTGCGGTACAGGCAGGCTGCCCAGAGATCCAGCACCGAGTCAAAGATGTTGAAGTGGCGGATGTCCTCCAGGAGGCTGCGGTCCAGGTGGCTGAAGACATAGATGGCTGTGGTCACACAGATGTCCACACTCATGAAGGCCAAAGTCACCACCACCGCCTTCCACAGCCGCATCCTGCTGGTTGGAGGTGGGCGGGCGCCGAAGGCCAGGTTGTAGCTCACGGGGGCAAGGCCATCATCATCCACAGGGCGAGGCCAGGCCTGTAGGGACAACAGCAGACATCAGCACAAGGGGTTCAGGTTTGCCACTCTCTGGCTGTGTGACCTTGAGAAAGTCACTTGACATCTCTGAGCCTTAGTTTTATCATCTGTAAAATGGCAATATCAACTTCCCAGGGTACTACGAAGATTCCACTCATTCAAGGGATACTTACTGAGTGCCCACTGTGGCCAGGTGCTGTTCTTTGTTCTTTGTCATGAACAAAAACAACAAAGATCCCTGCTCTTCTGGAGATGACATACTCATGCAGGAGACAGATAATAAGGAAATGGTCTCACGCCTGTAATCCCAGCACTTTGGGAGGCCGAGGTAGGTGGATCACCTGAGGTCAGGAGTTTAAGACCAGCCTGGCCAACATGGTGAAACCCTCATCTCTACTGAAAATACAAAATTTAGCTGGGTGACAGAGCAAGACTCCATCTCAAAAAAAAAAAAAGATAATAAGGAAATGATGTGTGTCTTGTGAGGCCAAGGTTGGAGGATCCCTTGAGGCCAGGAGTTGGAGAGCAGCCTGGGCAACAGGGTGAGACACTGTCTTTAAAAAAAAAAAAAAAAAAAAATTAACTGAGTGTGGTAGCATGGTCCTGTAGTCCAAGCTACTTGGGAGGCCAAGACGGGAGGATCGCTTCAGCCTGGGAGTTCGAGGCCGCAGTGAGCTATGATCATGCCACTGCACTCCAGCCTTGGTGACAGCAAGATCCTATCTCTAAAAAAAAAATTTTTTTTTAATTAAAAAAAGAGATAAGGTTGTGGTGGAAAAAAGAGGGGGGTGAATAGGATGGGGTGAGGGTGAATAGGATAGGGGTGGGGGAAGACAGAGATCAATTTTATTTTATTTATTTATTTTTTTGAGACAGAGTCTCGCTCTGTCACCCAGGCTGGAGTACAGTGGTGTGATCTCGGCTCACAGCAACCTCTGTCTCCCGAGTTCAAGCAATTCTCCTGCCTTAGCCCCCCAAGTAGCTGGGACTACAGGTACCCCACCACCATGACCAGCTAACTTTTTGTACTTTTTTTAGTAGAGGCGGGGTTTCACCATGTTGGCCAGGCTGTTCTCAACTCCTGACCTCAAGTGATCCACCTGCCTCAGTATCCCAAAGTCCTGGGATCACAGGCATGAGCCACCACGCCAGGCCAGAGATCAATTTTAAATAGGGGCCAGAGAAGATCTCGCTGGGTAGGTAACACTCGAGCAAGACTTGAAAGAGGTATGGAAGTCTGCCAAGTGGCTATCTGGGGAAAAGCACTTGGCACAGGTGAAACAGTGCCAGAGCCCCAAGGCAGGAGTGCCCCTTGGGAAGGCAGCAAGGCCCCATGAGATCAGAGAGGGTGGGGAGTATCTGGAGGATTTTGCATCCATAGTGAGGACGAAGCTGAGAGAAGCAGAGTTTAATAAACAGCCTCTGTCTTTACTACCGCTACTCATTTCTCTCAACCTGTTTCCTCATTTGCAAAACGTGAGCATGAGGTTCAATGTGTCAGTTCTGGGCAGAGTGCCTGGTGCATAATTGCTGCTGATTGTAATCGACCGTATACAGTGTGTGCTTAATCAATGTTTGTTCACTTTTCTCCTCCCACATCAGGTCTTCTATCTCTGCAACCCCAAATAAACTGTTTTGGTCTAAGAGGGAACTTGACAGCTGTGGGGGTGGCTTGCAGGCCACACAGCAATCCAGAAACCTTGGCATCTGCTTGGAAGTTTCCAGAACCTTTTCCTCCTGCCCAGGTTGGCCCTCGTGCCCAGCCCTAGGCCCCTTTGGTTTTCTGAATCTTGATGTCTGCTTTATCCAAGGAATCTCCCGGCACTGAGTCCCTCAGGACTCCCCCAGAGCCGCAGGGACACCTGGGAAGCGGGCCTGGAGGCCTGAGTTTGTGAGTGGGGCTTGTCCAGGGTGGGGTTAGGACCGGGCTGGGGTGTGTCCCTGGGTGCTACCTCCTGTCTCAGTTCCAGTCCTTCCTCCCCTGGGCCTTTTGTTGTCATATCTGCAAAATGGGCTGAGCTCTAGATCCCCCAAGAGGCGGGGTAAGGTGCTAGGTGACAGCGGGGATGACTGTGTCATGGCTGGGAAGGGGCCATCCTGAGAGAGATCCTCTCCCCGAAGCTCTGGCGCCCAGGTGCCCAAACTGCTCACACTGTGGCATGACTGGAACCTCACACAATCCCACGAGGCCAAGGTTTCCATATTCCCGTTTACAGTTGGGGAAACTGTGGCACAGACAGAAAAAAATCACCTGATCCAGACATTCAGCCAACAAGGGCCCAAGTCAGGACTTGAGGCAGTGAGTGCAGGACCCCAGCATCTGCTTCTCCACCTGTCTACTGCGTGCCTGGCACAAAGCAGGTGTCTAATAACTACAAGCAGACAGGGATGTAACATTGCACTTCCTGTGAGCCCTGCCCTGCACCATGTGCTTCAAATCCAGGTGGCCCTACCTATTTAATCCTCACAGCAACTTTGTGAGATGTGCACTCTCATCCCTCCCACTTAACAGATGGAGAAACTGGGGCCCAGAGAAGTGAAGAATTTGCCCAAGATTACACAGCTTCTCAATAGCAGAGCTGGGATGTGGACTCACAGGTGTCTGAGCCCAGAATCTGTGTTCTTCACCCCTAAATTAAGATAATATTCAATATAGAAAATGCTACCAGGGGCCAGGCGTGGTGGCTCACACCTGTAATCCCATCTGGGCCTCTTGGGAGGCCGAGATGGGCAGATAGCTTGAGCTCAAGAGTTCGATTCCAGCCTGGGCAACATGGCAAAATCCCGTCTCTACTAAGAATACAAAAATTAGCCGAGCATGGTGGTGCACGCCTGTAATCCCAGCATCTCAGGAGGCTGAGGCAGAAGAATCACTTGAAACTGGGAGGTAGAGGTTGCGGTGAGCCAAGATGGTGCCACTGCACTCCAGCCTGGGTGACAGAGTGAAAGAAAATGTTACCGGGAAGTGTTCATCTAAAGAAAAGAGTCCCCAGCAGAGTGCTGGGCCATGTGGCAGAGGTGATAAAACTGCTGAGGCTAATTGCTGGCAATGACAGCAGCTGGTGCCAGCTGACACTGGCTCCAGGCACTTACATGCATCAGCACTCACCAGAGCCCTATGAAGTAGGTCCTATCATTATCCCCATTTTACAGTTAGGAAAACTGAGGAACAGAGAGGTTAAGTGACCTGCCCTGGGTCACAGAGCTAGGAAGTGACCAAGCTGGGATGTGAACCCTGGCCATCGAGTTCCAAAATCTGTACTCTCAACTCCAAAGCTCCAATCCTTCAAAACAGCCTCTCCAGGAGGTAGGCACAACCCCTACTGATGCTGAGAAGGGGTCTGAGATGCAGAGGGGGAATGGAGTGGGGGGATATAACGACCCCCAAGCCTGCTTTCACCCCCACACCTCCAGGCACACTGAAGCCCATCGCAGAGATGACAGTTGCTTAGTCAGTAGCTGCCCCTCCAAAGATGGTCAGGGCCGAGCAGGGGCAAGGGCAAGGGGAAGTGGGTAGGATGGTCGGACACCCTCAGCCCAGGTCCTGACTCCCTCCCCAGCCCTGCCTGTGCTGCCCACGCAGGCTCCTGTCTGCTGCAATGCAGAGGCCGTGGGGAGCGAGTGAGTGGGTGAGCTCCAGTCAGAGCCCAGGGAGGGAAGCTCCTGGCCCGGTGCCATTCCAGGCCTCCCAGCCAAGCCACTGCCGGCTGCACCAGGTGCTGCCAGCTGCCTCAGCTGCTGCTCTCCTCATGGTGGGCACATGGGGTCCCTCAGTCTCCAGAAAGGGGCTGGGGCTCAGAAGTGGAACAGGAGGCAGATCCGCAAGAGACTCAAAAGCTGGACAGCAGCCCAGGGGCTTGGCTGACTCTCCCAACTTGACTCCCAGACTCTGGGGGAACTCCTTCCCCATCCCCCGACAGCCCAGGGTACCATCATGCCGCCTGCCTCCAGAAGCCTATTTATCTTCATCAGAATAAACAAAATTTCAAACACCCATATCACAGACTACCAAAGCCACATTTTGCAGATGGGAAAACTGAGGCCCAGAGAGGGAGGGGGTGAGGCTTGTTTCAGGTCATCCAGCAGGCTGGGGCAGAGCAGCGCTAGCACCTGGGTCCCTGCCCCCAAGCACTAGTCCTTCTACCACAGGCTCCCAGCAGAGTGGAATCCAGCCCCGGGTCAGGTTACAGTCCTCAGTGGGAACAGTTACTCCGTTATTTTTAAAGCTACTGGGCAGAAGCATGACCACCAGCCAAGGCTGCTTAGAGGCCCGTCCCTGCTCTCCATCTGCCTGACTCAGAGGACGCGCTGGGCTTGGCCAGGTGGAGCTGGAGGGCAAATTGTGAGCACATGGGTGATCTGCTTGGCCCGAGGGACAAGGACAAGGTGGTGGCCAGAACAGGCCCCACCCAGAACCGGACAAGGCCCAGGAAGACGGGGTGGTTCGCCCTGACTCTGCGCATTAAAGAATGGCACAGGATAAGCAAGTGGCCCTGTCCCCACCAGGGGTCTTGTCAAAGGCTTTTCTTCCCAGGGTAGGAGACATTGGTTGGGGTATCTCTAGGCACCAGCTGCTGAGAAGGCCAGAAGACGATAGATAGCAGTTATTATGACGCTGCAACAGAGACCCTTTGCAGAGAAGGCCAGGAGACAATAGATAAAAGTTATGACACTGCAACAGAGACCCTTCACCGGGCCCTACTATGTGCCTGGCACCTCCCAAAGAAGCCAGGCCTCCCCCCTTCCCTGGGAGGACCCTGTGGTCATCAGCTTCATTTTACAGCTGGGGAGACAGAAGAGGTTAAGTGACATGCAGAAAAAGGACGAAGGCAGGATGGAGACCCGCATCTAGGGTCTCCAGGATGGAGACTTGGGGGGCCTCTGCCCAGGCCATTCAAGGACTGCAAGAAAAGGAGCCAAACAACTTGGGTGGCCCAGTGGCCTCAGTTCACCCCTGACATGGTGAGCTTTTTACCCAGGCGTGGGCCCAGACCTGGACAAGCCCACTCCATTCGCTGCGCAGCAAAGCACTGGCTGACGGAGGCCCGCTGAGTGGGAGGGTGTGACTGTGGGGGTCCCTGGCTCTGGGGCAGTACCGGGCTGGGTCTGCGTGGGTCCATCCTGATTCCATCCCTGCTGAGCCTCTGGCAGCCCACGTGGGGCCCAGCCTCACTCTGGGACTTGAGAAGCTGTCTCAGGTGCTCTCAACTCTAGGGGAGGCAAAGAGAGGTGCGAGGTGCCCTCCCTCCAAGCCTCCTCTTGTCACCTGGCCCTGCCCTATGCAGAAAAGGGGAATGGGCAGAGGCGGGGATCCTGTCAGCCCAGCTTAAAGCTGTCTCAGTTAATGTCAGGCCGGGGGAGGAGGCTTTTTTTTTTTTTTCCAGAGGCCCAGAAATAAAAGAGGCTCCCCTGGGAACCTACAGGCCTCACTGCCAGGGTGGATGGCGGGGAGCAGCGGCAGCCCATTGGCCTGCCGAGGAGACTGAGAAAAGGGCTTTGCCCAGGTCAGCAGGCACAGACCAGATCCCCAGGCTTCTGCCAAAGCCCTGGTGCTCAGGATCCCTGGGAAGCCCCGACATGGACAGTGGGAGCCCTCAGAAGGCGCGCCAGCCCCGTCCTGGGTGAACGACAGCCATCCCGGGATCCTTCTACACCTCCCACATTTTCCAAGAGGCAGCGGCGCCTGGGGGGTTAAAAAAAAATGGCAACATTCGCCCTACGGGCGCGGAAAGGATGCTGCAGGGATGGGGGCTGGGAGCTGCGGCTGCGGGCTCCGGGAGGGCTCCAGGGAGGCTCCCACCTTCAACCGAGATGCCTATTCCCACCGAGGTAGGGGGGTCCAGACGCCCCCCAACCCGTGCCTGGCCTGGCACTCTGGCCTGGAAAGGTCCCAAAACCAGGGGTCTAGGGTGCCTTGCCCTTACCTGTTACCTGGCACCAGGTGAGCTGTGGGAGGGGGCGCGCAGCAGGCTCGGGTCTGGGGTGCAGGTTCCGCGCTGCTCATTGGAGACTGCGCCGGACGCGGTGCTCGCTCCGCTCTTCCCGCTGCTCCTCCCCGCCTCCCGCCCGCGCTGCGCCGCTGCAAGGTCGGAGCTGAGCCTGGCGTGCGTTGAGACCGGCTGATGGAAGGGGCGGGGCCTCAGTGACGGAGGGGCGGGGCCTCAGGAGGAGTGGGCGGGCTCTCCTGGACGGGCGGGGCTCCCGGGGAGGGGGCTGTCGAAGCCTCCGGGTGGGGAGGGGCCTCCTGGGGGGCGGGGCCAAAGCTGGCCACCTGCTCACCTGTGGCAAACTCCTCCCACATCTGGCTAGCCAGGCCCTCCACACTGCGTGCTCCTCACCTGGAGCCACAGGCCCATCTTGAGGGGACGGAAATGGTTTCACCTGAAGGAGGCCCGCTTTTTAACTGATCTTTTTCTCTGGAGGGGCAGCCAGCCAGTCCAGGAGGGTAGGTTATGGTCCTCATTCATTCACTCATTCTTTCATTCATTCACCCAACAGATATTTATCCAGTGCCCTTTTAAGCATTTGAAATTAAACAATTAACAAAACAAGATCCTTGCCCTTCTGGAGCTGACATTCTAGTGAGGGTGTCAGACAACATATATAAGCAAATGAGATATATTGGAAGGGAATACATTTTATGGACAAAATTAGTGCAAGATCAGGGATTCGGGGCATTGGAGAGGGGAGGCAGCGATATGTCCTCAGTGACTGCCAGGTGCTGGGAACACAGCTGTGTGTGAAAAGACAGAAAACTCCCAGCCTTCGTGGCGTGAAGGGGACAGAACATCAGCAAGTAAGTGCATAAGACGATTCAGGTACTGGGTGCAGTAAAATAAATAAAACTGTGTAAGTGAAAGGTGAGAAGGCGTTAGCCACGGGGAGGGAAGAACATCCTACACAAGGGCCTGCAAGTTCAAAGGCTCTGAGGTAGGAACAAACTTGGCCACTTGAGGACCAGAAAAGGGTCCATGTGGCCTGAACCGTGGGAAGTGGGTGGGGGAGTGGGCTTATGGCCCAGAGGGGCAGCAGGTGGGGCAAGAACTGCCCACATCCCTGGATCCTCCGATCAGAGGCTTTGTTTTTTCCTGAGACAGAGACTCCAGGATGGAGTGCAGTGGCGAGTTCTCAGCTCACTGCAGCCTCCGCCTCCCAGCTTCAAGTGATTCTCCTGCCTCAGCTTCCCAAGCAGGTGGGATTACAGGTGTCCGCTACCACGCCTGGCTAATTTTTGTATTTGTAATAGAGATGGGGTTTAGCCATGTTGGCCAGGCTGGTCTCAAACTCCTGACCTCAAGTGATCTGCCCTCCTTGGCCTCCCAAGGTGCTGGGATTAGAGTCATGAGCCATGCGTGCCCAGCCCTGAACAGAGGCTTTTTGGAGCACTCTCTGAATTGGAAATGTCCTCTGCTACTTGGTGGGACAGCTTCTTTAGAGGAGAATTCGTTCGGAACTTACAACATCATGTTTTTTTTAACCCAGAAGGAATTTCCTCTACAGATAGACTTGTGCAGGGGAGCTAAGGTACTAGCTTAAAGGTAGTTACTACAGTAGCAAAAGTCTGGAAATAACCTAAATACCCTTCCATAGGGAACTGGCCAAATAATTAGAGAACACCTGTTCAACAGAATACTCTGTAGCAGGAAAAAAAAAAAAAAAGAAGACATAGAGTTATATAAAGGTATGGAATGACCTCCTAAATGTATTGAGTAAAAACCAAGGAGAGAATAAAGTTGAACCATGTTACTATTTGTGCAAAAACAAAGGCAAATATCTAATTGTACTTGAAGACGATATATTGGATGCACTGTCCAAAAAGCAGGAGTCACTCAGAGCTGGGCTCTGTCATTTATGCTGTGTGACCTTAAAGAGGTGACTTTGCCTATCTGAGCCTGTTTTCTCATCAGAGAAATGGGGTAATAAAGATATCGACTACATCAGGTAAAGGTAAAATGTGACAAGGCCGGTGAGGGCAGCCCCTGGCACATGATAAATTTTCAGTAAAGGAGAACAAGGATTATTTTTAGGAGAGATGGGATGACTGAACCTTTATGTAACTATTAGCATAGTATAGCAAAAATCAACAGGAGCTGTTAGAAATGTGAAGCGGACAGAAACAAGTCGGCCTCATCACATGCCATTTCTTCACATGGATGTTGCTTTCCAGCGATCAAGTTTGCAAGCTCCCCAGTCTCTCATTCCTCTGTACCTTTTTTTTTTTTTGAGATGGAGTCTTGCTCTGACATCCAGGCTCACTGCAGCCTCCACCTCCCGGGTTCAAGCGATCTTCCCACCACAGCCTCCCGAGTAGCTGTGATTGCAAGCATGTACCAACATGCCCGGCTGACTTTTGTACGTTTAGTAGAGACGGGGTTTTGCCATGTTGGCCAGGCTGGTCTCGAAGTCCTGACCTCAGGTGATCCACCCGCCTTGGCCTCCCACGGTGCTGGGATTACAAGCAACAGTCACCGCACCCGGCCTCTCTGTATCTTTGCATAGCTTGTCACCTCTGCCAAGGATGGGCTTCTCAAATCCTGGCCACTGCATCCCTTTCACATATCTGGCCCACTCTCCTTGCACTTCAAACAATCTTAGAATGAGAGCTTGGTGAGGCGGGGAAGGTAAGTTGCAATGTCAGGTGCACTGCAGGAGGCTGTCAGCCTTGTGACAAGGGGAGGGTGAAACAGGTGAGGCACAGGTGAGTGGGCCACCAGTCACTGCCTTTCCAGCATCCTTTCCACCCTCGCCCCCTGCGTGTGGCAGCCAACTGGCTTGAGTGGTCCCACTGCAACCCCAGCCTAGTCACAGAGACTGGCTCTGGTCAACTTGGACTAAGAACCATTGTGTGAGTGACTGCTAATGGATATGGTGTCTTTTTGGGTGAGGAATGTTCTAAAAGTTGATTGTAGTGATGGTTACACAACTCTGTGAATATACTAAAAACTCTTGAATTGTACACTTTAATTTGGTGAATTGTATGGTATGTAAAGTGTATCTCAATAAAGCTATTATTACAAAAAGAAAGCCAGGCAATGTGGCTTATGCCTGTAATCCCAGCACTCTGGGAGGCCAAGGTGGCCAAGGATCACTTGAACCCAGCCCGGGCAACACAGTGGGACCCAGTTGCTACAAACAATTTAAAAAATTAGCTGGGTGTGGTGGCACATGCCTGTAGTCCGAGCTACTCAGGAGGCTGAGGTGGGAGGATTGCTTGAACCTGGGATGTTGAGGCTGCAATGAGCTGTGTTCATACCACTGAACTCCAGCCTGGGCAACAGAGATCCTGTCTCAAAAAAAAAAAAAAGAAAAAGAAAAAGAAAAAACACTCCATGCCATATGCCATAAAGGAAATGCAAATTAAAACAGCAATGTGATATCAATACACACACACTAGAATAGCCGAGATCTGGAACACTGACAACACCAAATGCTGTCAACGATGAGGAACAACAGGGACTCTCATTCATTGCTGCTGGGAATGCAAAACAGTACAGCTAGGGAGGAAGGCAGTTCGGCAAGTTTTTTTAATAAAACTAACTATACTCTCACTACATGATCAAGCAATCACACTCCATGATATTTACCCAGAGGAAGTAAAAATTTACGTCTACAGAAACACCTGTCCACAGATGTTTATAGACGTTTTATTATTATTACTTTCAAGATGGAGTCTCACTCTGTCTCCCAGGCTGGAGTGCAATGGCATGAACTCAGCTCACTGCAACCTCCGCCTCCCGGGGTCAAGTGATTCTCCTGCCTCAGCCTCCTGATCAGCTGGGATTACAGAAGCCTGCCACCATGCCCAGCTAATTTATTTATTTATTTGAGATGGAGTCTCGCTCTGTCACCCAGGCTGCAGGGCAGTAGTGTGATCTCGGCTCACTGCAACCTCCGCCTCCTAGGCTCCAGTGACTCTCCTGCCTCAGCCTCCCGAGTAGCAGGGATTACAGGCGCATGCCACCACACCTGGCTAATTTTTGTATTTTTAGTAGAGATGAAGTTTCACCATGTTGGCCAGGCTGGTCTAGAACTCCTGACCTCAGATGATCTACCTGCCTCGGCCTCCCAAAGTGCTGGGATTACAGGTGTGAGCCACCACACCCAGCCTGGAAGCTTTATTCTATTGAATGTTTCCAACACAAAGAAATGACAGATGTTTGAGATGATATATATGCTCATGACCCTGATCTGATCACTATGCATTATATGTATTGAAACAACACTACGTACCCCATGAACATGTAAAATGATTTGTCGACTAAAAAATAAAATAAAATAAAGCTTTATTCGTAATTGCCTAAACTTGGAAGCAACTATGATGTCATTCAACAGGTGAATGGATACACTGTGGTACATCCAGACAATAGAATATCATTCAGTGCTAAAATGAAATGAGCTATCAAGCCATGAAAAGGCATGGAGGAACCTTCAATGCACATTCCTAAGAGAAGGAAGCAATCTGAAAAAGCTCTATACTGTATGATTCCTACCATATGACATTCTGGAAAAGGCAAAACGGTGGAGACAGTACAAAGATCAGTGTTTGCCAAGGGTTAGTGAGAAGGAAGGGGTGAGTAGGCAGGGCACAGAGGATTTTTAGGGCAGTGAAACTACTCCATATGATACTATAATGGTAGATGCATGCCATATACATTTGTCAAAAACTATAGGCCTGTAATCCCAGCACTTTGAGAGGCCAAGGTGGGTGGATCACCTGAGGTCAGGAGTTCGAGACCAGCCTGGCCAATATGGTGAAACCCTGTCTCTACCAAAAATATAAAAAAAATTAGTCGAGTGTGGTGGCACACTCCTGTAATCCCAGCTACTCAGGAGGCTGAGGCAGGAAAATTGCTTGAACCCAGGAGGCGGAAGATGCAGTGAGCTGAGATCATGCCACTGCAGTCCAGCCTGGGCAACAGAGTGAGACTCCGTCTCAAAAAAATAAATAAACAAACAAACAAAACCAAAAAAACTATAGAATATGTTTATTTAACTTTTAATGATTTTTTTTGAGACAAGGTCTCATTCTGTCACCCAGGCTGGGGTTCAGCAGCATGGCCTCTGCTCATGCAACCTCTGCGTCCCAGGTTCAAGTGATTCTCCCACCTCAGCCTGCTGAGTAGCTGGGATCATAGGTGCACCACCACACCCAGCTAATTTTCGTATTTTTCATAGAGACGGGATTTTGCCATGTTGACGAGGCTGGTCTCAAACTCCTGAGCTCAAGCAATCTGCCCACCTCGACCTCCCAAAGTGCTGGGATTACAGGTGTGAGCCACTGCGCCCAGCCAAAAACTATAGAATATATGAATCCTAATGTAAACTGCCAGCTTTGGATGATAATGAGGTGTCAGTGTGGGTTCACTGACCATAACAAATGTACTGGCTCGTGTGGGATGGTGATCGTGGGGGAGGCTGTGTGTGCTGTGGGGGATGGGGGTTATGAGAACACTCTATACTTGCTACTCAATTTTGCTGTGAGCCTAAAACTGATCTAAAAAAAAAGGAAATCTATTAAAAGTGGTTAAAATGGTAAATTTTGTTATGTAGATATTATCATAATAAAAAGAATGTTCATAGCAGCTTCATTCATAATATCTTTTTTGTTGTTGTTGAGACGGAGTCTCGCTCTGTCACTCAGGCTGGAATGCAGTGGCGCAATCTCGGCTCACTGCAAGCTCCGCCTCCCGGGTTCACACCATTCTCCTGCCTCAGCCTCCCAAGCAGCTGGGACTACAGACGCCTGCCACAATGCCCAGCTAATTTTTTGTATTTTTAGTAGAGATGGTGTTCCCCTGTGTTAGCCAGGATGGTCTCGATCTCCCGACCTCGTGATCCACCCGCCTTGACCTCCCAAAGTACTGGGATTACAGGCATGAACCACCACGCCCGGCCTCATTCATAACGTCTTTAAACTGGAAACAGCGCAAATGTCTGTCAGCTGTAGAATGGGCCAATGACTTGTGGAATGTTCACTCAAGGGAATAGAAAGCAGTCGAGAAAAAGAACAGGGGCGCTTCTATGGGGGCTGGAATGTTCTGTTTGGGATCTAGGTACTGGTTACATGGGTTTGTCCAGTGCTCTATGTTGACTTTTTTGTTTTTGTTTTCTGAGACAGAGTCTCACTCTGTTGCCCAGGCTGGAGTGCAGTGGTGCAATCTCGGCTCACTGCAGCCTCCGCCTCCTGGGTTCAAGCGATTCTCATGCCTCAGCCTCCCAAGTAGCTGGGATTACAGGCGTGTGCTACCACGCCTGGATAATTTTATTATATTTTTGGTAGAGACGGGGTTTCACCATGTTGCCCAGGCTGGTCTCGAACTCCTGACCTCAGGTAATCGGCTGGCCTCAGCCTCCCAAAGTGCTAGGATTACAGGCGTGAGCCACCACGCCTGGCCTCTATGTCAATTTTTAAAGTATGTGTATATATACACATATACAGACATATACATATGATTGCACATTCATATACATATATTCACATACACATATACATACCACTCTGGAATCAAGATACTCTAATTCCGGAGCGTTCTAATTCTGGTCTGCTACTCACTAGGTTTATGACTCTAGACAGGTTCCTGTACCCACCGAGCCTCAGTTTCCTTATCTGTAAAATGGGGATAATAATACCTTAAGCAGTCAACAAAGATATATGTCAGTGCTGGCTGGCAGCACATGTTGATTCAGTACTTGCTGGTAAATATTTTTCTTGCTGCTGCTCCCTTTGGTGACTGAGCCCAGAGTGTCTGGAAGGAGGAGCGGGTCCATGGAGAGGGCCAATCTAAACGATAAGCAGGCCGGGCGCGGTCGTCTCAGTTCTAGCCCAGCCTGGCCAACATGGCGAAATCTCGTTTCTACTAAAAATACAAAAACTTTGGGAGGCTGAGGCGGGCGGACCACGAGGCCAGGAGATCGAGACCATCCTGGCTGACACGGTGAAACCCCGTCTCTACTAAAAATACAAAAAATTAGCCGGGCGTGGCGGCGGGCGCCTGTAGTCCCAGCTACTCGGGAGGCTGAGCCAGGAGAACGGCGTGAACCTGGGAGGCGGAGCTTGCAGTGAGCCGAGATCGTGCCACTGCACTCCAGCCTGGGCGACAGAGCAAGACTCCGTCTCAAAACAAACAAACAAACAAAAAACAAAAAAATTAGCTGGGCGTGGTGGCGCGTGCCGATAATCCCAAATATTCGGGAGGCTGAGGCAGGAAAACTGCTTGAATCCGGGAGGCAGAGGTTGCAGTGAGCCGAGATCGCGCCACTGCACTCCAGCCTGGGTGAAACTCCATCTCAAAAAATAAATAAACTGATAGGTAGCACACGCTCATCTTGCAAACTGCTGCAAAGGGAGAGGGGGTGAGGGTGGGGTGGGGTGCTGCATGTGCCAGGCCTGCCTGGCGGCTGGCTGGGGAGCCGACCTGCCCTGGGCCTCGTAGAGAAAAAGGGCAGTTAGGCGGGTAATGAACACTGATCTGGGGAAATGGATCCTTTCCTAGATAGCAGGGCCTCTCACTATCGCTGGGCAATCAAGACGACTGTAAAACGTTAAACACCTTCTCGGGCCGGGCAGCTCTGCACGAGAAAACCCCAAATCCCACATACTCCCACCACTCCCAGAAGCCCTGTGGTGGTGAACTGGGGAACTCAGAGGGCAGGCCGTAGGGTTCAAACGCCATATTTGCCCCTTACTGGATGTGTGACCTGCGGCGGGTCCCTGTGCCTCTCTGGGTCTCAGTTTCCTCATCTGTAACATGGTGATATAATAGTACCTAGCTCAAAGGTTTAATGCTGGTAGATTCCTGAGCAAAGGTCCGGAGAGAGAAGAGGCTCGGTCTGCAAGAGTTGTCATTTGTTGGCCGCGGTGACACCACGCCCCGTCGCCCTCCCACACCTGACCCCGCCCTCCCGCGTCCATTGGGAGCGCCACCGGAAGTAATGCGAGACGGAGCGTTTTAGCGGAGACACTCACTGGGACAATCTGAGGTAATCCAACAGACTGTGGCGGAGGGACCGGAAGCGCCAGGCAGGGACCCGGGGTAGATGCTAAATCCAAACTGAAACGCACAGGGCTGGATGATTGAAGCAGCAGCGGGAACTAGTCAGACCTCCGAGCTCTTTAAACTATCTTCAGCCTTCCCCGTGGGCTCGGCTGGTTCTCCACGAGCTCCGAGCAGAAGAGGGGCCGGCGTTTAAGTCAAAGGCCTTGGGGCTCCGAGTCCCTCCCTCTCCCCGTCCTGTGAAGGCGCGACCCAGTTCAGCTGTCTGTAAAGTGGAGCCATTAGTCCCTGCCTCGTGGTGGGAAAACTGGGAGGCGGAACGAGGAGGCCGCCGGTCCCAACCCGGCCCAGGAGCATTTTTCTGCGCAGACCGTTTCCTGGCGAGGTGCGTCTTCGTCCTTTTCCGCCCTTGGGAACTTAGAGCGGCCCCTTGGCCGCTGGTTCCGCGCCTCCCGCGGTTGGGGGCGTGCCCGGAAGTCTCTCTACGGAAGCTGGCAGGGCTGTGGGCGCTTCACTATGGCGACTGTGGGGGCTCCGCGGCGCTTCTGCCGCTGCGCCTGCTTCTGCACCGAGAACTTGTACGTGGCGCGCTATGGGCTGCATGTGCGCTTCCGAGGCGAGCAGCAGCTGCGCCGGGACTACGGCCCGGTGAGTGGCCGCTGTCGTCCCTACGGAGCAGTGGGCAGAGAGGGGCAGTGGAGGAGGGAAGTTCGTCCCCAGGGTCGTTTGCTTTGCGCACGGCGCGCACCGCATCCTCAAATACAAGAATGACGGCCTGTTTGTGCCTCAGTTTTCTCACCGTAAAGGGGTAATAGTATCTCCCTGTGAGGTTGTGAGGAAGGAATGAACACGCATATAGGGTGCTTAGGACAGGGCTGGGCTCAGCTTGCCGCCTCATAGCAACACCAGCCCGGAGCCCTGTCCTGAGCTTGACAAGGTTCCGCAGTTCATTCTCTCCATGATCCTTTGAGGTCGGGGCTCCTCTCCCCATTTTAAGCAGGGGAAACTGAGGCTTAGAGATTGGAGGGACTTCCTTAGGTCATACAGTCATGTTCAGTGTTCTTTCTGCTCCTAGATCCTGCGCAGCCGAGGCTGTGTTAGCGCCAAGGACTTCCAGCAGCTGTTAGCAGAGGTACCAGTCCCCTGTCCCTGTACAGCTCCTCCTCGTTAGATTTGTGTCCGCAGCTTGAGGGGTCTCCTAGCCTCAGTCCCTGATCCCTGAAGGGTCACTTAGGCCCTCACTTTCCTCCTTCCTGCCCCTGACTCATCCGTCCACACCTGGGTCTTGGCACCAGGAGAGAGAACGGGAAATGCTAAGTTGCCTAGTCATGCCGTTCTTAACAGCTCTGCGAGATAAGCACACGCACCACCCTCATTTTGGATTGAGAAGCTGAGGCTTAAAGAGGGATCACTTGCCCAAGCTTTTACAGCAGGAGCAGATGCGATCCCAGCCACGGCTTCCAGGCCCCTGGGCTCCTCACACTTTACCACATACCCCACAGGCTGCTGCCAGGGCTGCTGCCCCGCTCCCTCTTCCTCCTTCCCCTGGAGTCAGTGGTGGGAAGCTTCCCAGGAGAGTCCTCAGCAACCTCTGGAACACAGGACTTGGCCATGACTGTCTCCTTCCCCTATGTGGGCCCAGATGGTTGAGGTACATCTAGGGGTTCTCATCCCAGCTAGGCTCAGGTTGGGGCAGCCTGAAACAGGACGGGTCTGCTTCTAGAAGTCCCTTTCAGCTAACAGTCTGGAACTTGCAGTTGACCCAGATAGATTCAGGAGTGTAGGCTAGACTTGGCTTCCAGCCTGGGCCCTGTCTGGCGTTCTGGGCTTCAGTTTCTTCATCTGTACAGTGGCCTCAGGAGGATGGGAGGCCCCACCTGGTAACAGCCCTGTGCCACCGCAGCTTGAGCAGGAGGTGGAGCGGCGGCGGCGGCTGGGGCAGGAGTCAGCGGCTAGGAAAGCCCTCATCGCGAGTTCTTACCGCCCGGCACGGCCTGAGGTCTACGACTCACTGCAGGTACCAGCCAGCCAGAGTGCTTGAAGGCCGGTACTGGAAAGAGGAGGTAGCATCCAGGGCTGGGGGGGCTGCCTGCCCCACAGCTGGTGTGTTTTGCCCCCAGGATGCAGCTCTGGCCCCCGAGTTTCTGGCAGTGGCTGAGTACAGCGTGTCCCCAGGCGCAGACCTCAAGGGCCTTCTCCAGCGGCTGGAGACAGTATCGGGTGAGGTCCTGGCCCTGAGACCTGGCAGGACCAGGGAATGGCAGCCTGGGAAACCTGGGTATGGGATGCTGGGGTCCCTCCAGCCACCAACTTTGTCTCCAAAAACCAAACCAGCAGGAGCTGGAAGGGTCAGTGGGACCAACCCGCCAGGAGCAGGACATCTGCATTCATTCATTCAATACCTGCCATGAGCCTGGTATCTTCATTCTTTCCTTCACCCTTCCTTCGTGCCCTCATCCAGCAAATAGTGGGTATTTGTGTCATGTGTGGGACAGCTGACACACTCAAACAGGGCTGATCCAAGATCTTAAAGGGACCATTGAGACAGGTATGGGCAGGGTAAAGGGACCAGTAAGGAATGGCAAAGTCCCGTCCCCCGGGGCTGGCAACAGGAGGGAGCAGTTACCACCTGGAGTTGTGGCTCTGGGCAGAGGCCTGCAGCCATGCCAGACTCCAAGTAGGGCAAGAAATGCCCCACTTCTCCCCTTTGGATTTCCTGCTGGGCTCATTTATTGGCTAAACCCAGCAGGAAATGCTGGGCAAGGGAGGTTTGCTTGTTGTTTAACCTCTGTGATTCAGTTTCCTCATCTGTAAAATGGGAGCAACAGTAACCCCCTCTCTTAAGGCACCACGATGATCAAGTGAGTTAATCTGCATAGAGTGCCTGTCACAGGGCCCGCAGGTAGTGTTTGGAAAGTGTTTCCTATTCTTTTTTTTTTTTTTTGAGACGGAGTCTCGCTTTTTCACCCAGGCTGGGGTGCAGTGGCGCAATCTCGGCTCACTGCAAGCTCTGCCTCCCGGGTTCACGCCATTCTCCTGCCTCAGCCTCTCCGAGTAGCTGGGACTACAGGCGCCCGCCACCACGCCCGGCTAATTTTTTGTATTTTTAGTAGAGACGGAGTTTCACCGTGGTCTCGATCTCCTGACCTCGTGATCCGCCCGCCTCGGCCTCCCAAAGTGCTGGGATTACAAGCGTGAGCCACCACGCCCGGCCTAAGTGTTTCCTATTCTGATTGGCACTGGTAGCCTGGGCTAGGGGCTGCTGTGGGAGGCAGATACAAGTTTCCCCTCATGGAGCCTGTGCTTTGTTGGGGGTCATGGGTGGAATGAATCCCCCTTCTTCCAGCCTGGGGGTGCTCTCCTCATTGCCTTCCACTTCCTGGCAGCTGAGATAGTGCTGAGGCTGTTGGCTGGGGCAGGGCCCAGGCTGTGAGGTGGCCCCATCGTGGGCACACTAGCCCTGCACCCCTGGGCATTGGTGCATCTGCCAATAAATGTTTAGGTTTCCATTCTCAGCCTGGCTTCTTCCCCCCCAGGGCTCAGCAAGAAAGAACAGCCCCTTCTGGCCTTCCTGCTGGGGGACAGAGGCTCCCAGAGCCACTTCTGAGTTGGGGTACAGACTTCGGTGGCTCATCAGATGAAAGGAGGTGCAGAGAGAGCCTGTGATCCCGGCTTGGCTGTCACTGGCCTGCTGGGTGTCCCTGGGCTACTTCTCCTCTCTGGGCCTCAGGACCCATATGTGAGCTCCCAGTGCCAGCCCTGTGGACACTTGTGGAGTCTGGGGAAAGGTTCCGGGTATAAGTGGGGGGCATGGGAATCGGCCTCCCCTGCTCCTCATGTTGCTTCCTTTAGTCATCACAATAGCCCTGAAAAGTGAAGGCCTCATCGCCATGGCACAGGTGATGAGACAGGAAGACTGAAGCCCAGGCCTGGCTGGCCCACAGCCACATTCAGGCCCACAGACCATCCCTCCTTCCACAGAGGAGAAGCGCATCTACCGGGTGCCTGTGTTCACAGCACCCTTCTGCCAGGCCCTGCTGGAAGAGCTGGAGCACTTTGAGCAGTCGGACATGCCTAAGGGGAGGCCCAACACCATGAACAACTACGGGGTGGGTGAGGCCTGGCCGGTGGCAGAGGAGGGGGTGGCTGGGGTCAGGAGGCAGTGTCGGAGGTGCTGCAGATGGGCTGCCTGCCCGGGCTGTGAAAGAAGGTCATAGTGGGATCACCGTGGAGTGGAACCCCAGGGTTGCAGCCCCCTAGTTTTCTTGCTGACCCCAGGAATCCCCTCCCAGGTGCTGCTGCACGAGCTCGGGCTGGACGAGCCGCTGATGACACCACTGCGGGAGCGCTTCCTGCAGCCGCTGATGGCCCTGCTGTACCCTGACTGTGGTGGGGGCCAGCTCGACAGTCACCGGGCCTTTGTGGTCAAATACGCACCAGGCCAGGACCTTGAGCTGGGATGCCACTATGATAATGCCGAGCTCACCCTCAATGTGGCCTTGGGCAAGGTCTTCACAGGGGGCGCCCTGTATTTTGGGGGCCTCTTCCAGGTGAGTGTGTGACCCATGCGGCAGGGCCTGGGGCAGCTGTGAGTGCCCAGGCCTGAGTCGTGCCATCTGCAGGCACCCGCAGCCCTGACGGAGCCCCTGGAGGTGGAGCACGTGGTGGGCCAGGGTGTCCTCCACCGTGGCGGCCAGCTGCATGGGGCCCGGCCCTTGGGCACTGGTGAGCGTTGGAACCTTGTCGTCTGGCTCCGAGCCTCGGCTGTGCGCAACCGCCTCTGTCCCATGTGCTGCCATGAGCCCGACCTGGTGGATGATGAGGGCTTCGGTGATGGCTTCACCCGAGAGGAGCCCACCACGGTGGATGTGTGTGTGCTCACCTGAGCTTGCTTGGGCCCAGTGTGGGGGTGGCAGGCAGGTGAGGGCTCCGTTGCCTTTGGCTGGGGGCAGAAATAAAATCCCCACAGCCTACTGCACTTCTTGGCTCAAGGCTGTGCCGGCTTCTGGGTCATTCTCTGGGCAAACATGCCGCCTTAGTTCAGGTTTGTCGGAAGCAGAGTCTGGAATGGGGCGTCAGCGAGGGAGTCAGGGAAGCAGGGGAGGGGAGGGAGCAGCTGGGCAAGGAAGTGGCTTCAGAGGACGTCCAGCCTCAGCCGACCCCGCGGAGAGCTCCAGGCAGAGCCCACAGTACCACAGTGTGCCTACACCATCGGTTACTGGCTCCTGGATGAGGGGGCCAGAGAGGAGTGAGTAACTTCCCAGATACTTATCTCCAGGGCAGGGTGCCTTGCAGTAGCCAAGGGAAGCCTCCAGAGACAGCACAGATGTGAACCCTCAGCAGCAGGCATCACCCCCAGTGGACTTGGGTGGGCCACCAGTAGCATCTTCTAGATGGCAGAGGGGTGAATGGCAGGGCCGGGAACTAGGCTGCCTGGGTTCCCATTCTGCTTCTGCCACTTCCAGCTGTGTGGCTTTAGGTGAGCCTTCACCTTTTGGTGCCTTGGTTTCCTCATTTAGCACCTACCTCCTAGAGCTGTTTTGAGAGTCAAATGCGCTGACGTATATAAAGTGCTTTGCAAGAGCCCTTTGTGTTTGCCGCTGTCATTATTGTGGAAGAGTTGCAATTTGGCGGACCGATTGGTTGAAGCGCACAGCCGCGCTTTTGAGTTACACATTTGAAAGTCGGGTGGTTCCATATTGCAGTCTTGAGTTCGGTCTTCCTGGGAAGGTGGGGCACCAGCCCCATGCCACGTTGCACGGATCAGCTGGAGCAGAATCCCGGCTTCCCTCCGGATGGGCCTGGGGTTCATACCCGTGCTCGCTGCCAAGGTGTCTCTGGCCCCTACGGACACGAGTTTGCGACCTCTGAGTCACTGGGTGGGCAGGTCGGAAAGACCAGGGCGCCCCAGTCGGGAGCTCGCAGTCGTATGGAGAAGGCAGGACCAGCCGGGGAGGAGGGCGGCGCGCGCGAGGGTCGCCTTCTTCCCAGGGCACCGGGGGCGTGGTTGCTGCGGGCGTGCGCCGAGAGGGCAGAGTTGGAAGCGGGCGCAGCTTCGGCAGACACGGGCGTGAGGGGCTGCGGAGCTCGAGGGCCGGCGCCAGGCTGCAGGGCACGGCCTCGCCCCGGCGCCCCTGCTTGCCTCTGCGGGAGGTGGGCGCGCCCGAGACGGAACCTGGGGCGTCAGAACGAAAGGCAGCGGCGCCGCGCTTCCCAGCCGGACAGCCTCCCGCGCAGCGCCCCGGCCGGAAGCCTCCTAGCCGCCGCTTCCCCTCGAGAAGGCGCGGGGCGGGCTGTCCGGCCCGTAGGGCTGTCGAGGTGGGAACAGAACAACCCCGGGGGCCCCCTTGAGGTGGCGAGGCCGGGAAGGGCACGGGGCTGGAGGGTAGGAGAGCGCGGGAAAGCGCCTCAGACGCCACTCGCGGCGGACGGCGGCCCGTTCCCAGGGGCTCGGAGCCGGGTGCGCAGGCGTGGGGCGTCCGGGCGGGGGCGGGCCCTTAATAGGCACCGCTGGAGTCGGCGGAGAAACCGGGGTCCCCAGCGTTGGGGGTGGGTGAGGGTCGCTCATTTTCCCAGGACGGTGACGGGTACTGGGCGTCGCGAGGCCCCGGCCCCGCTAGAGCCACCCTTGGAGCCCGCCCGCGGCCGGCCTTGGGGGCTTCGGCTAAGCGCGTCTTCTCCGTCGCCAGCCCGCGGCGCCATGGCTCACGTCGGCTCCCGCAAGCGCTCGAGGAGTCGCAGCCGGTCCCGGGGACGGGGGTCGGAAAAGAGAAAGAAGAAGAGCAGGAAGGACGCCTCGAGGAACTGCTCGGCCTCCACATCCCAAGGTCGCAAGGCCAGCACGGCCCCTGGGGCGGAGGGTGAGGACCACAGGCATCGGGGAGAGGAGGCGCAGCCACTTCCCAGGGAAGTCGGGGCGAGCAGTGGTCGGGGACGCTCAGTCATGCCTCTGTGCAGCCGGGCCTGAGATGTGAGGGCCAGGCGCCGCAGGAGTCGGGAAGGGGGTCCTCTGGGAAGCTCCATCTCTGTTCTGGAAAGCCCCTCAGGAAGCGCTCACCCTGTAGACGGTCTGTGCCTGCCCCAGGCCAGAGCAGGGGACAAAGGTTTACCTCTTCCCCTCCTGGCCTTCCAGCCTCACCTTCTCCCTGCATCACAGAGAGAAGCAAGCAGAAGGCCCGGAGGAGACCACGATCCAGCTCCTCCTCCTCCTCTTCCAGTTCTTCTAGCTCCTCTTCTTCCTCCTCGTCCTCCTCCTCTTCCTCCAGTGATGGCCGGAAGAAGCGGGGGAAGTACAAGGACAAGAAGAGGAAGAAGAAGAAGAAGAGGAAGAAGCTGAAGAAGAAGGGCAAGGAGAAGGCGGAAGCACAGCAGATGGAGGCTCTGCCGGGCCCCTCGCTGGACCAGTGGCACCGATCAGCTGGGGAGGAAGAGGATGGCCCAGGTACTGTGCTGTCCAGCACCTGAGAGGGAGAAGGTCCCTTCCCAAGGCCTGGCCACCACCTCCGTGTTCCTTTCCAGTCCTGACGGATGAGCAGAAGTCCCGAATCCAGGCCATGAAGCCCATGACCAAGGAGGAGTGGGATGCCCGGCAGAGCATCATCCGCAAGGTGGTGGACCCCGAGACAGGGCGCACCAGGTGGGGAGCCTTTGGCCTGACTTACACCACAGGGTCTGGGAGTGTTGGCCGAAGATGTGTGCTCTTGGGAGGAGTGGGGCCGGGCGGGGTTCCTGCTGCCTGAAAAAGGCCAAATGTGGGCAAAAATACGGTCACTTGGACTAAGTAGTTGCAGGGGCTGGAAGGGCCTGGAGGAGGCTCTTCAAAGGGCTGTTGTTGGCCTGGCTGAGGCTGGCAAGGCAGAGCCCAGCTCCGCTGCCTTCATCAGGGAGAGTGGGTGAGGCCCCAGGGTCTGTCCACTCAAGGCTGTGCGGCAGGATCCCTGGGACCCCTCTGCTGGCTGCTTGTGGTTCTGCTCCTCTGGCATTAGGGGATCTGCCTATTCCTTGCTGAACGGAGACCCTCCCACCCCCAGGCTTATTAAGGGAGATGGCGAGGTCCTAGAGGAAATCGTAACCAAAGAACGACACAGAGAGATCAACAAGGTGGGTGTGGCCCCTCTGCCTGCCATCCGCCCCCAGCTCTGTTTGTGATGTACCCCTCCTCCTGTGTGCTTTCTTCCCCAGCAAGCCACCCGAGGGGACGGCCTGGCCTTCCAGATGCGAGCTGGGTTGCTTCCCTGAGGGCCCCAGCTGGCCAAGGCCTGTGGACGGCGCTGGCGGCCCAGCCTGGGCAGGCTTCAGGGTGCCAGTGGGAAGCCTGATGGGTGCTGGTGGCCTTTCCCCGGTGGATTGGCCTCTGGCCCAGCCCAGCCTCTTCTCAGGGGCAGAGGGGGTGGAGGATGGGGTCACCAGCCTGCTTGGCACCCCCATCTGAAAGAGCAGCACTTCGTAGCTATTAAAGGCCCCCTGGATAGACTTCCTCTGTTCTGTGGCTTTTTGTACTGGGGGAGAGAAGGATGCTACATGACTGCCAGGGAAAAACAAGGGCTCCAGGAGCTTTCGGGCAAAGCTGGGGTGTCCTCTGGTGGTAGTGAGCACAGGCCACACCAGTGCCTGTGCCCTCCTCATCTTCAGGTCAGCCTGCCTGGACCAGACCCCATGCCAGCTGAACCCCAAACCCAGAGAGCTGGCTCTGAAATGCTATGCACTCAGGCATGGAGAGAGATGGCTTCCCCTGCCGTGTTCATTCCACAGATCACAACAGTGCAGAGCCAGGTGCTGGGGCCGGGTGGCCTGTGTGGGAGTCCTGGCTCCCACTGCCCAGCTGTGTCTTCCACTCTGAGGCAGGGAGGCTCACAGCACCCGCTTCACTGGGGTCTGTGAGGGCAAACTGAGTTCCATCCCAGGAAGGAGCTAAAAGCAGACCAGGCCCAGAGTCAGCCCCGCACTAATGTGTTGGCGTCACTGTGAGTGTCACTAGCATTACTGTTCCATGCCCCCATCCCACCATGCCCCACGGTCGCCAGTGCAGTAAAGAGATCCAGAAGGAAGCCTTCCCGCTTCTTTAATTGGTGTAACAGACATGACGTTGTATACAGAGCACACTCAGGCCCAATGATGCGGGGACAGCAGGGACGGATGGGGAGAGTGGGGACACGGCTCACACATGGCCCAGAGAGACAGACGGCACACGGACAGACCAGATGGGAGGGGCTGAGACGTGAAGGCTTTGATGGGGCAGGCAGTGGGACTCAGACTGAGCCAGGGAGGGGTGGGGGGGTCTCTGCTGAATCCCTCTTTAGAAATCAAAGAGAAGGCAGGTGGTGGGGTCTGGGGCCTGGGGGTGTGGTGGGAGTGGGACTAAGGCTTCTATTCTAACAGGCCTGGGGGGTGGCAGTCAGCAAGGCCTGCCTCACCCTTTGGTTATGACTGGTCAGGCCTGAGCCCTGCAGCTCAGCACCCAACTCTGTAAACATTTTTGGTATTTTTAAAGGACATTGCTGTCCCTCTCTTAGTTTCAGAAAGACTGGTGCTTCCTCAAGAGGAGAATGTGCCAAAAAGGAATCTGAAGGGAGGTGGAAAGCAGACCTGGATACAGAAGAGACTTCCCATGGGGGGCAGGCTGCCCACCCTGCCATCTATGGCTGAGGGCCGCTGGGAGAGCCCCAGGGGACTATTGCTGTTGTCCTTGGCATGGCTGGCGGCTGGGCAGGCAGGCGGGGAGCGAGGAGCCGTAGGGGAGCTGCCCCCCTGGGGAGAGGCTGAGCCCACTGCCCACAGGGCCTCCCGGCCTTTATTGCAGGAGGGCCCGAGACTCTTCCAGGTGCTTCTCTGGATGGCTGGTCACCGAGGCAGCAGGCAAGACAGGATGAGGTGGGGCCAAGAGAGGAGGAGGCACTGGCCACAGGGCCCCTGACCGGGGCTGTGATTGTCGGGCCAGGCAACTTCCCGCTGGGAGCAGGGGGGTCAGATATTGCACTTTCACTGCAACAGTTACATGAAAACTTGGTCCATAAAATAATCGTTGCTTTATATATAATGCCTGAAACAACAACAAAAAGCTACATCTTAAATATGAATAAACCCTGAAGGTTCCATCCCTCCAGACATTTTTCTCTGCACAAAATAAATAGCTTTCACTCTGTATAGACCCACTTTTGCAGAACATTTACACGACCCTTTGGCTGTACATATCTACACACGGGAAAAAGTTAACATCACTGTGCACCTCCCCAGCCCGGTCCATGCGTCCCAACATCAGACCCAGGTCAGCCGTAGCTTCTCGGGGACAGAGCCTGGTCGCTGGACAAAGGCCGAGGCCAGGCAGGCTCTCCCACTTCCGGGAAAGCTGAGGAGCAGCAGGGAGGCCGCCGGAGCTGGCCGTTGAGCGCCACAGCCAAGGTCACGCTTGGTGCTGGGGAGAGAGGGCAGACGGTCAGACCCAGCGTGCAGGACAGCATGGTCCTTGTTCAGGCGAGAAATGAAGTCATGGCTGCCTGCCCTGAAGCTGACAAAGCAAGTTGTGGCTTCTTAGATTCGGCATGAAAACGGAATTGGCATTAAAAAAACCGAAGTGTGTGCCCCACCCACCCCAGAGTAGAAATTCAGTGGGATTGCCGGGGCCAGGTGAGGCAAGGAGCCCACGCCTCGCTAAGTGGGCAGGAGCAGGGCCCACGGGACCCAGAACCAGGCTGGACTCCGTCACAGTGCTGGGTGTTTTCAGTGTGGAGGGGCTGCTCTCGGTACTGAAAGAGTTAAGAAAAGGAAGCAGCCAAGGATTGCTCATTTAAAAAAACGTCATAGAAATCAGATTGAGAAGTAGAAAGGCGTAGAAACGTGGGCGGGCAGCCTTGACTGATGGCAGGGAGCGGAAGAGGTGGCCAGGCCTGTCCAGCCCGTGGCCTGAGGCTGGAAACAACACTGGCCTGGGCTCCAGGCGGGGCAGGCAGACAGGTGGGCAGGGGTCTGGGGCGCAGAAATTAAGATACGGCCTTTCTCTCCTGCTTGCACGAGGCTCTGCCGCACTGGAGCCTTCAGTGTGGTTGTAGGTCCTGGGTCGGCAGGTACTGAGTTTCATGCATGTCAACGGGGCTGCAGCCATAGGAGGTGGTAATGGGTCTCCGCTCTCAAAAATCAGTGCAAAACCAGTGAGGTTGAACAGTTGAGAAACTCGAGTTAACAAGATGCAGGCTGGACCCCTGTTGGAGCTGCTACCAAATGGGAGGGGACCTGGGAGTGAGGGTGGCCAGTGGATGGGGAGGTGGCAGGCTGGGCCTGGGCCCACACCTGGCACCAGGACACTTGGAGATCCACGCAGGGCAAAATGTCTGGGAGAGCCTCCCAGGCCAGTCTGAATGGGGAGTTCTGGTCCCTCTGCCATCCTGGGGCTGGTGGTCCCTGCCAGCTTCCATGACAAGCCGGACCCGTCAGGCCCGAGGACATGAGGCAGGGCAGGGAGCACTGTGTGGCGCGGCCCGTGTCCTCCGCAAGGCCCTGGGACAATCTCCCAGGCCCACGTCTGTGCGTGTGCCCAGGCCAGGCCTCCTGGTGGGGCTGGCCACCCTGGCCTAGCACCATGGAGACCCCGCGCTGCACTCACGGTGCCCTACTTGGGGCCCGCGGCCGCCCCCGGCTCCAGGCGGCCAGTTATGGCGCGGCCCCAGCAGCCGGCCGCCACACTCATGCTGCGCTGGCCCCGCTGCTCGCCATCCGCCTGGCTCTGTGTCCGCTCGTGCCGGTGGCTGGGCCCGCTGGGCTGGGCCGAGATGGTGCGAAGCAGGTGGTTCCGGGAGCGCAGGAAGTCGCCCTGGCCGGGCAGGCCGAAGCTGCCCTTGCGCAGCGCCATGCGTGTGGCTGTGTTGCGAGCGGGCCGCGCCCGGTGGCTGTACTTCAGCTGCGCCAGGTGGGCCGCATAGCCGTCCGTGATAAACTGCGAGGTCAGTGAGGGCGGCTGTCACAGGCTGGGGCTCCCCGAGCTGCCCGCCTGCACCCACCCCCACAATGCGCCCACTCACCTGGCACTGCTGCTGCAGCTTCTTGGTGGGCCGGCCCACAATGTAGATCTGCATGGGGGACAGGCTGATGGCGCTGTAGACCGCCACGTCCTTGGTGGAGCCATAGGCCGCGTGAACGCGCAGGTGCAGCTGTGGGGAGACTGGCATGGGCACAGGCACCATGGTCCCTCTGCCCCCACCCCTGCCCTGCCCCATCCTCCCAGGCCCCACCTCGGAGATGAGCAGCTTCAGGAAGTTGGCCTTGTGCCGCAGCGGGTCATGCACCAGGCCGTCACAGAAGGACACCACGCCATGGGGGAAGTTGTGCTGGGCCAGCCACGCCACCACCCGCTGCTTCTGCATGTCGGGCCGGCCCGTCACGTAGATGATGAGGTAGCCCAGGTCCTGCCAGTGCCTGGGGGTGAGGGGCAGGCCTGGGTGTCTCATGGCCACCCCTTCCTCCCTCCTAGGCCTCCCTGTCTCCTGCCCAGCCAGGGCCCACTTGGGCCATTGGAAACCACATCTCTGATTGAGCTCAGACAGTAACGACGACAATGGTGACAATGACGGTGCTGCAGCAGGCCCTCGGGTGCTCGCACCGGGCGGCAGATGCCCCTGCTGCGGTGTCCCTGGCTTACCAGCCTCACTTTCCAGATGCGGGAATTGAAAGCCGACATTGAGAAGTGACATCGCTTGCCCGAGGTGACACGGCTAATAATTGGGGGTGCCGGGCTCTGAACTGAGGTCCTTAAGGCCCAGTGCCCGAGCCAGGTGTCCTCCACAGAGGCTCCCCTGTCCTCCTCCACCTGGCTGGCGGGAGCCCCTGAGCCCACCCACCTTGCTACAGCCCCTTTGTGCCCCTCCGGACCACTCACCGCACCACGTCCACGGCCCCGGCCCGCACCTTGGGGTCGCTGCCCATGATGGACACGCTAGCGGCAAAGGAACCGTCGATGCTGAAGACCACGAACTCTGTGCCCTTGGGCAGCACGGTGATGTAGCTGTTGGCAAACGTGTGGTCTCCCCTGGCAGGTGGTGGGGGTGCTCATCAGAACCACCCAGAGCCTCGCCCTGCCTATCCCGCCCTCCCAGGGCAGACATATACCTGACCACCATCTTGATAGGGTAGACACCCACGCCCAGGCGGTGCGACTCAGGGATGGTGTAGGAGACACGCCCACTGTTGTTGGTCACCAGCGTATCCAGGTAGAGCCACTCGCCCGAGGGCGGCTGGGTCATGATGTGCACATCCACCTGGGCCCAGCAGGCTGGTCACAGGCTGGCTGTGTCTGGCCTCCCCACTCCCTGCACCCTGGCCAGAGGGCAGCAGGGAGCTCCCCAAAGTCCCTCCATGTTACCCCTACCCGCCATGTCCTTACCTTCTCCCCAGTCAGGGTGACCATGTCCAGGGGCCCATACATGAACCTGCCCGTCAGAACCTGGGGGCCGTCCTCATTGGCGAGGGCATCATTGATCCGGTGGTTGGCCGTCACGTTCTGTGGAGGGAGCAGCAAGCCCAGGTCAGGGGGTCGGAGGGCACTCCGGGTCCCTGTGTTCTGCTCAAGTTCTGTGGGCCTGAGGGGCAGGCTTGAGCTGTGAGCTGCGCAGCCCATGTCTCAGTCTGGATCAGACACGATGGTGTGGCCTTGGAGAAACTAGGAAGACTTGCTGCCTTCCCTGTCTGTGAAGTGGGCTGACAGCTCCAGCCTCATGGCCTGGGAAGGTACATAAGACTGCAGGCTTCCCTGCAACTCAGTTTCCTCATCTGGACACGGAGGCTGGTGACAGCATGGGGGCCTGGGCACCTGGGGGACCCTCACCCGCAGCTTCACATGAGTCCGCTTGCGCTGCCACTTCTCCCTTGGCTTTGAGGGGGTGA
This sequence comes from Hylobates moloch, assembly GCF_009828535.3. Taxonomy (NCBI): domain Eukaryota; kingdom Metazoa; phylum Chordata; class Mammalia; order Primates; family Hylobatidae; genus Hylobates; species Hylobates moloch. The sequence goes on along the minus strand of NW_026652287.1, from coordinate 9,694,850 downwards.
ACACCGACACTTCCTTGCCATCCAGCTCCAAGATGCTGGAGTTGTCGTGCCTCATGACCTGGGAAGAGGGGACAGGGCAGGCCGTGGGGCAGATGCCACCCTGGGGCTTCCTGCCCTGGGAGGAGGAGGCCCAGTACCCGGGAGCAAGAGGAGCGTGTGTTTTGTAGGGGGCGTTCAACCCACTACTGTCTGCCCAGTAGCCCTCAGATCCCTGTTCGTTCACCTGACAAATGTGCAGATATGTTCCCTCCATCCCAATGTCCTGAAAAGCCTGAATACACCCCAGCATAAAGGTGCCTTCGTCTTGCTAGTTCTGTGATCTGATGGGGTTGGAGAGGAGTACCCACTGTCCCCTCATCTGTGAAATGGGGCCCTGTCATGGGTCTTGTCACTCAGGGCCCTCCTGGGAGGCCCCAGGCCCCGGGTACCTGTCTCAGCAGGAAGGAGACCACATCCGTTGACTCCCAGTAGCTGGCGTGGAAGAGGTGAGGCAGAGCCACCGTGGGGAAGGCCGTGAGGGCGTCAGGGCAGTACAGAGCGTAGTCGATCCGCTTCTGGCCCCACCACTTTGCAGCGACTGCCAGGAGGGGCCGTGACTGGGCTGGGGCTGTATAGTCCCAGACAGGGACCCCGAAGGGTCACCCGGCCCCTCTGGCCTGCTCGCCCAGCACAGACCCCCCCAACCAGCTATAGCCTAAAGTGAGTCTTCTCCCAGGATGGGTGAGTGAGGCAAGCTGGAGGGAGCACAGGCAGAAGCATGCAGACCCATGACAGTGGTGAGTGCCAGCCCTGCTGAGGGGCTCCTGCGGTTGCGTTGGGGGACCAGTCGGGATCTGTGGGATGGTACCAGCTGTCCGTGGTCCCTTGCTGACTCTGGTGACCCTCTGCCCTGTGGCAACCTCATCGCTTCCCTCTCTGGGCCATTCCTGTTCTCCTATCTTCCCCCTAGGCCTCAAGGCTAGGAAAGGCGGCACAGAGGTGGGGTTACAATTCCTGATCCCCAGGGCAAGGGTGCCTCCTTCCTCGCACCTGGGCCACCCCACGAGCCCTGAGACACAGCAGTGTGGGTGGGGAAGCCTGGGCCTCCAGAAGGATGGTCCTGGGTGCATCTGGCTCTGCCACTAGGGGCTGGGCGCAGACAACCTTCCTGAACAAGACAAGCTTGTAAAGTGCTCCCTGAGCTGTCTGTAGGAGGGGCCCAGCAGCAGGGCCTGGTTTATGGGTCCAGGCTTCCCTAGGTTCTGCCCACAGCTTTCCTCAGAGCTTCCTTGGTCCTCATCTGGCCTCATTCCAGCTCTGTGGGGTCCCCAGTCCCCCAACCCACCAGACAATGCCACCAGGTCCCACCTCCTCCCTAGATGGCCAAGTCCTCCCAGCCCAGCCCCTAGCTCCCTGTTAGGCCGAAGCGGGGGTCCAGGTGGGCAGAGCCTGGCAGTGAGGGGTGCTCAGCAGCAGTGACCAGGTAAGAGATGCCCTGCCCAGCCCCAGTGAGGGGAAAGTGTGTGGGGTGGTACCTTCTCCGATGTCCAGCTCAGGGAGGCCAGGGGCCCTCTCCAGGCCGGGGATTGCCTGCCTGGCTGGAGGGTGGGGGCCGGGGGTGGTGGGGCTAGGGTGGGGCAGGGCGAGCAGGGACAGACGCCTGACGCTGGGAGTATGGCTGAGCGCATCGGGGGCCTCTGAGAAGCAAGAGCAATGGATGGCTCAGCCACGCAGGGGGCGACCGTGCTGCCACGTCTACTAGGGGCCAGGCAGGACACTGGGACAGTGCCAGGCCTGGGGCTATCAAGGGCAGGCCCCTTGGCCCTCCTCACAGATGAACACAGCTGCCAGCAACCCCCACCCCAGCCTCAGCCCCTGCATGGCCACGCTGACCGCAGCTGCGAGAATCCCTGGCCCAGCACGGAGGGCAGCCACCTGGCAGGGACTGAGAAGGGAACCCGGGCTGTGCTTCAAGCACCAAGAGGCTTCATGCAGGAGCCAAGCATGAGGAAGGCGGGGCCCTTCCTAATGCGCCTTCTTCCAGAATCCTGAGAAGGTGAAGCTTCTCAGCCTGGACACTGCAGAGTCTTTGGACTTGACCGGTCTCTGCTGTGGGGCTGGCCTGGGTACTGCAGGTGCCCAGCAGCCTCCCTCCCTCTACCCACCAGGTGCCAGCAGCATCCCTCCCCAGCTTCATCAGCTAGAAATGCTCCTAGACATGGCCAGCAGCTGTCCCCTGTGGGCACAACGGCCCTGGCTAAGTGAGGAGGGTGAGGGGCCTGGTATACTCACTCTGGGCAATGCTTGATGCCGTGTAGCTCTCAGCCATGCCTGACACCTGGCTGGCGATGCTGATCTCACTGGCTCGGCGAAAGCCACGACTGGCAGGGGCAGTGCCGGGCGAGGAGGGGGCGGCATGCTCTTGGAAGGCCGCATTGTGGGTCTGGAGCACATCCGCTGCAGGTGGACAGGGACCAGAGGCCAGGTAAGAGAGGCCCTGCCCAGCCCCGGAGCAGTGGGGGAGCCAGTGCGCCAGGGTCCAGTGTGCACCTAGACTGGAGGCCGGGCAGCAGCTGTGCCAGAGCCACCTGCTCAGGGCCGCGAGAGGGAGGGGCCCAGAGCTTTAGCAGGTGAGGAAGAGGGCTGGGGCAGAGTGGACTGACGAATGGACACAGACACAGGGCAGGGAGGCGTGGCAGCTGGGCTCAACCTCAGTCACCCTCCTGCCCCACACACACCCCTCAGCTTATCTCCAGCACCCCAGTGGCTCCAGGGCCTCCGGAGCTCAGCCTGGCCTGACCTGACCCACAGCCCATAGCAGAAGCAGCGGCTCCACCCAGGTTTGCAGGGCGCTGACAACAGGTGCCATGGGTGGCTTCCTGGGGATGCCCTGCACATGCAGAGCACAGAGAGAGGCAAGCCCTGGGCGTCCCTCACACAGGCCACAGCCAGCAGCCCCTGATGGGCATTTGGGGACAAAGGCAGGTGCTGGGAGCTCAAGCCAGGCTCACCCAGGCCCAGGCTGAAGACAGGACAGAACAGGGAGGATGGGGCTCAGCCAGACAAGCCACACCTGGACGGGATACAGGAGGTGCCTGGGTGACCTCAGAGAGTGAAGGAGTGGGCCCTGGGGAATCCAACCCCTCGCTGGGACCGGAAGCTTCCCCAGGTGAGGGGTGGGCCCGGCTGGCTCAAAGCCTCAGTCTGCTTCTGGCAGAGCCCTGGAACTGTCACTGACTTGCTGTGTGGCCCTGAGACGGCCTCTGCTGTCTCTGAGCTGCTGCGCCCCTTTGCTTTGGGTCTGCCCTGCCTCTGGCCCACAATATGCAGGGAGGAGGCACTGACACCAGCGCCCCAGGGCCGTCCCGCCCAAGTCTCTGTTCCTCACCACCCAGGTCCCATGAACTGTGAGTGGCCAAGGAGGGCATGGGTTGGGGGGCGTCCCTGAGGACCGGGTCAACCAGCGAAGCAGACGTCACCACGAGCAGGGGAGGGTACACACACTCGGCACAGCCCGGGCGGGGCCCGTCTTGCCAGGTGGGCGCGGGAACAGGCATACTGGTTTCCAGGAAGCCGTCCCCGTGGGGGAGAGGGGCCAGGGGGCCGCCCTCCAGGACCAGCTCGGGGTTTCTCTGCACGGTCTCGACTGGAGGCAGACGGGGAGAGAACAGAGGACAAGAACAGACACTTGCATGGGCCATCCAGACACGCTCCGACACAGAGACTCAGGGCTCCTCGAGGACCAGGACATGACAAGACGCTGGGACACACGCTGGGGCAGGGGTCGGGCCAAGCCTACCTGGACCTCCCCTGCCCCAACCCGTCTCCTGCACCCTGTCTCGGGGCCAGCCACCTGCCATGATGGGACCCAGCCGACCAGGCCCCCTACTCAGTGAGGGTCCCTGCTGGGTCCTTAGCTCTGTCACTGCTGGGATGGAAGCTCAGCTGTGGAGAGGGGAGTCTGGTCTTGTTCTGCCCTTTCCCTGCTCTGGGGACCCTGGAACAAGGCCCTGACCTGTGTCCTCTGAAAGGTGGGAACTATCATTCGTGCCTCACAGGGATCAGTGCGGAGGGATGCACCACCCCCGCCACCCACCCCCAACAGCTGTTCACCTCCGAGAGGCATTCAGCAAAGGCTGTCCCTCTCACCTGGGGAAGAACCACGTGGCATAGAGGACCTAGGAGCCAGGGAGCCACGCCTACCCCACCTTCCCCTAGAGGAGCGGGGCGGAATGTGCCTCTCACCCAGCAGCGTGGAGCAGCCGTCCCCCAGCGGGTAGCGTTGGTAGCGGGGGACGCTGAAAGGCGGCAGGGCGTGAAAGCGCCGTTCCAGCAGCGGCTCCAGGCGTGAAGCTGAAGGGTCCGCGGGGTGGAAGAGGTTGTAGACTTGCTGGCAGGCCGGCCGCAGCTGGAAAACTGGGGGTGGGGGTGTTGGCTGCAGAGCTGGGGCTGGCCCTGAGGAGCAGGGGCGGGGGTGGGAAATTTGGGAACTGGGCACTGGGTTGTTAGGGATAAGACGGCGGGTGTGTCTCTAGCCATTTAGGACCTGTTTGGGTCATTGTCACTTTTTTGTCTGAGACAGGGTCTTGCTCTGTCACCCAGGCTGGAGGGCACTGGTGCGATCTTGGTTCACTGTAGCCTCAGTCTCCTGGGCTCAAGTGATCCTACCCCCTCAGCCTCCTGAGTAGCTGAGACCACAGGTGTGCACCACCACACCTAGCTTTTTTATTTTATTTTTTGTAGAGATGGGGTCTTGCTATATTATCCAGGCTGGTCTCAAACTCCTGGACTCAAGTGATCCTCCCACCTGGGCCTCCCAAAGTGCTGGGATTACAGGCATGAGCCACCACACCTGACCTCTAATTTTTTTTTCATTGCAAAATTTATAATGATTGTGGTAAAAGGTGGTTTGCAGTACAGAAGAGCATAGATGAAGGGCACATGGTGGAAACCCCTTCCACCCCAGACCTCCCTGCAGCTCCAGCTCATCTTGCGGGAGCACCACCGAGTGCTGGCTAAGGCAGCCCTGCCCTGCCTGTATCGGAAAATGTTTCCCCTTCTGTCAAATGGGGCAGCAGTTCCAACCATGTCATGGAATTAAGGAGATCATGTGACTGCAAGGTTGTGTTAATTATTAGTGCTGTATCTCACTTTTAGAGGGACATAAACCGGAACATATGCTATGCCTTCTGAACTTTGCCTTTTCCTCCCGCTTAACACAAAAAATGTTGGCATCTTTCACGTCAGCACGTGTAGCTTCTCTTTGCTCTTTTTCAGTGGAGGCGGGTACTCCACTGTGTGGTTGTGCCAGAATTTATCTAACCAGCCCCCTCCACATAGATGGACATTTAAGTTGGTTCTGGTTTTTCACAATGACACATAATGTGACCACAACGGCACTGCCCGTAAGTCTCCATGCACCTGTGTGGGACTCTGTGGGGCTATTCAGAGCCTGCAGTGGATGGGGCACAGGGATGCCCTTCATGGGGCTGCCTTGGTTGTTGGGGTCGCCTTAAAGCTACCCATTTCTCTTCCTGGCAGTGCTGAAGTCGCCAGTTTATGGAAGGGGAAGGGGCTTGGGTGCTGAGTCCAGAGGTCTGCATGTTTTTTTCTTTTTTTTTTTTGAGACTGAGTTTCGCTTTTGTTGCCCAGGCTGGAGTGCAATGGCACAATCTTGGCTCACCGCAACCTTCGCCCTCCCGCGTTCAGGCGATTCTCCTGCCTCAGCCTCCCAAGTAGCTGGGATTACAGGCATGTGCCGCCACACCCGGCTAATTTTGTAATTTTAGTAGAGACAGGGTTTCTCCACGTTGGTCAGGCTGGTCTCAAACTCCCCACCTCAGCTGATCCGCCCACCTCGGCCTCCCAAAGTGCTGGGATTACAGGTATGAGCCACCGTGCCCGGCCAGGTCTGCATTTTTAACCTAGCACTTGGCAAGCATCTAAACCTCTCTGAGCCTCAGTTTCCCCCCTCTGTCATCTGGGGGTGTAACATGTGTTGCTACTCTCAGGATTGTGTGGCTCCTGGAGCTTTGCAGGCTGAACCGAGGGTACAGGGCAGGGACTGCTGCTCCAATGACGCCCAGCCGCTGGCCTGCCTTCCCTGGGTAGACAGAGACGCACAGCTGTGGCCCCTCCAGGGCTGGGAGCCCACTATACCCAGGAGGCTTTGGGGATGCCTGGCCTCTGCATCTCTCTCTATGGGAGAACCTTGGACCTGGGAGGCTGGGTCTGTCTCCATCTGACTCTGGGGTGGTGCCTTCTCTCCCTGGACCTCAGCTTTCCCATCTAGGGGTTGAGCCTCAGCTCCCACAGGCACCCCGGAGATGAAATGAAACAGCAGGTGTCATGGACGGCCAGTGACTGAGCTGCTGAAGCAGAAGCAGAGGATAGCAAGGGACCCTTGGTGGGGAAGACAGGAAGGAGGGCAGAAACAGGCCTGGGACGTGGCCATGATCTCGTCACAGGGGTCCACTGAGACCCCCGCCCCCGCACCCAGTGCATGTACCCCCCATCCTGCCCCTGCTGGGCTCTCACCATCCAGGGCTGGGATGACAGTCTTCCTCAAGGCCAGGACCAGCCCCAGCGGGCACCCGAAGAGGAAGAGGTCAGTGATCTCAAAGTCAAACCTGCCCAGGGCACCTGTGCCGTCCAACATGGTGGAGCTGCTGGAATGGCGTGAGCAGGGCTCAGTCCTCAGCACGCTGGCATGGAGGCTGCAGACCCAAATAAGACTTAGCTGTCATGTGGGTGCAGCTGCCATCATCTGCCACGACACCGCTGGTGGCAGCAGGTCCCAACCTCTCTCGGGGGCCCACTGGCTTCAGGACAGCCCTGAGCTGGACTACCTGCCCCTGGTCCATTCTGCCCCCGACTCTGCCATTCCCCACCCTCACCCTCAAGACAAATTGCTCCCTCAGGCCCAAGATGGCCCTTGGTGTATATGAGACAAGGCACCCAATAAGCCACTTTCTCTTGGACCCAGACTGGGATCCCAGGTCTCAGGCTGGCGGAACCTCAGGCAGAGAGCCTGGGCCTCCTGTTGGCCATCACGGGGGATGTTCCTCCCTCTTGGAGCCTCTTCCAGCACCCAGAGGCGAGCCCCAGCCCCCAGCCCCGCCCACCTGGACAGGAAGGCCTGGTGCTGCTGGATGGTATCCAGCTCGTAGGTGGATGAGTCACTCCTCTTGCGGGGCAGTTGCCTTTTGGGGTCCTCGGTGCCGTTGCTGCGGGGGATGTCGACGTTGCTTCGGCTCAGGTGCCTACTGCTCTCCAGGCTGGAGCCACCACTACTGCCACCACCACCACTGCTGCCACCACCACCACCACCACCACCGGAGCAGTGTGCTGCATTCACCAGGATGCCCGGGGACAGCAGGTCGTTGTCCTGGAATGGCCCCGTGGAGTCTCACTGCCGGGTGGCCGCTGGCCTGACCCCTTCTCCAGTGTCCTAGAAGCTGCCTCCTCCCTCATAACCCCAGGCCCAGCGGCCACTGTCCAGCTGGCCTCTCGCCAAACCAGAGGGAAGGGCCCCCGTTCCCTTCCATCCTCCCACCCACCAGCCACCCTGGACCTCACTGGTCTACAGGCTGTTTGCCACTGTGCAGCAGAGGCAGGGAAGCAGAGATGGGTCGCCCATCCCACCTCCTAGGAACCAGACCCCACTGCCCACAGTGCAGACCCTGGTTCAGGCTCATGAAACCACACGCATTCCTAGGCTTGGCCACGTAGCAGCTGTTCCCCTGCCCCCATGCACCTGCCCTGCTGCCTCTGGGCACCTGTGCTGCCAACCTTTGCCCTTCCCATCCTTTTTTGGAGGGGTGAGGGGAGAGAGATTGTGAGAAAAACTGCTACAGCTCTTTCAGGGCCCAGGTACTTCTGCCAGAATGGGCTGGGCTTCCTCAGCTCACCTGCACCCCCAACCCCTCCACAGCCCCTGCCCTGGAGGTGAGCTCTGGCAGCAGGGCTGGGGTTCAGGGGCTTGGAAAATGTTTGTTGAATGAACAGAGCTTAACTGGGTAGAGTCCAAGCCAGTTGGACTCAGGAAGTGCTGCCAGCATTCTGCTTGGTGGACACAGCCTGGGGCCAGGTGCAGGAACAGGCAGGACAGCGACCCTGGGGGCATGCAGGAGGCTTCAGGCCTTGGGGACTGTCTGGGCCCCCACTTGGGTACCTGCATGCTGACCACGCTGCCCCGGCGGCTGCTGCTCTGACTCTCAGACACCGGCTGGTTGCTGTAGCACAGGGCATCAAATGCCAGGATGCCCCCGACGCAGTCCCCAATCAGGCAGACCTTGAGGGAGAGGGGCCAGAGGCCTGAGCCATTCACCCACTCGCTGGACTATAGGCTGGGGAGGCCGTCACCTTCCCCCTCAGGCCAGCCTGCCCTACAGGGTCTTCCATCTCCTCCCCTCCCCAACCTCCCCGGGACTCACCTGCCCATTGAAGGTCATGCCCTCCTGGGACTTGATGAAGTCCCCATACGCAAGGTTGGCTCGCTGAATCACTGTGGCAACCGCCTCCTGGTACTGGGGGGAGGAGGTGGCCAGCAGGGGGAGGGCAGCCAGGGGAATGTGGTCCTGACTGCTGGACAGACAGCCTTCGTCATGGCTGTAGGGGCTGAGGCTGGGGAGAGGGGCCAGTCAAGAGAGGGCAGGCGGCTCCAGCTCAGCCCAAAGGGCCCCTCTCCCCTGACCTGAGTCTCAGCCATGGACTCAGCATACACTAGTGAGGACCCTTCCCAGCCAGGGCCTGGGTAGGCTTGGGGGACCAGGGTGGGTAAGACCCCATGTCTCAGAGGCAGGCCAATATCCCCACATTACACATTTGGAAACGAAGGCTCAGCCATGGGCCCAGCCTTTCTGGGACTCGAGGCTTAGCCTGCATGTATATGTTTGGGCACCTCCAGGTAGAAGGGGCTGGCCGGTGGGTCTGGACATCGGGGCAGGAGTCCTGAAATTGGGGAGCCACCTGAGGCCCAGGGGTGGAAGGAGGACAGTGCACTGGTGGAGGCTGCAGTCAAGGGCAGATGCCACTCACTTGGAGACCAGGGCAAAGGCGTCAGAGCAGACGGGCGGGCAGGGCACCAGGCGGATGGCAAGGTGGCCTAGGGCGCTGGGGTAGTGCACGCGCATGACGGTGTCAAACACGTTGGCGATGGTGTTGGCATCGCCCTTCTTGGAGCTGGGGTCCCCGGCGCCCGTGTCCAGGATGGTGCCTCCGTGCAGCACCAGTAGCAGCACGTGGATCTTGGAGGGTGGTGCAGCCAGCGGCTGGCTAACCTCGTCCTGCATGGGTTGGGGGACAGTGTCAGCTCCCCAGGGAACCCAGCTCCTTGCTGAGGCCCCTCTGTCACCCTTGGTGGGGGTGTGCCTGTCACACGCAGCCCAACTGCTCCCTCTGAGGACCCCAGTTTTGGTTACTCAGTCCTGGAGCCTTGGGTTTGGCTGCCTCAACCTCTCCCCTGGGACCCTTGCAGGGACTGGAGCCTGCAGGAGGAGGCAGGGAGGTGGGCCTGTCCACTCCTCCTCCTGCAGCCCTGCTCCTGTCTGCCACCCTGACCAGGGGCACAGAGGACATGGAGGGAGGGAGTCCATTCCTTTGAGAGCACAAGCTCTGCTTCCTTCAGGGAGCCCAGGCAGTGGCTTCTGGGGCTTCCAGCTTTAGGGGGAGGCAGAGAGGTTCAGCCTGGTCTTGGCCTTGGGGGCTGCCTGCCCTGTGTGTGTCTGTCTTGGCCTGAGCAGACAGGGCCACCACCAGCTCAAAGTTACAGAGGTCACCTGAGAATGGCTGGGGTCAGGGCATCCACAGCCTGGGTGGGCGGCAACCCCAGCTACTCTGCCTGCAGCTCCGAGCTCTCCCCCCAGTCATTCTCCCCAGGCCCCCACCCTAAGGCCCTGCCATTCCTGGCCTCTCTCTTAAGACCAGGGTCTCCAAAAGGAGAGGTGTCCTGGTGGGGACGGAGCCCCAGCACCTTAGAGAGGAGGCTGATCAGATTTCAAGAGGTAATGACCCCACCTTCCTGTCAGGCCAGGCCTGCCTGTGAGGTCAAGGTGAGACCCTAGACCTGCACACCTGTGTAAGGGCTGCGAACTGCTCCAGGCTGGGGGACTGGGCTAATATCACATGGCGTGTCGGTGCCAGGCTGGACCGGAACCTGAAGCCTCTGCCACTACTCAGCACTCTCCTGCCAGGCCAGGCTGTGGCCCTGTCCCCAGAGGTCACCCTCCCCTGCCCCAAGCTTCTGGTATGTGACCGGAGGATAGCAGCAGGGCCAGGGCCCGAGAGGGGCCACTGATGAGTACTTGCTGTGTCCATATGATGTCTGGGGTGTGGGGGCAGGGAAGGGAGCTGAAGGGAGAGTCCTGCCTCCAAGAACCCGAGGAGACAGACCAAGCAGCCAAAGCCATCTAGAGGGCCTGTGGTGGGGACAACTGGCCCTGAACTGGCCAGGGGGTAGGGGTAGCACCAGGACCCAGGTGCCAACACAGAGGCGGGGGGGGGGGGGAGGGCAGGGGCTGGATCCAGGACTTAAGAGGCCACGAGGTGGCTGGGCACAGTGGCTCAAACCTGTAATCCCAGCACTTTGGGAGGCTGAGGCAGGCAGATCACTTGAGGCCAGCAGTTTGAAACCAGCCTGGCCAACATAGCAAAACCGTCTCTACCAAAAATACAAAAATTAGCCAGGCAGGGTTGTGCACATCTGTAATCCCAGCTACTCGGGAGGCTGAGGCAGGAAAATCGTTTGTACTCAGGAGGCAGAAGTTGCAGTGGGCCGAGATCGCGCCACTGCACTGCAAACTGGGTGACAGAGTGAGACCCTGTCTCCAAAAAAAAAAAAAAAAAAAAAAAAGTGGGCACCAGGAAGGGCAAGGGAATGGATGGGCTGGGCCAGGAGCCACTGAGCAGCAAGAAGCCTGGTGGGTGCTGCTGAGCTGGAGGAGGAAGGCTGGGCTGCCCTCACCCCAGGAGGAGCCACGGGCTTCTCTCTTCTTCCCAGGGGCCAGGGCAGGACTGACACTTGTCCTCACATGGGGATTAGCCACCACTGGTTGGCCTGGACACAAACACACTCAGCCTAGGGCAGAGGGGGCCACCAGCTGCCCCGAACACAGGGCAGGAGGGAACAACATGAGCCCTGTTGGGCTTTGACAAGGGCTTTTTTCCAGTCCAGTGAGGCGAAGGGCTTATGGAAGAAATGTCTTACGCAGCCTTCAGGACAGGGAGGTGACATCCAGTGGTACTTAGTCACCAGGGGACGGGAAGGGCTTGGCACTGGGGGCTGAGAGAATCCTGCATAGGCCTGTCTGACTGGGCTCAGCCCTGGAGATGATCCAGGGACCCCCAGGGGCCCCTGGAACACAGCCTCCCTACACTCAGCCTGCTTTCTCCAAGGGGACATCCTGCCTCAGCCCGAGACAGGGATTCACCCTGCCCTGGGCTCTAGTGGGGGCTGAGCCCCGTGTAGCTGTAGAGGCACCCCCCTACTAGTGTCTCCGCAAGGCAAGGAGCAGGGGCTCCGGTTTGGGGGTTCTTGCAAGCAAATGGATTTGGCTTTGGATGGTGGTGCTCCAGAATCAGTGCTGGGTTCTGAACACACACCCCAAGGCAGATCCAGAGCCCCAGGCCCCTTCTGCCCCTCCCCTGGGGGGCGTCAGAGCTGTGTGTGCTGCAGGTGGGGAAAGGGATCCATTTGCTTATCTAGACATTACGCAGCAATTGGAAATCAACTCCCCTTATTCCATGACCCTTTTAGAAAGCCCACCTCAGCGTCAGACCGCAAAGCAGAAAACCACAGGAGGGGAGGCTGTGTGGATGTCCCTCCTCCTCCCCCAGACTCCCCGGGGGCCCAAGTTCCCCACAGAAGTGGTGCTGCCTCCACCTTAGGTAGCTTGAGGCCAGAGCAGTGCGGTGACCGCAGGTGATGGTGGGACAGCCCAGCTCAGCCCTGGCTCCTGTCCCAGTGCAAACAGCTCTGACGGCCCGCAGGTGGAGGAGGATGGGGCGTGAACTCCCACAGAGAACCCCCGAAGCGGACACAGGCGCTCTACCAAGACAGCTTTATTGGACACACTGAGCTCCGCCTGCCTCCCGCAGGGCCATCTTGTCGGCCACGGCCACATCACTTCTGCCTAGACGACTGTCGCTTCCTCCCTTTTCGTCTTTTTATCTTCAGGGACAGCAGACAGGCTGGGCACAAGGTGAAGATCTTATTTTTGATCTGGAATTTACAAGTTTCTCATTTTACTTTCCCATGGGTGGAGCTTGGATAAGGCTTTCTCAGGGGTTGTCTGTAGTCCCTGGTTCTTGGGGACCTCAGAGACAGAGGGCGACAGGCGCCTTCCTAGCAGGGCAGCAAAAAAGGAGGCCCAGGCCTCTCCCCGGACGGTACCCAGGCAGGCGTGGAGGTGAGGCTGCCAGGCCCAGAGTTCCACCTCTGTAACCCCTCAGACTATTCCTCTGCACCCTGCCCCTCCCTTGGTGGCTGTGCCCCTGTCCCTCTGACACTCGGGCACCCACCTCTATGATGTTCAGCTGCTCCACGCTGGAGGCCACCCTGAACTCAGGGGCACTCTGGCGGTACAGACCATCTGCAACAACACAGAAGCCGTGCTGTGAGCTGAGGGGCAGCCTAACCTGGCCGACTGGACGGAGGCTGCAACTGTGACGAGGGGAGCTTGGGGGTCCCCAACCCCCATGTATGCCCAGCACTGTGCAGGAGCTGGATCAGAAAGGAGGGGGCTGAAGCCCTGCAGCCGTCCTCCCCAGGCTCTGCAGCACCCCCAGACCTGCTGACCTTGTGTGTCTTCCGGCTCTGGGCTCTCGATCTTGTCCATGAGGTCATTGGAGCTCCACTTGGTGATGTCCTTGGGGAACATTTCCTCTGTGTCGGACAGGTCCTCTGAAGAGGAGGGAGGGAAACTCAGGTGGGACTGGGAACAGTGGGGAGGCCTGGCTTCCCGAGGTGGGGACACCCCTGAGTACCCCTGTGTTTGGCTCTGCTCTGACCCTTCCTCAACAGGATGGTCACACAGCCCCACACCTTGGGCTTCTTCCTGACCATTACAAAAAATAGTGGTAACATTCATATAAGAAAAGTCACCATTTATAAAGTGGTATTTAGTATATTCACAATGCCGTGCAACCATCACCACTATCTAATTCCAGAACATCTCACCTCCCTAAATGGGAGCCCCATGCCCGGGAGCAGTGAGTCCTCAGTCTTGCCTTCCTTGGCCCCTGGCCACCACCAACCAATTTTCTGTCTCTACGGATTTGTCTATTATGGACATTTCCTATAAATGGAACCATACACTATGTGGTCCTGTATCTGGCTTCTTGCACTCAGCATAGGGTTTCTGGGGTTCCTCTATGTTGTAGTGTGTGTCAGATGCTTCATTCCTTTTTATGGCTGAACCACAGTCCATTGCATGGACACACCCCTTTTGTTTATCCACTCATCAGCTGATGTTCCTGACCATTTTTTTAAAAATGCTATATTGGCCAGACGTGGTGGCTCATGCCTGTAATCCCAGCACTCTGGGAGGCTGAGGCGGGTGGACTGCTTGAGGTCAGGAGTTCAAGACCAGCCTGACCAACATGGTGAAACTCCGTCTCTACTAAAAATACAAAAATTAGCCGGGCGTGGTGGTGCACGCCTGTAGTCCCAGCTACTCAGAAGGCTGAGGCAGGAGAATTACTTGAACCTGGGTGGCGGAGGTTGCAGTGAGCTGAGATGGCGCCGTTGCACTCCAGACTGGGCAACAGAGCAAAACTCTTGTCTCAAAAAAAAAAAAAAAAAGCTACATTTAGGCCGGGGGTGGTGGTTCACATCTGTAATCTCAACACTTTGGAAGGCTGAGTCAGGTGGATCACCTGAGGTCAGGAATTCAAGACCGGCCTGGCCAACATGGCAAAACCCCATCTCTACTAAAAATACAAAAATTAGGCAGGCATGGTGCCTGTAGTCCCAGCTACTCAGGAGGCTGAGGCATGAGAATCACTTGAATCTGGGAGGCAGAGATTGCAGTGAGCTGAGATTGCACCACTGCACTTCAGCCTGGGCAACAGAGTGAGACTCCGTCTCAAAAACAAATAAATAATAAATAAAAATAAAAAATGCTACATTTACTTTATTCCTCTTCGCCATTTTTAATTTCTTATATATATATATTTTTTTGAGATAGGGTCTTGCTTTGATGCCCAGGCTGTCATAGCTTACTGCAGCCTTGACCTCCTGGGCTCAAGTGATCCTCCCATCTCAGCCTCCTGAGTAGCTGGAACTACAGGCATGCGCCACGACACTTGGCTAATTTTTTTATTTTTATTTTTGTAGAGACGAGTTCTCCCTATGTTACCCTAGCTGGTCTTGAACTCCTGGGCTTAAGCAATCCCAAAGTGTTGGGATAACAGGCGTAAGGCACTGTACCCAGTTCCTGTTTTGTTAAATTGACAAATAATCATAATTGTACATATTCATGGGGTACACAGTGATGTTTCAATACACCAGTGTATGGTGATCAGATTAGGATAATTAGCATATCCATCATGTCAAATATTTATCATTTCTTTGTGTTGGGAATGTTCAATTTCCACCTTCCAGTGATTTGAAACTATATATTACTGTGGTTTAAAAAAATTTTTTTATTTTTGGTATTGACAGGGTTTCGCCATGTTGCCCAGGCTGGTCTCAAACTCCTAGGCTCAAGCGATCCACCTGCCTCAGCCTCCCAAAGTGCTGGGATTACAGGTGTGAGCCACTGCGCCTGGCCCAATACATTACTGTTAACTCTAGTCATCCTGCAGTGTCATAGAACTAGAACTCATTCCTCCTATCTAGATATAATTTCATATCCTCTAACAGGTCTCTCCCTGTCCCTCCACAAAAGCACAGCTTCGTAAGAAGTGCTGCTATGAACACTGCCTCCAAGACGCCTGCTTCTGCTCCTCTGAGAACTTCTGCCCAGGTCCACCAGGCTCGTGGCTACTGTCTGGCTCTGGCACTCGCCGGCCCTCCTCCAGTCCTGGATGGGCTCCTGGGCCCATTTCCCCAGGACACTGCTGCCCTGGCACTTCCTGCTTTGCTGTCTCTTTTACAGCTTTTTCTATGTTAAATATGTATTTTCCTTTCATCAGGGTCAGAGAGCCACCTGGGAGGGGTGGGACGCCAAGAGGCCCCTCCTCCATCCTGGGCAAGGCCCCTGGTGCAGAGGCCAGCTCGGGAGTTCCCAGCCACCATTCCAGGTCCTCCAGTCCCAGGGCCAAACCAGGCACCTTTCTTCTGCCTGGACACTGACTCCCCAGGTTCCTTCCCTTGAGGGCAGCTGGCCAGTTAACCAAAATGCCACCTTATGTGGTTCCTGTGCCCCTCCAAGCCACAGTGGTGACATGAGATCTGGTGCTGCCTGTGTCTGCTGAGTGCCTATGGGCTCGCCCCCGTCCCTTTCTGAGTCTCTGACCTGCTGTGTGAACTTTGGGCTGGCTCAGCCACCGGCTTGCAGAGGGACCCAAGCCCCCAACTCCTACACCTGCTGGCCCCTCCAGCTTCCTGGAGAGGAATGGCTGGGGCACCAAGCAGGTGAGCGCTGTATGCATGCCTCTTCCTGGCACAGGTGGTGCATCTGCTGTATGGTCATGCGCTTACTTTGGGACTAGTGGGAAAATGGGCACTTCACTTTTTCTGCTTATTGCATTTTCTAAAGTGCCTACATTAGATGTGGTATTAATTTAATCAAGAAAAAATAAGGTAAATACAAAAAATTAGAAAATTAAAAGAAGTTACGCTTCCATGGAAATAAATTCACATACGGAATAAAGCCGTAGTCTGATGGCATATCCTTATTTGGGGTTTCAAGAGCGCAGGCCCCATCTGCCAGGCCCACAGCACATCCTGATATCAGGTCCTGAGACCCCAGACTCAAAGGAACAAGATGACTTCATCTCATCCTCTATGCAATGCCCCAAACACCAGGCTGTCCACCTGGGACAGCACAGCTGTAGGGACCAGATATAGAATAGTAACAGGCAACACCCGCATCAGTCCACACCCACACCCTAAGCCCTTTCAGACCCCTCCCCACCTCGCCCAGGAAGGCCCCAAGGACTGCAGGGCGCTGCCTGCCTACCGTGTGCATCGAAGAACTCGTCATCTGAGCTCTCATCTGAGTCCCTGGCAATACTCTGCATCCTCCACTCCGAGATGCTGTGGCGGGAAGGACTCGCTGGAAGGCAAAACCTCAGAATGACCGTCAACTGGAGAGGAAGGGCCCAGAGGCTGCCCCGAGCCGGCAGGAGGCAGGGAGGGCCACCCACAGGCCTGACAGGCATCACAGAGGCTGCCACAGGAGCCAGGAAGGTTCAGAAGAGAATGAAGTGGGTAAATGAGTGGGGAGCGGCCTAGGCTCACCTCCTGTCCGCCGGGCACAAGGCAGTCATGTCCCGGGGAGCATGGGTGGGGAAGAGCATGACAGACATAAGCCCAGGACGTGGGGTCAGACAGGCCTGGGTCCACTCCTGGGCCTCTGACCTGAGTCTGACCAAGAGCAAACTCCTGAAATTTGGCCACAGCAGGGCCCAGGCAGGAGATGAGTGAGCCAGGTTTGCCTGCTGGAGAAGCTGACTCCACTCGGGATGCCTGGGTTGATCCTTTATCTCAGGGTCTGAAGTCTCCAAGGTCCCCATCAGGAGGGGTGGCCCCTCCACAGCGCTGCAGGAGCCCAGCTACCTCCACTGGCTCCTATGGGTAGCACTGTCTTCCCTGGGCATGGAGGGTAAGTGTCGGGGAGCCTGCTGGGGCAGGGCCCAGGCTTCCCCGTGTGGGAGGACTAGCCCAGGGCTCTGACTCCCTCTGGGCTTGGTGCCTCAATGTCCATGGGAAAGAACTCTGAGGAGGTGCAGTGATCCAGCAGTGTGTGGGGCTGCCTCGTGGGGAGGGACCTTGAGTGTGGGTGGCAGGTGGCGCAGGGGCTCACCTCCCCGCTTGGACGACCGAGACGACTTGGAGGATGTGGACCACTGTTTCTTGAGGCCGCGCCCCACTAGGGGCTCCCCGTTGCTGCTGCTGGGCTCCAGGGGCTCCCCAGAGGCCTGGTCCGAGGCGGCTTCGTGCTTGACGAGCTCGGTGGCCTCCTCACCATCCTCATTGAACTGGGCCATCTTTCGGGAAAGCATGAGCTGCGCCTCCTTCTCCAGCTCCCGGATGTTCTCCATGCTCAGCCCATACCACTCGTCCTGCCAGCACCAGGCCTGCCGGTGAGCCCGCACCATCACTCTCCGTAGTCCTGTGCCCCACGGGGATCAGAGAGGGAGAGAGACGAGGGGAGGGAGGTCAGCGCAGGAGCCTGCACGGAGGTGTGGGGCCCAGGCAGGGGCTTTGGGAAGCTGCACCCATGTTGCAGGTCAAACTAAAGTCACTGCCTGTCTGTGCCTCAGTTTCCCCATTTGTAAAATAAGGGGACTGGCTCACAGACAGTCTCACAAGCTCATAGTGGTTCTATAATTAGAGTGGAGGGGCCTCCCAAGGCAATGTGTCCAGTCAGAAGCCACAGTTGGAAGGGCGCAGTGGCTCATGCCTGTAATCCCAACACTTTGGGAGGATTAGGTGGGAGGACAGCTTGAGTCCAAGGGTTTGAGATCAGCCTGGGCAACGAAACAAGACCCTGTCTCTATAAAAAAAATTTTTAAAAAAATTAGCCGGGTGTGCTGGTGTGTGCTTGTAGTCCCAGCTACTCTAGAGGCCGAGGTGGGAGGATCACTTGAGCCCAGGGGTTTAAGCCTGCAGTGAGTTATGATTGTGCCACTGCACTCCAGCTGGGTAACAGAGTGGGACCCTGTCTCTAAATAGATAAATAAATAAGAAGCCACAGTTAATTTTCTGGGAGATTCCTGCCACAGGGGAGGTAGAATAGGACTTCCTGAGAGTCTCCTGTCTCAGTGTCTGGTATATTTTTCCTGTTAAATTTCCCATGGAAAATCAAGTTCAAGTTCACACTGGGTTGGTTCTCCTTTTCTTTTGTTTTTTTGTTTGTTTGTTTAAATGCTTTTAGTAGAATATATTATGCACGTGAGATATATAAGAATATATTACACATATAAATTAAGATGTAGAATAAAGTAAAGAATATGTACCTTTTAAAGTATAAAAAACAATTAAAGGGCCAGGCATGGTAGCTCACACCTGTAATCCCAGCACTCTGGGAGGCTGAGGTGAGAGGATGGCTTGAGGCCAGGAGCTTCAGACCAGCCTGGGCAACACAGGGAGATCCCCCATCTCTACCAAAAAAGACAAAAAAAAAAATTAGCCAGGCGTGGTGGTGTGTGTCTGTGGTCCCAGCTACTTGGGAGGTGGAGGTGGGGGGATCACTTGAGCCCAAGAGTTTAAAGTTGCAGTGAGCCATGATCATGCCACTGCACTCCAGCCTGGGTGACCCTGTCTCAAAATAGTAATAATAATCATAATAGAATTATAAAGACTAAAAGCAGACTGGGGGTTGCCTTGGGCCAGGGAGGGATGGGGATGACAGTGAAATGGGAACAAAGGACCTTCTGGGGTGATGAATGCTCTGAAGTTGTGCCCAGCTGTGAATATACTAAAACTTACCAAACTGTTATCTTACAATGAGTGAATCATATGGTATCTAAAATTATGCCTCAATAAAGCTGTTTAAAAAACATTAAAAAGCAATGAGACATCCACATCCACAGCCCCGGCGAAGAAACACACCATCACCAGCGACAGGGAGCCCTTCACTCGCCCGGCCCCTGACAGTTGGCCCTGAATTTTGCTTGTCATGCGCTTTGCCTTCTGGTCTCAGCACACAGATGTGTTTTCCTGCACACTGTATCAGGCTGGTGTGGCTGTTGCTGAATTTCACATCTACGTGTCACGCTGTATTTTTCTGCCACTTGCTTCTCTGGGTGAGTTTTGTCCATGGATGCGTGCGTGGGGGCTTTGGCTCATCAAGCTGGGACTGTGTGGCATCCGTGTGCGTGTGAAATGCCACATTTCATTGATTCCTTTTCCTGCCAATGGGCCTTTGGCTAATTTGCATTGTTTCTCCATTTTGCTTTCACAAACCTGGTGCTCTGAACATTCCAGAACAGGCATGGGGATTTCTTCAGGGGACAAACCCGGGAGAAGCAATCTCAGGGCATGTACCCCCGCCTCCCCTAGAGCATGCTGAGTGGCTTTGCAAGCAGTTGGGCCACGCCAGGCTCCCAGGCTGGTCTCCTGTGTACCCTCTTTTCCTGCCTCCTCACTTCCCACCTCTGGCTTTGCTGAGCCTTCCTTTCTAAATCCCATCCACTCTTAAAGACCTCTCTGTGGGATGGAGTCCTGTGTCCCCTGCCCAAGCCCCAGGGCTGGCCTCAGGTGTGGCACACTAAAGAGCCTTGGTGTCCTTTTCTGGGACTGTCTCCTGGCCTCACAGGGCTGCCAGGAAGGGCTGCATCCCTTGCTCTACCCTATATAGGGAAATGCCTCCTCCTGGGGTGACCAGAAGGGCTGGGACATGCACTACATCTGGGGCCAGGCAGTAATAAGGACAGCTGAGAGCTGTCCCAACCCCCAGGAGTTGCCTCCTCAAGGTCCCCAGAAGCCCAGCGCAGCTCACATGAGTTCACGAGATCATCCCCGTGATATTATAGGACTAGTACTCACAGTTGTCATCAAGTCCCACCTATGTGCCACACCCCATCTTCGGTTCTGAACCCACGATCTCGGCCCACAACAGTCCGATAGGACTGGTGTCATTACACCCATTTTACAGAAGAGAAAAGCAAAGCTCAGTGAGGCTGAGAGACCACAGAGCCACTACGCGTGAGTCAGGCCTGGACTCTAAAGTTGTCCTCTTTCTTCCCACCAGCCACTAGTTCCTGCTTTCTGAGGGGAGAACTGACTTTCAGGGAGCTGGGGAGTCTCTGCAGCTTGGCCAGGATCTCAGCTGCTGGGTAGGGCTGGGGAGGGCCAAGGGGACCCACAGAGACAGAGTGCCAGGAGCTGCAGCCTTAGTAGGTCTGCTGGGTGTCCTGTGCAGGGCTGAACCTAGAGAAGCCTTGAGGAGAGGGTGGGATGAGTCACCAGCGCTGATGTGTTCAAGTTCCTGGAGGTCAAGAAGGGCGGTAGGGGACGCCCTGCCCAGGATCGGGGAGCCCCTCCCAGTCCTGCCCACATGCTCCTCCACTCCTCATATTCCCTGGGAAGTGAGAACCACCATTCCCATTTTGGGACTTCAGCACTGGGGTTGCCGGTTCCAGTCTGTGAGCCCTGGGTAATGGAGAGAGGCAGGTTTGGGCCAATCTAAGCTCCCATGGGGTTAGAGAGATGGATTGCGGGAATGCATCCCTTTCAATGGATGGAACAGCTTCCTTCTCTTCCTGCCACCTCTCCCAGCTGCTGATTGACACCACAGCAGCCCTTCTGGAAAAAGAATGGTGGACAATGTGTCTGAGGGTTCTGCCCTGGGGATGGAGGTGGTGACACCATCACACCCGTCGAGGCCGTGTCCACGTCTCCGCTTCTCCAAGTGGAAGACCGCGTCCTCGGACCCCAACCCTTTCGGGTATACACCCACCCTTCCCTTGGGATCGCAGCCCCAACACTGAACGTGGCTGTCTAGTGAGACACCTCCCTTACTGATGCTAAGAACAGGAGGATGTTAATTCAGGACAAGGGTGGCTGGGATGGGAGGCAGATCTGGTTCAGCCCCAGTATTGGGTCTCTGCTTCCTCCTGCATAAGTGGAGTGACAATGCCTACCCTCATGGGTTATCATAAGCCTACGTGACAAGTGTGATGTGTACTGTCAACAGTGCGGCTCTGTTCAATCTTAAATTAAGTCACCCTTGCTCATGGCATCACAAGGTGTCTGGCTGGGGTGCCTTTTGGGTCATGGGCCTCAGGGACTGGAACCAGCTCTTGGAATGACATCATGCTATGACCTTGGCAGAGGGGGGTTTAGGGCTCTAGGTGAGGAAATGGCACTCACTGCACCAGGACCCCCAGGCCATCTGCTGTCTACCTGTTCCATGGGCACCTACTCACCTACTCTGGCTAGGCTGGTGTGGGTGTGAAGGCCACTGTGATGTCTGAGACACCCTGCTCCTGGGAGCTTCCAGCCCAATGAGGGAGGCTGAGCCGTGGCCCTGAGTTCTGGGCCTCCTCGAGTAGAGGAAACAAAGGCCTGGGAGCCCAGAGGCCCACGTGAGCAGCAGGGAAGCTGTCCCCAGGGGCTACTCAGACCTGTGGAGTGTGGGCTACACTTTATCAAATGAGAACCAGGTCAGGAATGTCTGGGGGCAGGGCCTAGGGCTTCTTCATCCAACAACACACACTGCTTGTCTCTGCAGGTGCTCAGTAAGTATTCATGGGTGTTCAAGATAACCCATGGTTGGGGGGTAGTGGGGAAGCTGGACATGGGCTTTGGTGTCACCTTCCCAGAACAAAACAGAAACACAGACTCCCAGGCAGACATGCAAAGAGAGGAGGCAGACAGGCAGGTGACAGGAGACAGAGGGGTTGGGTAGCCCAGCCACTGCCCACCCGGCATGGGTGTGCTCACCGGTGTCATGGATGAACCTCTCGATCTTGGACTGCATGCCCCAGTAGCGGAACTCCACCTTGCAGAGCTTGTATGCGCACATGATGGGGAAGACCTGCTTCTTGTACTCCTCGATCCAGTTGTCAGACAGGGGCCCCCGTTGGGTCTTGGTTGACTGGAACAGCTTGGGGTCCTCTTCTGTCTTATACTCGTTGTGGGGCACAGGGTCTTTGACAATGTCGATGAAGTCTGTGGGGAAACCCTTAGAGTGGCCACTTCTGCCCTGACCTCAACCCCCACCCACATCTCTCCACGTTCCTCCACCCCCAAATCCTCCCAGGACTCTGGGCCTTACCCTGCCAGAGGGACTCTGGGAGTGAAGATCATGTTCTGGGCAGCTCTGACCTCAAAATCCCTGACAGTGGGGCCTGCAATTTCCTTGGTGCATTCATTCATTCAGACAGGGGTCTTGCTATGTTGCCCAGGCTCAAGCACTCCTACCACCTCAGCCTCTCAAAGTGCTGAGATTACAGGTATGAGCCAATGCGCCTGGCCCTTTGTTGCCTTTTCAAGTCACTTCAGCAAAACCCATGTTCTGAGTGCACTCTACCTCTTGGCAAAGCAGATAAATAAGGCAATCAGGAAACACTGGGGAGATGACTTTCCATGAAGAATATGGAGTGTGAGGAACAGAAGAGAAGGCTAGGAAAAGCTTCCCACAAAGATGGTGTTTCAGCCAGAGGGGTGGAATCGAGAGGTCAAGAATGTCCCAGCAGCACTGGCCCTTGAGCAAAAGGTAGGGGGTTCTGGGGAAGGAACCACCAGGATGTCTGCGTGGGGAGAAGGATGGCAGCAGTCACAGAAAAATGGGGATGCCCTGGACATGCCGGCCATTTCCCTCCAAGCTAGGAGCCTGGACAGTGCCCTGAGAGCCAAGTGGACCCAGGTATAGGTCTGAGGCTGAGAGGGATGCAGGCAGGCTGGCCTGCTGGAAAAGCCTTCCTGGACAGACACCGGAAGAGACGTCTGAAGAGGCCTACAGGGGGTGTCTGGCCAAGCTTGCTCCAGGCTGGGCCTGAGAGCAGGGGCAGATGTCACAGAGGTAGGAGTGCAGAAAACAGGGTTAGGGGCTGATAGGACCTGGTGAGGGTGACAAGACGAGGGGTGATGGCTCTGGGCAGGACGTAGGCCAGGCCACTTATGATCACAGGCTTCCCCTCCACAGGGGCATCTCAGAGCCCTCCTGTGGCCTCCTCCCATGGTGGAGGCAGAGCCCTCCTGTGTGCTCACTCCCAAGGCACATGTGTGTTGGACAGGACTGGGGCACTCACTGGGTGAGAAAGAGCCCCAGTAAAGGGTTTGTGGCTCACAGAACCCTTTTTTACGGTTGGTTCTGCTCTAGCCAGGCCCTTGGCTGCCTCATTTTCTCCAATGTGTGGGCCCCTCTGTATCCAGGCTGCAGACTGCAGACACAGACATCAGCTCCACCGAAACCAGCAGGGTCAGGAGCAAGTCTGAGGACCACAGAATGCCAGGAGGGATGAGCACTCTTCCCGGAGCAGACCACATGCCCTGCCCATGTGAGCTGGCAAAGATCCCGCACGGGAAATGTCACAGAGACTTAGGATCCATGGCAGCTGGCCTTGGAGGGAGCCTGCAGAGCTCTGGCAGCGTCAGGGCTGCCTGCTATGGGAAGAGCTATGTACACCCCAACCCCAATTCCTACGCTGAAGTACTGAACCCAGTGCCTCAGAATGTGATCTTATCTGGAGATAAGGTTTTCAAAGAGGTAATGAAGTTAAAAGTAAGGCCATTAAGGTGGGTCCTAATCCAGTATGACTGGTGTTCTTATAAGAAGAGGAAACAGAGGCAGACAGACACAAAGGGGAGTGACCATGTGATGAACGAGGCAGAGATTGGAGGGATGCTTCTACAAGTCAAGGAGCACCAAGGACTGCCGGCAAGCACAGACACTGAAGGGGCCTGAACAGAGCCTTCACCACGGGGAAGAACCCACCACGCTGTGATCTCAGACTTCTGGCCTCCAGAGCCCCGAGAGAATAACTGCATGTTGTGCAAGCCACTCATGCTATGATGCTTTGTTACGCAGACCCAGGAAATCCCAGCAGAGGTGGGGGGGTTGGGCCTGGAGCAGCTCCTGGGGCATGGACACCCACCCCCAACCCGGCATGCCCTGCCTGAGATGCCTCCACGGTGACTTAGACCTTGTACCCAGAGGCTGCAGGAGGGTGGCTGCTGAGCTGCACTGGCCCACATATGTGTTTTGTTTGACTGGCATACATTTATTTACAAAGATTTTTAATTGGTTGCTAACATTTAGTATTGGGAGATTTCTCATGAACATCCTTATCGCTGGCTTCTCTGAAAATGAAGATTTAACAAATGGGGCCCATCCCTTGCATGTCACTGTCATCTGGAGGTAGTGGGTAGGGCACCCACCATCAAGAGGACATAGACCCCATCATGTGCCGGGAGCACTTGTGCATGGCTGTCAGCTAGAGATGGATGCCCAAGCACATATGTACTTCTGGGGAGTAGGGATCCCTCATAGGGATGGAGGGAAGCGGCTCTGGGTGGAAAAGGCACTTGGACTTGGTGTATATATCAGCAGAATGGGGATGAGGAGGCCTGTCCTGCCTCCCCAATGGGCCCCACGCTTGCTCCAACTCTGACCTGCCTTCCCAGGACAGGGCCAGGTCTGGAGTGTACCAGGTGTGGGGAAAAGGGGCAGGACAAGAGGGGCCTGTGGGTAGGAAGCCCAGAGTACAGCCCTGTGGGGCTCTGCCCTTCCTGGTTACCGATTGTCAGCTGGTTCTTTTCCACAGGAGAGAGGTTGAACACGTCGGGGTTTTCTCCAGCATCAGTTTTATAAAAGGTTTCAATGTCGATGGAGAATTTCTCCACGAAAGGGCAGGTGAACCTGTGTGGGAAGGAAAGTACCCATCAGGACCTGTCCTTGGAGAGGCCCAGTGTGGCTGGCCAGGGCCTGTTGACCCACTGGGTAGGAGTGGAGCTGGTGAGCGGGCATAGAAGGAGGGTGGAGGGTAGCCGAGACTTGCCTGCCCTGTCCACCTCTTGGATCGCCACTTTGTCCCAAGAACAGCCAGGATGGGGGCAGGGAAGGATTCAGGGGGAGCGGAAGACAGTGTATCCTCAGTGGCTTCTAGAAGCCCCATGTCCAATGTCCACAGCATGACAGGAACACAGGCACAGCTATGGCAGCATACTGCCAAGCAGGAGGAAGCTGGGGTGCTCCATGGGGCATGCCACCTCTAGTTCCCAAGAAGCCAGCTCTGATAATGGGGGAATAGCCTCTCTCTAGGCTCAGATGAGCTTAGAGGGGAAAGTACTACAGGGAAGAGGAACAAGCTCCGTGGATCCCTCAGCAAGCTCCGGGTGCCCACCAGTGTGGGGAAGGGAGCCCCAGGAGATTTGTGGGGACCCCAACTGCTCAGCAGTAGGCAGCTGGTGGGACCAGCCCCCATCTATTCAACTCAGCAGTGATGAGCTACACACTGCAGGGCACGGAGTGAAGAACCTTCTGCCAGGGGATCCCAAGGACAGTCCTGCTCAGCATGGGATGTGGGACAACACTGTCACAGCAGCTGAAGGTCTCAGAGTTGGAAGGGACCTCTGGGTCATCTGTTCTACCCTCAGTTTCTTTCCAGCAGGCTGTCTCAGCCTTCTTAGGGAGCCTGAAGTGGGTTTATATTCCCTGCATCTTCTAGGATGGCAAAGGAGTCTCCAACAGCCCTCGCTTGACTCACGCCTTCATGGCCTCCACATGTGGGCAGTCAGGAGGCATCTAGGGGTGTATCCTTCCCTCTCTTGCCTGTGCCTGCCCTGGGTGACCTTCGGGGCACCTGTATGGAACAAAGCCTGGGTTCCCTGGGGTTATGGGTTGTTGAACCTGCTTGAAGGCTGATCCCATCCCCTGGATCTATGCCACAAGATTGCTTCCCGCCAGATGGCATGTGGAGGTGGGAGGCACACGGAGGCCAAAGCAGGCGCACCTGGTTCGGGTGTAGGGGTAGGCATTCCAAGACTCCTCCACCACCCGCAGGGCTGCCTTGGGCAGGATGGAGCGGAACCAGCTGGGAATGTGCATGCCCACATGATACACCTTGTGTGTGTACTGCCCAGAGCCGCCTGGGCCATCTGTGTACGGCCGGTTCTCCAGGATCTCCACGCCGCTGCCTTCGCCATATGTCTCGTTACGGCTCTTCTTCTGTGGGGACAAAAGCACCTGCAATGTGTGTGGGGCCAGAGCACTCTTCAGGAGGGAAGGGGCACAGGAGACTGGGCCCAGGGGTGTGGAAAGGGAGGAGGGGCTTTGGTCAACGAGGCTGGCTCCTCCTGTGTCACTTCCAGACCCCCAAATCTATATGCCAGGGCTTGTGCAAGAGGCTGAAGGGGCCACAGACTCCCTCTCCCAGACCTAGTGCTGCACACACAAGTCCTATATTCTGACTCCCACCTGTCCCAGGACTAAAAGCATTCCCAAGATCAGGAACAAGACAAGGATGCCCACTTACTTGCTTCTCCTCAATGTTGTGCTATAAGTTCCAACTAGAGCAATTAGATAAGAAAAAGAAATAATATGAGGCAACTGGGCACATTGGCTCACGCCTATAATCTCAGCACTTTGGGAGGCAGAGGTGGGCAGATCACTTGAGGTCAGGAGTTTGAGACCAGCCTGGGCAACATGGTGAAACCTTGTGTCTACTAAAAATAGAAAAATTAGCCAGGCATGTGGCACATGCCTGTAGCTCCAGCTACTCAAAGGCTGAGACAGAAGAATTGCTTGAACCCGGGAGGCAGAGGTTGCAGTGAGCTGAGATCATGCCTCTGCACTCCAGTCTTAGTGACAAAGTGAGACTCTGTCTCAAAAAACAAACAAACAAAACAAAACAAAACAAACAAAAAGAATAAGAGGCATCCAAATTGGAAATATAGAAGTAAAACTATTTCGATTTCCTGATGCCATAATCTTATATATGGAAAATGCTAAACAATCTCCACCAAAGCCTGTTAGACCTAATAAATAAATTCAACAAATTTGCAGAATACAAAATGACACATAGAAATGAACAATATCAAAGAAAATTAAGAAACAATTCCATTTATAATAGCCTCCGAAAGAATAAATACCTAGGAATATATTTAACCAAAGAGGTGAAAGACCTGTGCACTTAAAACTACAAAACGTTGCTGAAAGAAATTAAAGTCCTAAATAAATGGAAAGACATCCCATGTTGATGGATTGGAAGATTTAATATTGTTAAGATGGTGACACTGCCCCAAACAACCTACAGATATAATGCGATCTTTATCAAAATCCCAGCAGCCTTATTTGTAGAAATGGAATAGCTGATCCTAAAATTCATATGGAATTACAGGAGACCCCGAAGAGCCAAAACAATCTTGAAAACAAAACAAAACCAAGTTGGAGGACTCACACTTCCCTATATCAAACCTTACTACAAAACTACAGTAATCAAAAAAGTGTAGCACTGGCATAGGCTAGACAAATAGATCAACAGACAGATAGACAGACAGAATATAATTGAGAGTCTAGAAATAAACCATATATCTATGATCAATTAATTTTTGAGAAGGGTGCCAAGACCATCCAATGTGGAAATAATAGTCTTTAAAAAATGGTGCTGGGACAATTGAATAACAACATGTAAAAGAATGAAGCTCGACCCTACCTCACAGCAGATACAAAAACTCGAAATGAATCAAAGATTTACAGATAAGAACTAAAACTATAAAACTTTAAGATGCTTGAGAAATGGTAGTTTAAAAAAAGAAATAAAATCACAAAATGATAAAACAGAAGAAAACTGGGGCAAACAAGGTCATCTTTATGACCTTGGATTTGGCAATGCTTTCTTAAATATGACACCAAAAGCACAAGCAACAAAAGAAAAAATAGATGAACTGGACTTAATCGAAATTAAAAACCTTAGTGTATCAAAGAGCACTATGAAGAGAGAAAAAGACAACCCGCCAAATGGGAGAAGACATCTGCATACCACGTATCTGATAAGGGACTTGTATCCAGAACATATAAAGAACTCCTACAACTCAACAACAAAATAAACAACACAATTCAAACATGAGGAAAGGACTTGAATAGCCATTTCTCCAAAGAAGGCATACGAATGGCCAATAAGCACATGAAAAGATGTTCAACATCACTATTCATTAGGAAAATGCAAATCAAAACCACAATGAGGGCCGAGCGTGGTGGCTTACGCCTGTAATCCCAGCAATTTGGGAGGCCGAGGCAGGCAGATCACTTGAGGCCAGGAGTTAGAGACCAGCCTGGCCAACATGGTAAAACTCTGTCTCTACTGAAAATACAAAAAGTAGCTGGGCGTGGTGGCGCACACCTGTAGTCCCAGCTACTTGGGAGGCTGAGGTAGAATTGCTTGAACCCAGGAGGCAGAGGTTGCAGTGAGCCGAGATCACGCCACTGCAGTCCAGCCTGGGTGACAGAGCAAGATTCTGTCTCTCTCTTTTTTTTTTGATATGGAGTCTCGCTCTGTCACCAGGCTGGAGTGCAGTGGCATGATCTTGGCTCACTACAATCTCCGCCTCCTGGGTTCAAGTGGTTCTCCTGCCTCAGCCTCCCGAATAGCTGAGACTATAGGTGCCCGCCACCACATCCAGCTAATTTTTTGTATTTTTAGTAGAGATGGGGTTTTACCATGTTGGCCAGGATGGTCTTGATCTCTTGACCTCATGATCCACTCGCCTCGGCCTAAGACTCCGTCTCAAAAACAAACAAAAAAACAAACAAACAAAAAACACAATGAGATAGCACCTCACACCCATTAAGGTGGCTAGTATTAAAAAAAAAAAAAAACCTGGAGAAAATAATCAATGCTGGTTGGCATGTGGAGAAACTGGAACCCTATTGGTGGGAATATAAAATGGTGAGAATGTAAAACTGTTGCAAATAGTTTAGTAGGCCAGGTGCAGTGGCTCACGCCTCTAAGCCTAGCACTTTGGGAGGCTGAGGTGGCTGGATCACGAAGTCAGGAGTTCGAGACCAGCCTGGCCAGCATGGTGAAACCCCGTCTCTACTAAAAAAATACAAAAATTAGCTGGGCATGGTGGTGTGTGCCTGTAGTCCCAGCTACTCAGGAGGCTGAGGCAGCAGAATCACTTGAACCTGGGAGGTGGAGGTTGCAGTGAGCCGAGATTGCACCACTGCACTCCAGCCTGGGCGACAGAGTGAGACTCTGTCTCAAAAAAAAAAAAGAAAAAAAAGAAAAGATAATAGTTTAGCAGGGCAGGCATGGTGGCTCATTCCTGTAATCCCAGCACTTTGGGAGGCTGAGGTGGGTGGATCACTTGAAGTCAGAATTTCGACACCAGTCTGGCCAACATGGTGAAACACCGTCTCTACTAAAAAAATACAAAAATTAGTCGTGTGTGGTGGCGCATGCCTGTAATCCCAGCTATTTGGGAGGCTGAGGCAGGAGAATTGCTTGAACCCAGGAGGCAGAGGTCGCAGTGAGCCGAGATTGTGCCACTGCACTCTAGCCTGGGTGACAGTGAGACTCTGTCTCAAAAAAAAAAAAAAAAAAAAAGTTTAGCACTTTCTCAAAAAGTTAAACATAGCATTACCATATGACCAGCAATTCCACTTCTGGGTATGCACCCAAAATAACTGAAAACAGGGACTTGAACAGATACTTGTACACCAAGCGTTCAGATGACTCCAGCCCTACCAGCTGTTGCCATGTATTCACAGAAAAACCTGTACACCAATGTTCATTGCAGTATTATTCACAATAGTCAAAAGCTGTAAACAACTCAAGCGTCCATCAACAGATGAATGAATAAAATGTGGTCTATCCATACAATAATAGAATATTATTCAGTCACAAAGAGGAATGAAGTAATGCTACATACCACAACATGGATGAACCTTGAAAAGATTCTATTAAGTGAAACAAGCCAGACACAAAGGACCACATATCCTGTGATTCCATTTATATGGAAAGTACAGAAAAGGAAAATATATAGAGACAGAAAGTGAATTAGTGGTGGCCTGCTGCTGGGGAACATGGGGGAAATGAAGAGTGATGCTAATGGGTGCAGGGCCCTCCCTCCCTCCACCCATCCCTTCCTCCCTCCCTCCTTCTTTCCTTTCCTTCATTTTCTTTTCTTTCTTCCCTTTCTCTCGCTTTTCCTTTTCCTTCCTTCCTTCCTTCCTTCCTTCCTTCCTCCCTCCCTCCCTCTCTTCTCTCTCTCTCTCTCTCTCTCTCCCTGTCTCTCTTTCCTCTTGCTCTGTCACTCAGGCTGCAGGGCACTGGCATGATCACAGCTTGTTGTAACCTCTAACTCTTGGGCTCTAGTGATCCTCCCACCTCAACCACCTGAGTAGCTGAGACTAAAGGACCATTCCACACCTGGTTAATTTTTTTAATAATTTAATAATTTTTAATTTCTTTTCTTTTTCTTCTTTTTTTTTTTTTTTTTTTTTTTTTTTTTTTTTTTTTTTGAGACAGAGTCTCATTCTGTCACACAGGTTGGAGTGCAGTGGCGCCATCTAGACTCACTGCAACCTTCGCCTCCCAGGCTCAACCGATTCTCCTGCCTTAGCCTCCCAAGCAGCTGGGATTACAGGTGTGCACCACCATGCCTGACTAATTTTTGTATTATTAGTAAAGACAGGGTTTTGCCATGTTGGCCAGGCTGGTCTCAAACTCCTGACCCCAAGTGATCCGCCTGCCTTGGCCTCCCAAAGTTCTGGGATTACAGGCGTGAGCCACCATGCCCAGACATGCTTGGCTAATTAAAAAATTTCTTTTGTAGAGAATGGAGTCTCACTATGTTGCCCAGGCTTGTCTCAAACTCTTGGCCTCAAGTAATTCTCCTGTCTCAACCTCCCAAAGCTTTGGCATTACAGGCTGGTACAGGTTTCTTTTTCTTTTCTTTTTTTCCCTTTTTTTTTTTTTTTTTTGAGACAGAGTCTCACTCTGTCTCCCAGGCTGGAGTGCAGTAGTGAGATCTCAGCTCACTGCAACCTCTGCCTCCCAGGCTCAAGTGATTCTCCTGCCTCAGCTGCCCAAGTAGCTGGGATTACAGGCGTGTGCCACCAAGCTTGGCTTGGCTAATTTTTATATTAT
The DNA here is from genome assembly GCF_009828535.3 of Hylobates moloch. Classification (NCBI taxonomy): domain Eukaryota; kingdom Metazoa; phylum Chordata; class Mammalia; order Primates; family Hylobatidae; genus Hylobates; species Hylobates moloch. The sequence continues at coordinate 9,664,163 of NW_026652287.1, read as the reverse complement.
TAGTAGAGAAAGGGTTTTGCCATGCTGGCCAGACTGATCTCAAACTTTTGACCCCAAGTGATCCACCTGCCTCGGCCTCCCAAATTGCTGGGATTACAGGAATGAGCCACCGTGCCTGGCTGGTACAGGTTTATTTTGAGGTGATGAAAGTGCTCTGGAATTAGGTAGTCGTGATGGTTGCACAACTCTGTGAATATACCAAGAACCTTTGAACTGTACACTTTAAGTGGGTGAATTATATGGTGTATGAATTATAGCTCAAGTAGCTGTCAAGTTATTTCAAAATCCCATGGGTCAAGGGGGCCTGAGGGGTTTGCTGAAGAATGTTCTGTTGCTTGGCCTGGTGCTGGTTACACAGGCATATTCACTTTTTGCAAGACCATCAGGGTAGACACTTATGAATCATAAACTTTTCTGTATATATACAACACTTGAATAAAAAGTGAAAAAGAATTAGGAATGAAACTGGGAAAGAAAAGTCTGCAGGCTGCTCAGAGCACCCCACCTTTAGAACACCAGGCCGATGAGGGCCCTGCCACTCATAGCCATCTCCCTGACACAGCTCCGGCACACCACTATGAGCTGACTCTTGCCAGGCAGCAGGGTCTCTGAGAATGAGCAAGCGCTCCTCTCTCCCTCCAGGAAAGCCGCAAGCCCCATCAGCCAAATAGTTAAAGCTGAAATAACCCCAGATAGCAAAATCCCCCACCCAGTGGAGGGCCTGGGCAGCCCTCACCCAGAGGAGTTCACAGAAGGTAGAAGAAAGAGATGTCATTGTCCAGGCTGGTCTGCTTTGGGAAGAATCACCCCTGCTCCAGACTTGGAGTATGTGGAAGACATACCCCAAAGAGAACAACTATCATGTGATGAGGGATTAGAAGACATGAGGGAAGGCCTTCACTCAGCCTCAGGGGGGTCAGAGAAAGTGACCTGCAGGGGAGCTGGGAGGTGGGGAGGCACTCACCAGGCAGGGGTGGACAGGACAGATATGCTGGGTAGGGAGGCAGGTGACAGAGCTAAAGGTGTGTGTCTGGAGGGAGCCCTGGAAGCGTGTAGACTCAGTTGCCTGGATGTAGGCTGCGAGGCAGGAAGTGGCAGGGAAGGGCCTGGGAGCTAGGCAGAAGCCAGAACACAAAAGTTTTTTGTTTGTTTGTTTGTTTTGAGACAGATGAGACAGAGTCTGGCTCTGTCACCCAGGCTGGAGTGCTATGGCATGATCTCGGCTCACTGCAACCTCCGCCTCCCAGGTTCAAGTGATTCTCCCACCTCAGCCTCCCGAATAGCTGGGATTACAGTCACAGGCCACCACACCCAGCTAATTTTTGTATTTTTAGTAGAGATGGGGTTTCACCATGTTGGCCAGGCTGGTCTCACACTCCTGACCTCAAGTGATCTTCCCGCCTCCGCCTCCCAAAGTGCTGGGATTACAGGAGTGAGCCACCGTGCCCGGCCATAAAAGGAGCACAGTTTTGATGCTAAGGGAAGGAAAGGGTTTAAGCAGGAGAGGAGCACAATCTAATCTGGGTCCCAGGAAGAACGTCCTGGTACGTGTATGGAGAATGGGAGATCCCCTGGCATGGGCAGCTGCCCACAGGGATGTTCTTTCCTGGGTTTAGATAGGAGGTGAGGCCCCCAGCTCCGGGAGCAGCAGGAGATGCCTCTGTGCTCAGCAGGTAGGCCAGGTACTTAGCGGCTTTATGAACATGAAATCTTGGTAGCTGAAGGCAAAGGAGAGAAGGGAGAGGCCAGGCTGCAGTTGAAAGTGGTCAGTGGGCCAGGCACAGTGCTTCACGCCTGTAATCCCAGCACTTTGGGAGGCTGAGGCAGGCAGATCACCTGAGGTCAGGAGTTCAAGACTAGCCTGGCCAACATGGCAAAACCCTGTCTCTACTAAAAACAATAATAAAAAAAAAAAATAGCCAGGCGTGGTGGTGGGTGCCACTAATCCCAGATACCGGGAAGGCTGAGGCAGGAGAATCACTTGAATTCAGGAGGCAGACGTTGCAGTGAGCCGAGATCGCGCCATTGCACTCCAGCCTAGGCGACAAGAGCGAAATTCCATCTCAAAAAAAAAAAAAGAAAGTGATTAGTGAGCCCAGGTACACTCTAAAGGCCAGTGACTCAGCCTTTTCCTGCCTACCATGGTGGGATAGAGGCCCCATGCCCCTGCGCAGCCACCCACCCTGCCCATGGGCTGAGATCTGCTCCTCACCCTGTGCCCAAACCTGTCCTGTGCTGAAACTGGGTAGAGGCCACAAGGTCCAGGCAAAAGGGAGCCACATCTTTACCATCTGGGCCACAGGGGCCCCAGCCCTATTTACTGAGGAGCCACCTGCTGAGAATTTCAGTTTATTTATTTATTTATGAGATAGGGTCTCACTCTGTCCCCCAGGGTGAAGTACAACGGCATGATCATGGCTCACTGCAGCCTTGACCCCCCAGGCTCAAGCAATCCTTCTGCCTCAGACTCTAGAGTAGCTGGGACTATAGGCGTGCACCCCACCACACCTGGCTAATTTTTTATTTTTTTGTAGAGTGCCTTGGTCTCTCAAAATGCTGGGATTACAGGAGTAAGCCTCTGTGCTCAGCCTGGGTGTCACAGTTTCTAAATCAAGCCCCATTGCGGTGTCAGGTGAAGACCATGACCATTCCCCTTGAATAGCAAGCTGCCCTTCCCTGAGGATGTGGGGCATGGAGTTTACCTTCAGCTATCAGGGTCCAAGAGGGGCTCCCTCTCAGGGAGGTGGCAGAACATGCGGGCTTAGAGCATAGTTTCTGCGGTTCAAATGTCTGGGTGCAAACCCTCCTCTTTTTCTTTCTTTCTGTGTGGTCTCTGATAAGTTAACCTCTATATGTCATCATCTCCCCATCTGTAAGAGGAGGAGAAGCAATAGTACTGGCTAGGTTGTTGAGAAAATTAGATGCGAGCATGTGTAGCTGACATACACAGGATGAGCTCAGGAAGTGTGCATGCTCAGCAACAGGGAACATCATCCCAGGATGCCACGCCCTGGCTTTATCCCAGCAAGGAGAGTGGCAGGGGAATCGCTCTAGCTCCAAAGCCGGATGTTTCCATGGCTTCAAAGTTGCCCTGAAGGATGGAGTGAAGAGCCAGGCCTCGAAAACCCTTCATTTCCGGTGCTCAGAGGCTCCCGATATAGCCGAGAGGTGCGGGGAAGGGCTGTGAGGAGGGGCCAGGCAGCATGGCTCTCTGCTCGGCCTTTTTCTGGTCCTGGATCAGCCACTGATGTCAGCACTTGGGCTACAAGGACAGGGCAGAGGAGTGCAGCTGGGTCTCAGCTGTGCCTCTGAGCAGGATGCGGCTGCGGAGGAAGGCCCTTTTCATAGCTATAGGCACCAAGACCGCTCGGAAGACCCGCAGAGCATCAGACACCAGCACTCCTGGTGCACACTAGGGCTGAGACTCAGACAGCAGCCACAACTGCTCAACTGTCATTATCAGGAGCCAATGCAGGCAGGGAGAGAGGGCTTCCTGGAAAAAGAGGCTACCAAGGGAGGCAAACAGCATGAATGAGAGCCCCAAGCAGGAGATCTCCTGACCCTGTCTCAGTTTATAGCTTGCCTTTGCACCCTCCTGTTCTCCTCTGCACTTCAGAGCCCTGAGATGTTGTGGGATCATGCTCCCCACTCCACAAGTGAGGAAACTGAGGCACAGAGTACTAGAGCCAAGTCTCCCAGGCCATGAGTGACTGTGGTAGTGCAGAGACAGAGAAGAAGCCACAGATTGCATTAAACTGCAGAAATCTGCATGTGCATCAGACCCCCCAACCCCTACCTAATAGGGGCCAGGCATGGTGGGTGGCTGGTCTGGCAGGAATTGAGGGGAAGGGGAGGTCTGTTCCTGAAGGACGGGTACTGGCCAGATGCCACATCTACACTCAGGGATCTGATGTGCCCTGCCTCTTCCCCCAGGGCCCTCCACCCAAGCTTCCCTCCCCAGAGCCCCGCCGGGACCAAGCAAGGCGGGCTCTGCTCTGCTTGTTCTCCCAGCTCCCTGCCACAGGGGCATGACTCTGTCTCCTGGCTGGGCCAGCAGCTTCTCCTGCCCATTAGCCCTGACATGGAATTTACTGCACAGCTGAATGAGGTAGGCAGTTTGAAGCACACGCGGGGCTGGGGCCAGCTCACTGGAGGGAGGGGACAGCTAGGAGTGGCCCTTGCTGCCAAAGAGCCTGACCTCACGGTAGAAATGTGTCTCCTGGACTTGGTGTATGGCTCAGGGGACTGAGGGCTGTGCTCCCTGTGCTGGGCTCACTGAAGCTGCCATTCAGGATGTCAGTGCACAGGCGTGCATGCGTGCACACACATGTGGCGTGTGTGTGCATGCAGGAGCCAAGGCCCATGGATTCAGGGCTCTTCTGGGTGGAGCAAAAGGTGCACGTGACCAGAGCCATCTCTAGAGAAGGCAAAGAATGGAACCAGGAGGACACTTACAAAGACATCCTCAAGATGGCCTACTTGTGGTATACATGGGGAAACTGAGGGCCAGGGACTGGAAGCAACATGTTTGGGCCACACAGCTGGAGGGCCAGAGGTAGCTGGGGAAGCAGGAGGGATTCTGGTGGGACTCCTGGGCAATGCACAAGTCCACAGACTCCCCAGAGGATGCCACCTTCTCACTGGCCGCTGCCAACAGCTCATTAAAAATATGTTGTCCTCAATGTAAGGGCTCAAACTATAAAACTCTTAGGAGAAAACATAGGCATAAGTCCTATGACCTTGAATTAGGCAATGGTTTTGGAGCCATGACACCAAAAGCACAAGCAACAAAAGAAAAGACAGATAAACTGGACCTCATCAAAATTAACAACTTTTATACCTCAAAGGACACTAAAAAGAAAGTGAAAAAACAATGTACAAAATGGGAGAGAATTTTTATAAACAATATATCTTTTAGTAACTTGTATCCAAAATATATACAGAACTCCTCCAATGCAACAACAAAGAAACAACAACCCCATTCAAAAACTGGCAAAGGAGCTGGGCATGGTGTTGTACACCTGTAGACCTGGCTACTCCAGAGGTGAAGTTGGCAGGATAGGCAGAGCCCAGGAGTTCAAGGTCAGCTTGAGCGACATAGCAAGACCCCATCTCTAAAAAAATAGTAAGAATAATTAAGGCAAAGAACTTGAACAGACATTTCTACAAAAAGATTATACAAATGGTCAACGAGCAAATGAAAAGATGCTCAACATCATTTGTCATTAGGGAAATGCAAATCAAAACCATAATGAGATACCACTTCACACTCACTGGGGCGGTTAAAAAGACACACAGCAGCAAGTGTTGTTCAGGGTGTGGAGCAATGGAACCCTCGTACACTGATGGTGGGAACGTAAAATGGTGCAGCTGCTGTGGCAAACAGTTTGGCGGTTCCTCAAAAAGTTAAACATAGAGTTACCATATGACCCAGCAATTTCACTCTAGGTAAATATCCAAGAAAAGGAAAACATATGTCCACATAAAAACTTATACATGAATATTTATGGCAGCATTATTCACTGTAGCCAAAAAGTGGAAATAACCCAAATGTCCACCAACAGATGAGTGGGAAACAAACTGTGGTCTACCATGGAATGGAATATTATTTGGCCATAAAAAGTAACGGAGCACTGGCACATGATACAACAGGGATGAACCCTGGAAATATTATGCTGAGTGAAAGAAGCCAGACACAAAAGGACATATATTGTATGATTCCATTTATATAAAATGCCCAGAATAGTGGAACCTATAGAGACAGAAAGCACATTATTGGTTGCCTGGGGCTGGGGTGAAAATAGTGATTTCTTTTTTGGGGGAATAGAAATGTTCTCAAATTGATTCTGGTGACGGTTGTACAACTCTGAATAGGCTAAAAACCACCGAACTGTGCACTTTAAATGGATGAGTCATGTGGTGTGTGACTTATATCTCAATAAAGCTGTTATAAAACAAAACAAACAGAAACCAATCCTGCCTTTTGTACTTACTAAGATCAAAAAAATCAAACGTGGCAAGCAGGAACGGGCCTCACTGGCACTGTGAGAGAAAGATGGGTCACCTCTAAGCATCTCTCTGCCACGAATGTCCCTCCCAGTGTCCAAAAGCTCAGTTTTCTGCTTATGCAGGAAACCTCATGTTTGAGGCAGTGGCAACTTTAAGCCGAGCATCTGTTTCCATGGTGACATGATGGGCTAGCCAAGGGCATCCTCGGTCAGCTTCCTGAACAGCAGGTGTGTATATGTGCGTGCATACACCTAGGCACACAGATGCACATGCATACACAGCCACAGGCCTCTCTAAGGCACAAAAAATGTGCTATATCTCCATGGCCCAGAGCGACTGAGTCCCCTTCCAAAACAAAAACCAGATAAGACTCTGGGTGAGGCCATAGGTGAGGTCAGGGCAGGCATGTGCCATCTCTCCCTCTTTAAAAGAGCTCCTGGAATGTGGACCAGATTTTTTTTTTTTTTTTTTTGAGACAAAGTTTCGCTCTTCTTGCCCAGGCTGGAGTGCAATGGTGTGATCTTGGCTCACCGCAACCTCTGCCTCCCAGGTTCAAGCGATTCCCTGCTTCAGCCTCCTGAGTAGCTGAGATTACAGGCATGAGCCACCATACCTGGCTAATTTTTTATTTTTAGTAGAGATGGGGTTTCACCATCTTGGTCAGGCTGGTCTCGAACTCCCAACCTCAGGTGATCCGCCTGCCTCGGCCTCCCAAAGTGCTGGGATTACAGGTGTGAGCCACCGCATCCGGCCTATGTGGACCAGATTTGTAGTGAAAATAGCAAGCTCTTCCTGGATGCTCTAAGCCCCCACCTCTTCCAGTGGCATCATTTATTTGTGGCTATGCTAAGTGCTTTGCATGTACGTTCTCCTTTAGTTACTGCAACATCCCCTTAGGAAAGGTGTATTAGCATTATTACCCCCAAGTCACAGATGAGACGATCGAGGCTATGAGAGGTGCAAACTTGTCCAAGGTCACACAGTTACTAAATGGCAGAGCCAGGCCTTGAGTTCAGACCTGTGTCATTCCAGAGCCTGCTCAGCCCATAGCACCAAGGTGCCTCAAGGAAAGACCTCAGCATAAGACAGGTGCTCCGTAAATTCTTATTGAACAAATAAATGAATTCTAGTCCCAACTCTGTGACCAACTCCCTCTCCTCCTGTACAAGTCACTTCTCTCTGGTGTCAATTTCCAAACTCTAAGTGGAGACAGGACTACCTATCTGCCCATGCCCTCGTGTAATGAGTGGAATGTCCCCACCAGGCCCTTGGAATGTGACCTTATTTGGAAATAGGATCTTTGCTGATGTAATTGGAGTGACATGGCCACAAACTAAGGTATGCTTGGAGCCACCAGAAGCTGGAAGAGACAAGGAAGGGTCTACTCATAGAATCTTTGGAGGAAGTGCAGCCCTGCGGACACCTGCCTCTCTGGTTTCTGGCCTCCAGAACTGTGAAAGAATAAATGTCTGTTGTTTCAAGCTATGCAGTTTGTGGTTCTTTGTTATGGCAGCACCAGGAAATAAGGTATCTGGGATGCTGGCAGGCTCAGTGAGAAGGTGTGTAAGACAGGGGGTCCAGAGCTGCCTGTAGGAGTCTCTTTGGGCAGAGGCCTGGTGACCCACCTGCCAGCAGCTGAGGGTGGAACCAGGACAGGGGCCAGGAGGGTCCCTTCCACCTTGACCTTGCTGGGTGCCTGCACAGAAGCCCCTGCCCACTCAGGCAGACTTCACGCCTTTCCCAGGACAGCAGGCTCACCCAGCAGCATCCTGTGCCGGGCTCTAGGGAGGATGCCTCCTGTCTCTTCCAGCTGCTGCTGGCTCCCGGTGTTCTTTGGCCCATGCTGTATCTCTCCAATCTCTGCTTCATCTTTCCTGTGTCTCAGTCCTTTCCTTTTCTTATAGGGACACTACTCATTCATTCAGGGACCTCTCTAAATCCAGAATGATCTCATTTCAAGATCCTTAACAAATTACATCTTCAGAGGCCCTATTTCAAAATAAGGTCACATTCTGAGATTGCAGGTGGATGCAGATTCTGGGGGGACACTGGTCACCAGTGGGGTGAGTGCCCACAATGGCCTCCTGTGAATGAGCTTCAGCCTGCCTGCTGGAGAAACAAGCGCACTACCTGATGGCCCCCCACCTGTCCCTCATCTCTTGGTGGGGCAGGTGGAGTCCTCACCACCTCCCACCCAGCCCTTGGCCACATACGTCTTCAGTCACCAGCACTTTCCCCAGTGTATGGTGACTCTTCATGCTGACTCCAGCACCCCTGGCCTTGCCACCCACAGGTGACCCTGTGCTATCTGTAGTTCTGAGTATCTGAGCACTGGAAGGCAGAGCTGTGAAAGGGAGAGCACTGGCTTCAGAATCAGACAGGGTGGAGAGCATGTAACCTCCAACAGCTGGAACTTCAGAGAAGGGGTGGACTAGGAGACCTCAAAGTGCTCCACTAAAAGCAATGTGAAAAAGGCAGCCCACCACATCTCTGGGCAGACTGGTATCATTAGGCCAGCTATGCACCCTTGGGAAAGTTCCTTGATATCTCTGAGCCTCGAGCTATCATCTGGGGATGGGGATGAGTGGGGATGAGTACCACCAACTGTGCAGGTTATCGTGAGGATTAAAGCAGGTTCTGATCACTTGCTGGACACTGATTCAGTGGGCTGTGGAGGGGTGTGACGGCTGCAGTCAGTAGCAGAGCCAGTGGGACCCAGATGGGACCCCCTGTATAGCACTTTGGTGTTTCGTGAAATAGATGCTAGGTGAAGATTGGTCGAATGAAGAATGGATTCTAGTTCCAACTGTCACCAGGAACGTCAAAGCTGGCATCACCAAGGGCAGCCAGTCCTCCCCAAGCTGACCTCTGGCTCCCCACCAGTGATGGTGCCCAAGGGGGGCAGACCTCTCCTGGCACAGCTACTCAGTCATGCCACTTAGGAGAAAGCTCTTCTCGAATCACTCTGATCTCTGCCACATGAGCAGCCACCCCCTCGTCCCTGCCTACCATTCCCCTAAACAGTGCTGCGGTACTGTTTTCAGAGACGGCGGCAGTTGGACAGCAGAGACAGGCCTGGCTCCCCAGGGGCTGACGAAGGAGTTGGGGGAGGATGCAAAGAAAGATCAAGACCAAGAAACCCCTGAAAGCAGCCGCTCCCAGGGTCCTGGCCAGGCCACCTCCGGCCGCTCCCTCAGCAGCACACATTCGCTGAACACCTCGGATGGACGGCCCTCTCCCAGCCAGGCAGACGATTTTGTTTTCTCACCTTTAACATGGTGTATATTGAGTGCTGCTCCAGCAGGGTGCCAGGCACTTTGACGCGCAAGCCCAGCCCATCTTTTTCACAACCTTCCAGTGGGGCAGCTCGCAGAGAGGAAGGCCTATTCCTAGCTGCCACTGGCTGGCAAGCGGTACAAGTGGGAAATGATGAACTAAGGTCTTCTTATTACTCTTTCCACAAAAACGCAGCAGCCTTCTTGAAGGCCTATCCATCTCGGGAGGCCAGTGCAGACTGTGTCCTTGAGCCTGTGCCGAAATGTATGTGAAATCTATCTTCCCAGAGAACGGGAAGCACTTTTATCCCCCTCTGCAACTCAGCTCTCGGCACAGGAAGGGCACAGGAAAGTCAGGTGACTTTAACTTACTTTTTAGCAGTGTTACTGAGGTATGACTGACATACAATAAGCTGTACACATGTAAAGGAGCAGCTGGTGATTCTGATGTATGTTCACACTTTTTGAGTCCATCACCCCACAGTGACAAGAACCCCAGGAACCTCGGGTTAGAAAAAGGTCAGAGCGGGGACAGACAGGCAGGTGGAGCTGGGAAGAATGAGTGCCCTCAGGACCCAGAGGGTCAGAGGAAGCTGCCTGGAGGAGGGGCATTCACACCAGCTCTGCGGGAGGGGCAAGAGCTCTCGAGATGGAAATCGGGCTGACAGTAGGGGTCTTGGTGACAGGAAGGGCACAGGTAGTGCCTCGGGTCTCCAAGTCGGGGTGGCCTGAACCTCTCCCCTCCTGCCCACCTGCTCTGCCCTCAGGCCTGGGAGCCACAGCACAGGCTGGGGTTGAGAGAGGAGATCCCTCCCAATGCTGCCTCCTCCCCAATCTAGATACCGGCACCTCCTGGTCCTCTCCGCCTGCCAGGGTGCCCTCACCTCTGAGATTGGCAGCAGCCTCCCTTGGCCTACTAGGGGTCCCAAAGAGGCCACCTAGGAGCCCAGAGATCTGAGCTCCAACCCTGGCTCTGTGGGCCTCAATTTCCCCATATGTAAAATGGGGAACTATGCCCTGTGAGAGCCTAGCTTAGGTTACAGATAAAGAAACTGGCTGTGCGTGGTGGCTCATGCCTGTAATCCCAGCACTTTGGGAGACAGTGGGCGGATCACCTGAGGTCAGGAGTTCAAGATCAGCCTGGCCAACATGGCGAAAGCCCATCTCTACTAAAAATACAAAAATTAGCCGGGGGTGGTGGCACATGCCTGTAATCCCAGCTACTCAAGAGGCTGAGGCAGGAGAATCGCTTGAACCCAGGAGGCGGCCACCGCACTCCAGCTTGGGTGACAGAGCAAGACTACATCTCAAAACAAACAAACAAAGAAACTGTGGTGTGGACAGGCCCAACTGCCAGCTCACCAAGGGCAGAGCTGGAACTTAAACTAGGGTTATTCTGGCCCCAAAAGTCGACACTATTTCCAACAGACCATGTCTCTCAGCCCCACGGTGGCTTGGCGGCAGATCATTCCCTAGCCAAGGCTTGCAGGCTTCCACCCTGGGTCCCTGGGTATAAACCCATAAGTCATGACCCCTCCACTTACAACTGGCTGAGATGCCTTCACCTCACAGAGACTCAGCCCTCCTCAGCCTTTCTGCCAGTGCGGGCCATGCGGAAAGGTTGGGAGATGGCTCTTGCGCGCCTGGGCAGAGCCTGGGGTTTCCCCACAAGGGGATGCAATTTCAGAGAAAGGGGCTATGCTGGCATCAAGAGCAACCAAGAGAAAGGCTGGATGCGATGGCTCACGCCTGTAATACCAGCACTTTGAGAGGCCGAGGTGGGCGGATCACCTGAGGTCAGGAGTTTGAGACCAGCCTGGCCAACATGGTGAAACCCCATCTCTACTAAAAATACAAAAATTAGCCAGGCATGGAGGCGGGCGCCTGTAATCCCAGCTACTCGGGAGACTGAGGCAGAAGAATCGCTTGAACCCGAGAGGCAAAGGTTGCAGTGAGCTGAGATTACATCACTGCACTTCAGCCTGGGAAACAGAGTGAGATTTCATCTCAAAAAACAGAAAAAGCAACCAAGAGGAGCACTACTCCCTTGGGTCTTGTGGTGTGTGTGTGTGTGTGTGTGTGTGTGTAGGTGCATGTACACATGTGCACATATGTGTGCATGCTGTGTGTGCACGCACGTGTCTGTGTAGGTGTGTGCATGTGTCTGCATGTATTTGTGTACATACCTGTATGCACAGGTGGCTGTGCTTGCATGTATATATGTTGTGTGTGGACACACGTGTGTGTGTGTGTGTGTGTGTGTGCGTGCGCGCGCGTGCACTAGAGCCATGGGTGAGGGAGGGAGGAGCAGCCCATGTGCACTAAAGAGGATATGAGCCAGAAACTGGGAAAACAGACCCACAGACCTAAACCCTGCCCTGAGACACTCACTGTCCAGCAGGAAGCAGACAGACACCCACAAACAGGTGGAAGACACTAGGTGCCCAGGAGTGGGACTGACAGGAAACTGCGAGAATTCAGGGAAAGAAATCACTCATGCTGCCCATGGAGATCAGAAAAGCCTCCGAGAAGGACGCAGCAGGCAGGCTGGTCTGAAAGATGGGCAGAAGGACCCTTGAGATAACCTGGGGACTCTTCTGCTTCAAAACATACTCACTAGGGTAGCATTTATTAAAAAAGAGGACAGTAAGTGCTGGTGAGGATGTGGAGAACTGTAAACTTCATACATTCCCAGTAGGAATGTAAAATGGTGCAGCCACTGTGGAAAACAGTCTGGTGGTTCCTCCAGACATCAAGCATAGCGTCACCAGGTGACCCAGAAATTCCCTTCCTAGGTGTAGATCAGAAGAATTGAAAACAGATACTTGCAGGCCAGGCGCGGTGGCTCACACCTGTAATCCCAGCACTTTGGGAGGCCAAGGTGGGCAGATCACGAGGTCAGGAGATCAAGACCATCCTGGCTAACATGGGAAACCCTGTCTCTACTAAAAATACAAAAAATTAGCCAGGCGTGGTGGTGGGCGCCTGTAGTCCCAGCTACTCGGGAGGCTGAGGCAGGAGAATGGCGTGAACCCAGGAGGCAGAGCTTGCAGTGAGCTGAGATGGCGCCACTGCACTCCAGCCTGGGTGACAGAGCGAGACTCCGTCTCAAAAAAAAGAAAAAAGAAAACAGATACTTGTATGCTAATGTCAACCCAAATGTCCATCAATGGATGAATGGATAAGCAAAATGTGGTCTGTTCATACAATAGAATATGATTCAGCCATAAAACGTAATGAGGCACTGACACATGCTATGACATGGATGAATCCCAACAACATGACGCTGAGTGAGAGAAGCCAGACACAAACAGCAACACCGTGAGTGATCCCATGCATATGAAACATCCAGAACAGGCAAACCCAGGGAGACAGTACATTAGTGATTGCCAGGGGGTGGGGAGGGGGAGTGAGGAGTGACTGTTTAATGGATATGGGGTTTCTTTCTCGGGTGATGAAAGTGTTTTGGAACTAAAGTTCATGATTGCACAACATTGTGAGTATACTAAATGCCACTGAATTGTTCACTTAAAAATGGTTAATGTTTTGTGAATTTCACCTCAATAAAAGCAAAACAAGACAACACCCAATCAAGTAAGCCCAAAGTCCCTAGTCCCAGAAGAATTTCTTCCAAGCACTATAGAGAACTGACAACCTGAGCCCCGTCCATGCAGACAGTAGGCAGGCCAGCGTTTTGCCCCTCAGAGGGCACACGACCTATGGGCCTGGCAATATCTTGGAGCTCATTTTGTTGAAGCTTGGACTGGGGGCTGTGGAGGCCAGAACCCAGCGATGCATCCGCCTAAGACCCAGCTGGGGCGGGGCTGGCCAGCAGGGGCCTTAAGTGCATGGGAAACTTCCCAGTCAGTAGCTCTAGAAGGAACCTATGGCTTCCTGTTAACGACATGAGGGCAGCAGCACCTCAAACACAGCAATTAGTCCTCAGGCCGGAGACAGCACATACTAAGAACACAGAGCACACAGGTGCAAGGCACTAGCACCTGTGATGTGCAGCAGACTCCCTGCTCATCACCAAGCTGGCTATCCGACACCCCCAGCCTCAAGGCCTGCCCAGAGGAAAGCTGCCCAGCCAGCCAGCCTGAGCAGGAACACCAACAACCTTGCCCCCAATCTCCCCTCCAAGCATGCTAGTGCCTGTCACAGAAGCACCTTTCCCGGCAATACCTGGTTTCTTTCACCTTTCTTTTTTAACAGGAAAGCAGACGTGTGCACACATGCTTGCTCACGCAGAAGGTGCACAGGGAAAGGCTCTGGAAGCTCAGAGCAGCAGCAATGACTCCAGCCAGCCCTTAGAGGCCACAGTGTCTCTGCCTAGCTGGGAAGGATGCCCATCTGTCCAACAGGCTCTCATGAAGGGCCCTGAGAGTGCTGATGCTCATGATCTGCAAGGCAGGAGATGTTTCCATCCTGCCACAATCCTAATCAATGGAGCTTCTCAAAAGACACTGCATGTGTCGGCTAGAGGGACGAGGCCTGGCTGCACAGGTGCAGGAAGGTCTGAGCGTCTAACAGGGAACTATATGATGCTTAACAATTACATTCATTGGAGGCATAAGGATAGGTGTTCAAAAAAACCCTGAAGTGGCCGGGCATTGTGGCTCATGCCTGTAATCCCAGCACTTTGGAGGCCAAGGTGAGTGGATCACAAGGTCAGGAGACCAAGACTGTCCTGGTCAACATGGTGAAACCCTGTCTCTACTAAAAATACGAAAATTAGCTGGGTGTGGTGGCGCGTGCCTGTAATCCCAGCTACTTGGGAGGCTGAGGCATGAGAATCGCTTGAACCCAGGAGGCGGAGGTTGCAGTGAGCTGAGATCACGACACTGCACTCCAGCCTGGTGACAGAGCGAGACTCCATCTCAAAAACAAACAAACAAACAAACAAACAAACAAACAAACAAACAAAAACCTGGAGTGACAGGTGTTTTGAGGAGCCCAGAGGTGATTCTATGTTCCAGAACAGCTTTGGGATCTCCTAGGGGCTGGAGGTCAGTCCTCCGGATCTTGACAGCCACTGGGAGGCCAGGTGGAGCTGAGGGGCTCCTGTGGTCTGGGTTCACCCTGGCTTGGGTGGGAATTGAGAAGCAGCAAGACAACAGCAGCATTGGCAGATCAGCCTGGTCCTTGAACAGGCTGAGCTATTTCCAGAGTGCTCAGAGATGGGGGGCTGATTTAAGCCTCTTCCTCTCTCTCCACTCTCTAGAAATAATTATCGGGTAAGTGGTTCAAGAGGGAATTGAGTGGTCCTTCTGAAGCAGCTCAGAGCAAACAGCCCCCCCGGAGAGGCTGGGTTCACCTTCCGTTATTTTCCCAGCCAAGGCTCCCACATAGGGGAGCCTGGACAAACCCTTGCAGCTTCCTCAAGCTCCTCCCAGAAGGCAGCTGGGGCTGCAGGCTCTGCTGGGAGCTCACAGCTACCTCCCCTGACCTGAGTGGAAGGTGGGAGCCCAATAGGCGAAGCCAGGGATGGGAGGCGGAGGCCCTGCCAAAGCCTCTCCCCAACACCAACGACTCAGTCTGATGCTGTAATTAAGGGGCTGTACAGCAAGAAGCTGGAGGAGGGCAAGCCCCACTGGGTCACAGGGACTGGAGGCACTGATATGCCCAGAGGAGCCAGAGCCAGGCTGACAGCAGGTTCATAATCAGTGTGGGAAGCCCAAAGACCCTCAGCCTGGAGGGAAGCTGCCAGGATAGGCCATGCCAGGCACTGAGGGTGGACAGGAGGACAGCAGGAGAGCTGGGATGGAACCTCTACATAGAAAGGACTGCAGCCAGGACTGCGGCAAGTGGGAGCAGTGGTCCCATCTGGGGTCAGCCAGAGGCAGCCAGGTCTTATGTTCCAGGTTGGTCAGGCACTGGGTAGGGAGACTGGAGGTGTCTCCTAAGCAAGAGTCTCTGGCTTGTCAAAGGAGCCTGTCATCCTCAAACTCCTGCGTGCGTCTGTAAGTAAGCCACATGTCTGACACTGCTTTTTTGCAAGCAGTCAGGGTGGTGAGGAAAGCATGGAGCTGGGAGCTAGGATACAGGCCCTGCGCTCCTTGGCAAGGCATTTAACATCTCTGGGCCTCATATGCCTCCTGTCTGTAGAATGGGGTGTTATGGACTGAATGTCTGTGTCCCCCCAAAAGGCCTGACCCCCAATGTGATGGTATTTGGAGATGGGGCCTTGGGTGGTAATCAGGGCTAGATGAGATCATATGGGTGGGGCCCTCACAATGTGACTGGTGTCCTCAGAAGAAAAGGAAGGGTGGAAGATGAGGGATTACTTAATGAGTACAGTGTATTTGAGTGATAAATACCCTACAAGCACCATTTTCCAATCTGTGCATGCAACAAAATCACAGTTGTATCCTATACATTTACACAAATAAAAAACAGAAGAGAAAAAGAAAAAGAAGAGAAGACACCGGAGCCTGCTCACTCCCTGCCATGTTAGGAAACAGGGAGAAGGCGTCCATGTGCAAGCCAGGAAGAGGGCCCTCACCAGAAACCGCACTTGCCAGGCCTTGATCTGGGACTTCCGGCCCCTAGAACTGTGAGGAAGTGTGTTCCTCTACACCCCCAGTTTGTGGTATTTACTGATGGCAGCCCAGGCAAACTGAAACATAGGGAAACATAGGGATAACGTCTGGGCCAGGGAGATAATGGTGCCGAATGCAAGGGCAAGTGTTCGCGCTGTAGGCGGCGGGACACAGTGCCAGAAGGCAATCTGATGCCACGCGCCCATGGTGTGTCCTGTGTGCCTGGCATTGTGCCTAGAGGCCAGGGGTCCAGCACAATTCACACTTACCAGGAAGTTCTGGGGCAGGCACTGCACTGTGAAGGCCACAACTCCACCTAACCCACAAGTGGTGTCTGTGCGCTGGTGCGACCCACCCTCACACCATGACCCACCCTTGCCCCACGACCCACCTGTATCATGTACAGCTGGGCGATGCGGTACTCCTCCACAGTCATTGGCAGAGGAATCCGATATTCCTTTATAATCATCTTGGAGTCCAAGCCTTCCCGTCAATGGGGAACTGCAAGTTGGGACTTCTAGGCAAGGTTCCTTAAATAACCATGACAAAATTCACCAAGGACCCCTGGGAGAGAGAGAGGACAGAACAGTCACTTTCTGCAAAGGCTGATGAATACCACAGCACAGAGAAATGGCCCGGTCTAGACCTGAGGCTGGAATTCTGGCCGCTGATCAGGCATGATCCAACGGTGCAACTTTGATTGAGCAGGTTCTCTCCTTTCCAACCTTTATTTTTCTTGTTTGCTAACAGCTACCAAAAGGACAAGTGAGAGGCTATGTGTAAGCTCTCTGATCAACAAACAGCCACGGGGAAGTAAAGAATTGTCACTCCATTAGCAAGGGCCAGGGTAAGAACACCGTGCTCTTGTTTTACTCACAATCCTAACAAGCTACAGCATCTGTTTCCCCGGTACTGACACAGTGAGTAATGATAGCTGGTCACGGAAAAGCAGGCAGATCAAATAAAACTAAGCAGCACAGACATGAGACATTCACAAGTCAGCAGTCTGACCATGCCATTAGGGGAAGATGACATCACTACATCCCAAGGAGAGACTCTGAGTGATTTAAAGTTTGGTTTCAGTTCAATCCAATAAGAAACATTTATTGGCATCTATTTTATTCCTTCCATTGGGCTATGTCTGGGAAGTAGATGAGACAAGATAAGCAGAGAGTGTACTCATAGCAACCTCTATTTAAGTGACAAAGAATATATTTGATGAAGATTTGCCCCTAAGCAATCACTTTTTTTTTTTTTTAACTGGGCCAGGCGCAATGGCTCACACTTGTAATCCCAACACTTTGGGAGGCCAAGGCAGGCAGATCACTTGAGGTTCGGAGTTCAAGACCAGACTGGCCAACGTGGTGAAACCCCGTCTCTACTAAAAATACAAAAATTAGCCGCAGGTAGTGGCAGGAGCCTGTGGTCCCAACTACTTGGGAGGCTGAGGCAGGAGAATCGCTTGAACCCAGGAGGCAGAGGGTGCAGTGAGCCGAGATCGCGCCATTGCACTCTAGCCTGGGGGACAAGAGTGAAACTCCGTCTCAAAAAAAAACAAAAAAAAACCTTAGGGCTTGGAAGAGGCGCATACCCAGTTATCTGGAAAATGAAATCACCCCTTAAAACCCAAGCCCCAGATGGCTGAAGCTTTGCCATAAATATCATTTGGTCACCTCCAAAGGTCACATGCTGTTAACATGAAGCCAAGTGAAGGTTTTCAGGATGGACGATAAATAAATTTTATATTTATTTATTGTTTAGAGACAAGGTCTCACTCTGCACCCAGGCTAGAGTACAGTGGTGCAATCCCAGCTCACTGCAGCCTTGATCTCCTGGGCTCAAGCTATCCTTCCACCTCAGCCTCCAGAGTAGCTGGGACTACAGGTGCACGCCACCTATACCCGGCTAAGGGTAGTATTTTAGCAAGACTACTCCAAGGACAGCAGCCAGGGAGGATTCACAGTGACCATGGGCAGGACTCCTGCTAAGTGATAAAAGCAATGGCCTGGCCAGTCAGGCAACTTCCCCAGGGCACGGCTCTCTATCGGGCATTGGAGTATCACCCAGGTGCTAAAGCATTACTGGGTAGCTAACAAGGTTGAGAAAAACATTTACCAGAACTCTCAGGAATACCAGTAGACAGGGTTAAAAGAAGTTCTTAAATAAGCCACTTAGGGAGAGAGACAGAGAGAGGAAAGGTCTGATAAAGGGGCTCCATCCCTTGTGTTAGACTAAAACAGCGGCTCCCAGTTGTTTAGTTCACAGCAGGTAGGAACGTCAGCCCAAAGCCCATTCAAATTCTCACATCCATGCTGGCATTATGGGAGGCCAAGGCAGGTGGACTGCTTGAGGCCAAGCAAGCTCAAGACCAGCCTGGGAAACATAGCAAGGCCCTCCTCTCTATTAAAAAAGAACCCAATTCTCACATCCAGTTGCTTTAAATATAGTCCAAGTGAAGCTCTTTTTTAGCCAATTAGAGCCTAGATACTTTATATACCCCAGAAACTGCACCCAATATCTGCTGGCTGTAGATAAGATAACCCTGGATCCCAGACCCCAACTGCCCCTTGGAGGTCTCTGACCCAGACTCCCCACAGTGCTGCTGAGCAACATCACCTGGTCACAGAAATCCTCTCTAGCTCCCCTCTCCCTGGGAAGTTTCCTTGCCCTGTTCCCCTCCTTGGGGTGGCCCCAGGCCCTGCTATATCCATAAGGACTCTTGCTAGGAGGGGCTTGCTCTCTCCTGCAACCTGTCCACCAGCCTTTCTGATCCCTGATCAACTCCAAAGCTCCCCAGAGGCTGTGCTCAAGTGAAAAAAGACCATTGCTGACCTTCTTCAAGGTCAGTGGGTCTAGCTAACAGCCCATGGGACCTGCAAGTTTAGGGCCTGAGGCCCTGTGGAGTTCTTCCCCATACTCCCAGACTCAGCTCTGCCTAGGCCCACATGTCTATCCTCAAACCTGGCTGGAAGCTGAGGACAAAGGAGAGAGAAGCAATGGCCCTACAGTCCCCAGGCTGCACCTTATCCTGTGAGGTGTGAAACAAGGGCTGGCTCGGCCAAAGTAGCAAGGGACCCGTCTGACACCTGGATGGACTTCCAGCTGGCTGGGAGGGTAGCACAGGCACCTGATCTGGGAAACTTACATACAAAAAGGAGAGAGAGCTTTATGTTTGAGGGAAGTTGGAGGAAATTAGGGTTGGAGACGGGAAGGGAAAACTGAAGTTCAGTGGGGGTTGTTTCTGAAGCTTCTTCACATGGTTCTTCATTGAAGCCCCAGCATCACCCAACTAGGAAGGCACAGCAGGTGCTTGGTGTCAAGCAGCACACCTGTGTGACGTGCAGCACCCACTCCGCCTCTGTGGGGCCTCAGGTGGGCTCCTTTACTGTGGGGCAAATGCAGTGACCCAGAATGGGCAAGTCTCATTTAGTCATCTAAATAACATGGTCAGACACAGACTCTAAATGTTCTTCAGAAACCTTAAGAGTCTAAGCATTCTGCCCTTTGAGAGTCTTAACCCCTCCAGGGTACATGACCTGCCCTGCTCATCCCCATGCAAACCAGTCCTTTCTCAGTCCTCTCAGATTTCAGGCCCACCAGGCACTAGCAAGGCAGGACCCCCTGAGCCAGATTCATCATGTTCCTTAAATGTCTCCATCTTCTCAAATAACAACCAGGGGTGAAATCTCAGCCTGAGCCAGCACCCAGACACTGGCTTGGGTCTCTGATTTCAGAGGCTCTGTGAGCACGTGTCTGGAACAGACACCTAATGATGTTCCCCCACGGACAAGCTGTCAGGTGAGCTGTTAATTCCACAGGTGCTGTCCACAGCTCCGCTGGGATATTTCTGCGTGCAGGCAGAGGGACAGAGACAGAGAGGGAACACACAGCTGGAGGGCCCAGAGGCCCCTTGGAGGCTCCTGGCACCTGGGTGGAGCGGGGCAAAGCTTAGGACTGTGCAAGGGCAGCAGCCACATGGTGGAAGAGCATCAGAAAGTGCAAGTGCTCAGGATGCAATTCCATCAAGGCTGGCTTAGGGAAAAGCAACCGTGTTTCTGCCCGCAAGGAACTAAAGAGCTGTAGAGGTAAGTAAGTAGGTAGATACATGGATAGGAAGAAGGAAAAAACAAATAAATCGTTCTATATCTTACAGTTAAGTGCACAGGTGACTAATAGGAGAGAGGACTCAGAACTCTAAGAGTGACACAGAATGTGATGGGAGGTGACAGTTTGGAGCTCACTCTGGGATCTGACTGCAAAGCCTCACAGTGCCTTTACCAGCTGTGTGACCTCCTGGAAAAGCCCCTGTACCTGCTGAGCCTCGGTCTCTCCACATATAAAGTGGGGATAATACTATCTGACTTCTGGAGTTACCATGAGTGTCATCAAAACAAGATAAGTCGCTCAGTCTAGAGGGGTCTCAGGAAAGGCTTCATGGAAGGCGGAGCCAGGCTCTCTGAGATCCATGGGATTCTGCTCAGCAGAGCTGAGGGCGGGTGTGAGAAGGACTCAATCCAGTAAGAAGGAACAACGTGAGCAAAGGCCCCAGGGCAGGAATGTGGGGCTCCATTGAGTGCCTTCCCACCATGTACCCCTGGCATGGCCGGGCTGCATCTTGGGGAGATGAGGTGGGGCTCTCTGAAGCATGAGTTTAGGGGCTTAGACATCCTTAAAGTCATCTAAAAAATAATTACCTGGCCGTAATGGTGGCTCACACCTATAATCCTAGCACTTTGGGAAACCAAGGCAAGAGGATTGCCTGAGCCCAGGAGTTCAAGACCAGCCTGGGCAATACAGTGAGATCCTGTTTCTTCAAAAAATCATACAATTAAAAATAATTAGCTGGGCATGGTGGCAGACACCTGTAATCCAAACACTTGGGGAGGCTAAGGGCAGAGCTGAGGGTAGGTATGAGAAGGACTCAATCCAGTAAGAAGGAACAGCGTGAGCAAAGGCCCCAGGGCAGGAACATGGGGCTCCATCGTGTTCCCACTGTGCACCCCTGGCACGGCCAGGCTGCATCCTGGGGAGATGAGGTGGGAGGATGGCTTGAGCACAGGAGGTCAAGGCTATAGTGAGCCATGTTTGCGCCACTGCACTCTAGCCTGAATCACAGAGCAAGGCCCTGTCTCAAAAATAAATAAATACATCAAATTCAAAAAAAAAAGAAAAAATTATCTGATGTTGAAATCCAACTAACCAAAAAGATAAGTCAAAATCAGGTAATAAATGGAGAAATCCTGATGAACACAGCACTGATATTTTTGAAATCATGGCAATTATGTGATTGAACTGAATATCAAAACCTCAACACTGTACACAAATGATAATACAACTAAGACAAATTTGGAGAAGAACAAAGGTAGAAATATAGTTTCCTCAACTTCCATAGCATAGAAGTTGGTTCATTAAGTAGGTAGAAAAATTAGTGAGAGATGAACAGGCAGAGAATGGAGGATTTTTAGGGCAGTAAAAGTACTCTGTGGGATACTACAATGGCGGATGCATGTCCTCATACATTTGTCCAAACCCATAGAAAATACAACATCAAGAGTGAGCCCCTGTGTGATGTATGGACTTCGGGCGATGCCATGTCACTGCAGGCTCATTCATTGTAACAAATAGGGCACACTGATGTGGGATACCGAGAGTGGGGGAAGGGGCATATGGGAACTCCGTACTTGCCACTCAATTTTGCTGTGAATCTAAAACGTCTCTTAAAAAAAATAAAGTTTAGGTGGCTCACGCCTTAATCCCAGTACTTTGGGAGGCCAAGGAAGGCAGATCACTTGAGGTCAAGAGTTTGAGACCAGCCTGAGCAACATGGCGAAACCCCATTTCTACAAAAAATACAAAAGTTAGCCAGGTGTGGTGGAGTGCCTGTAGTCTCAGCTACTCGGGAGGCTGAGGTGGGAGGATCCCTTGAGCCCGGGAGGTGGAGGTTGCAGTGAGCCAAGATCGTGCCACTGCACTCCAGCCTGGGCAACAGAGCGAGATCCTGTCTCAAAAAATAAAGTTTATTATTAAAAAAAAATTAATGACTTTAACCTTTTAAAAGTTTTCCTCTCAGAAAATAGATTAGAGGTCACTAGGGGCTGGGATTGGTGGAAATGGGAGTAGTTGTTTAATAGTTACAGAGTTTCTATTTGGGTGATAAAAAAGCTTTGGAAGTGGTAGTGGTGATGGTTGCTCAACACTGTGAATATACTTACTGCGATGAAATAGTACACTTAAAAACGTAAAATAGCAAAGTTTATGTTATATACATATATATATATATATTATATATATATACTTACCACAATTTTTTTTTTTTTGAGACAGAGTCTTGCGCTGTCACCCAGGCTGCGGTGCAGTGGCTTATTCTCGGCTCACTGCAAGCTCTGCCTCCCGGGTTAACGCCATTCTCTTGCCTCAGCCTCCCGAGTAGCTGGGAGTACAGGTGCCCGCCGCCACACCCAGCTAATTTTTTTTGTATTTTTAGTAGAGACGGGGTTTCACCATGTTAGCCAGGATGGTCTTGATCTCCTGACCTCGTGATCCGCCCGCCTCGGCCTCTCAAAGTGCTGGGATTACAGGCGTGAGCCACCGCACCCGGCCTACTTACCACAATTTTAAAAAATCAATAACATACCAAAACCATTGAATTGTATACTTTAAATGAGTATATATGTATGGTATGTTATTATACCTCAATCAAGCTATTTTCAAAAGTTTTTCTCTCACCTTTAACCTTTTAGGACTATTATCACTTACAATAAAGAAATCTTTTTCCTCAGTTTAGCAACTCTCATTTCACTTAAGATACATGAAAATTGATATATTTGTCTGGTTAAATTCAAATAACATTAAATTTAATTTTTACCTTAAAAATTCATGTAGAACATGATACTTTTTAAAAAAAGATTATTAAATTTAATTTTTACTTTAAAAATTCATGTAGAACATGATACTTTTTTAAAAAAAGATTATTACTACTCTGTATATGTCTGTTTGGATGAAGAGTGTGGAATAAACGTTGACTGAATGCTGGAGAGGGTTCCATCAGATAGATGGAATTTGTGGGCAACTTTTATCTGCATTTTATTACCTGATGTTTCAGAAGGCAGCAGCTGCAGCATTTGAGTGGTGTGTGTGTAAACAGACAGAGAAGGGCTGGTAGTGTTGTGATTAAAATAAAATAATCAGCCAGACCTTCTGCCACCTCTTAGCTGTGACTGTGGGCAAATTGCTTACTCCTTTGATCTTTTATTTTGTCTTCTGGGGGTAAGAACCACCCCTGCCCAGCTGGGGTGTCTGTGGATTAAATGAGATGATGCACATGAAGTGCTCAGCCCTGTTCCAACCAGCGTTCAACTAGCAAGAGTGAACAACAAGGTGGCACTGCTGTCCCTAGCAGGGTCTGGAAGGCGGGTCCCTGAGACACAGGGCCTGTGGGCTTCCTAGTAGGGCTGCCTACCCCCAGGTGCAGACAATAAACCTAGGCCTGAGGGAGGAGCAGCCCTGCTGTGGTGCTGGTTGGCCTTACAGCCAGGCACGGACCTACTGGGGTGAGATAGGGTCCTCCTCACTTTCTCCCTGGTTGAGCTGAGGCCAGGGAGCACGGCAGACCCTCCCTGTATCAGAGCAGTGTGACTTGTGTGTCTGCCTCTCCCTGGAGCCCCCTTGGCCCAAAGCTGAACCCTCATTCAGACAATCTCATTACACCCAGTCCGGCTGCCTGGGTGCAAGGGAGACAGACACACATTTCATCTCGTCTCTGCCGGAGTCGTGACGGGTTAGACAGAATTATGTTTTACTGCTGTCTACAGGGCATCTTTTGGGGCCTGGCACAGACAGAGGAAAAAAGACACATACAGGTCTCCAGAGGCCCTTCAGGGAGGAAGGCCAGGCAAGGGGTCTGGGTGGTTGTCCACATGCACAGCCCACATGGCTCTGCTCCAGGGATGACGGGAACCCTTCCCTGGGCTTCAAATGTGGCACCTGGGCCCTGGCCCTTAGAAAAGTCTTCATGTTCCAGACCCTGGCATTCACGACCCTAGAAAGAACCCCCAGCCCCATGTTCACTGATGTCTTTGAGGAAACAACTGGCCAGACCATGTCAGAGTGGGGCCACTCAGGGAGGCCATGGAGCAAGAGACCAGCTGTGGGCAAGGCGCGAGGTGCAGGCTGCATCCAGACCAGGGTTCCAGGCACAGGCAGACGACCAAGAAGAGCTGTGAGGGATGTCACCCAAAGAATCAAGGGCATGGCTTCCCACCAAGACACAGAGCACCAGCTGGGCCTCCCAGGCTGGAGCCCAGAGATCTTCCTGAACCTCCCAGGCAGTAGAGGAGAAAAGTGACACAGAAAGAGCTTCAGGTTCAGGAGGCAGGAGTGGCCAGGCTGGAGGCATGTGATGAAGACTTAAAGTGGATTACTGGGATTTGGCCCAGGATGAGGGAGGGTGGACCGAGCAGGGAGGTGGACAGCTCCTTTAAGCGGAGGCCACGAGACACCCTGACTGGGAGGGAAAGCACGAGAATTGAGTTTACAGAACTTAATCTGTTTTTCCATGATTAGCAGGGGTCTGACGTCACAGATGGAATTTAGGAGTGAGGCTGTGCAAAGTCAAGGGGGGATGGAATCCATCCAAACGCAGTTCAGCTGCATTCTGGCTATTAAGTCTGGAAGCTACTCCAAGCCAAGCCAGCGGGAGCCCCCGCTTTTGCAGCACTGGGAAGCGAGGGAGCCACCAGCAGGTCTGGGGGCCTGGTACTCAGGACTGTGGGTATCCATAACCTCCTTCTGCCTCCCTTGAGTGCCTCTCCTCTTGCTCTAAGAGAGCTTCCTTCTGCTCTCTGCTTCCCAAACCTACTGGTCCCCAATCAGGAGCTGAAGCAGGCAATGTTAAAAGCACTTCCTCTCCAGATGCAGCCAGACAAGGCTTCCCAGGCCTCCCCTAACCATCTATGTATATCCAGGGACCCAAAGCTCTAGATGAATGGGAGGCGGCACAGAGGGATAAGGGACTGTTCTTTGTGTCCAGCAAGCAGCCCCTATGCCTGGGCTGGGGTTGCAGGAGTGTGTGGCTGCTCTGAAGGTGTGTGTTATGAGGTTAGCACTGATAAGCTGCCTCTCTGTGTCCTGGAGCTGAAAGCAGGAGAGGTCACAGACCCACAGAATCATCCAATCCCTGCCCCAGGGTAGTTCCACCTTTATGTGTTAGACACTGGGCTTCCAGCAGAGATTTCTTTTGAAGAAAGGATTTCTGGGCTAAGAAACAAGCAGAGGACCCTGCTGCAGGCCAACCCTCCCCTTACAAATGAGGAGACTAAGGCTCAGGAAGCAGGCAGAGAGCTGGGTTGGGAACCAGGACCCTGACTCCCAGCTTCTCCCTCTACCCAGCCACATACTCCCAGGCATTAGAAGAGAAAAGTGACACAGAAAGAGCTTCAGGTTCATGAGGCAGGGGTGGCCAGGCTGGAAGGGCAAGGACCAAGGAGACTTTGAGCAGGAGGACACAGCTCCTACCCCTGCCCCCCACAGATTCCTTGACACCTTTAAGCAGGACATGACTCCTTCCTCTAACGCTGGCCTGGGCACTGAAGAGGGGGTCCCAGAGAGCTTTAAAGCCCTGGGCACTGCTGCAGTTACCCCAAATCCCACAGAAAGTCATAAATCTCACCATTGTACACCTGGAGTGCCAAGCTGGGGCAACTGCCAAGCCACTGCAGGAGATGGTCACCAGACCCCACAGCACAGCAGCCACCTGGGGGCACCGTGGGGCTTGCAGTGCTCTGCAGCTCCAGGAGCAGGAGCGGGATGCTAGAGTTATGAGGCATCGCTATGTAATGCCTCAACCCAAACAACAGCCCCAGGGAAGCAGTGGTGCAGACCACAGAGCAGGCTCCGAGAGGGCGCATCCTGCTCAAGGACTGCGGCAAGGCAAGGGAGCCCTGTTTTTATGACTCCTCCTCCCTGGCTGTGGCTATCAGCATAGCAACCTCAGTTGGGTGGAAAAGGGCACAAATGTGCATGTGAGGAAATAAGCTTGAAACTCAGAGCCTCCAAGATGACGAGTATGGCACGAAGGAGAATTATTTGGAACTCACCCCCTACCCCGGTCCTCTGGGGACCCTGCTGGTCACAGAGGTACTACCACCACTACACTGGCCTCCAGGGTTGGTGTTCCCCTAATTTAACACTGAGTATGGCTGGAATAAGGCTGGGCCCTTAAACAAAATGCCACAGGAGGCTCAGATGTGACAACAGAAACAAGCCCAGAGGGGACCTTGGCCCCAGCAGTTAGGGTCTAAGCTGTGGCTACAAAATCGTAGGCTGGGGTTTGCTCAGGGGCCTTCCTTTCTCACTCCTGGTCACCTCCCTGAGGCCACCACCATTTCAGCAGCAGCACCCAGACCATCCTCCTACATAAGAAGTGCCGGGGCTTTTCAGGAGGCCATTGGCCTTAGAAATGGCCAGTCCTTTAGGGGTGAAAGCTCTCAGCTTCTGAGGCATGCAGAAGGGAGGGCCCCCTGAGATGCTTAGAGGCTGAGAGCCTGTTGGCAGAGAGCTGGCTGTGCTGCAGGCCCTGTCCCAAAGCAAAACTCAGCTCGATCAATTCTCCAGGGAAATCAGAGCTTTCCGGAACCATCCAAGACACCAGAGTTGATAAGAGGCACTGCTGAGATTTTCACCAGGGTTACTCCTGAACTGGTGATAAGCCCTTGTGATGACAGAGAAGATACATAATGAGAATACAAAGGCCCTTGAGTGCTTACTCCTCTGGGCCAGCCTTCAAAACTCTGACAGGACACCCCAGGAGGGCACAGCTCCTGCAGTCCTACTTCACTGATTCAGTTCCTTCACTATCTCCCACTCCTGATTTTATACCTTCTCTCCATCTTGAGTCTTCGTTACTTTTTTATTATTAATTTTTTTGGAGATGGAGTCTCGCTCTTTGCCCAGGCTAGATAGAGCACAGTGGCGCCATCTTAGCTCACTGCAGCCTCCAACTCCTGGGCTCAAGCGATCTTCCTGCCTCAGCCTCTTAAGTAGCTGGGACCACAGGCATGTGTACCATGCCTGGCTCCAGTCTTCGTTTCCTCAAATTCCCAGCATCAAATGGACCAACCCACTGCACCAATCCACTAGCTGCTGTTGCAATGCATGGATGTCTCTGCTCCTACTGAAGGCCAACTCTCTGTCACTGGGACCCATGCCCTCTTGTCATTCAGGGACCTTCTCCCGAAATGCTCCCCTCTCTTGTCTCCCTAATGGACCTCCCCATTCACCATCAGCATTCAAACATGCAAGTTATAGCTCCCATATCTGCAAAACCAGAACAAAACAACAAGCCATAGCCCCCCTCAACTCTACCTTCTTGGCACCATCCCGCTTCTTTGATCCCCTTTATAGCAAATCCTCCACAAGCTTAGCTATACTTGCTGTTTCCATTGTCTCACCTCCTGATCTCTTTCCAACCCACTTTGGCCACCCCCACTCCACTGAAACCATATTGGTCAAGGTCACAAATGACCTCCATGTGGCTAAGTCGGCAGACAATTCTCATCAAATTCAGTCTTTCCTTAATTCCTGCATTTAACACAAATGGATTGAATGTTGGCTGCAGATGCCTCCCCATGGCTTGTGAGCAGGTGGGCACAGCCCTGGGATCGAGTTTTTCCCTGGACAAGGTTCTCCTCTTTACTCGGCCAACATACCTCCCAATAAACTTCCACTTGGAGCCCACCATGTGCAAGATTCCAGCACTGAGGCTCTCAGCCAACTTACTTGGGTGCCTGTTAGTTATCAGCTGCAAATTAGGAATTTTTGTTGTTCCAAAACAACAGCTGGTATTGTGCAGCCTGCAAGGAGCGCTGTGGGGCTAACCTCAAGTCCAGAGAGGCACAAACGCCATGCTGGAGTCTCAGTAGCCAGTGTCCCTAGTCCTGTCTCCTTAAGCCCACCCTACTCATGGTACCAAAGGTGCACCAGCCCACCACTCTGAGCCCCTGTGGCTCCTTCTGCAATAGCTATGGCTGAGTGGGGTGCAGACCCAGCCGTCCCTCGGTGTCCCAGCGAGGGTGTCACAGCCCTTTAGCTCAGAGAAATTGCCCACAGCTCTCTGTGATGCCTAAAACAGGGTTTCCCAAACTTGCCACATTACAACAGTCGACTCCTTAAAGACACAGATGCCAGAGCAGCTGAACAGTCAGAGACTTAGTCCCCACCCCGCCCCTGGCCCCTCATCCTTCATGCATCCTGTGAGGAGGAGGGTGTAGGAGAAAATACACAGTCTGCCCAGTCCTGCCTTTCCTGAAGGCATTCCCAGTGTGAATGGCCCCCTCCTGTAAATGGTGCCAGGGTCTCATCAGACCCCACATCCCAACAGCCCCCACCCTCTGGCGGGCACATCTGGCAACCAGACTCTTCTGCTTGCTCCTTGGTTTATAAATCTGGCCCATGGTTTTACACACTTGGGCCCTATTAATACATTGTAAGTGACTTAATCCTCACAACTCCCCCGAGTTAGATGTATTGTCCCCACTTATTTAAGTATTTTATTGTGATATAATTCACATGCCATGTAATTCACCCTGTTAAAGTGGTTTTTAGTATACTCACAGAGTTGTGCAACCATCACCCCTATCTAATTCCAGAACATTTTCCTCACCCAAAAAGAAAGCCCGTTTCTCATTAAGCTCATTAAGCAGTCACTTCCCATTGCCCCAGCCCCTGGCACCCACTAAGCTGCTTTCTGTTTTGATGGATTTGCCTATTCTGGACATTTCCTATTGGTGGAGTCATACAATATGTGCTTTCTGTGTCTGGGCTTTTTCGCTTGGCATCATGTTTTTGAGGTTCATGTTGTAGCATTGAGAGAACTTCATTGCTTTTTATGACTGAATAATATTGTGCTGCAATGCTATTAGCCCCATTTTTATAATTAAGGAGACCCAGGGCTTTGTGTCATTATGGTACCTTGCCCCTATTACTCAGTAAGTGGTGGAGTCAAGTGTATCTTACTGTACAGCCAGGATAGTAAATAGCTTAAGAATTGAACCATCATCTTCTATACTTAAATCAATTTATATACATATGCACCCCTAGCATTGATAATAGCATTTTATGACTTACAAATTCTTTTAGCCTTTTTATTCTTGCTTCTTCAGAATGAACTCCCAATGTGGAAAAGGTAACAATGCCCCCATTTTTGGAAGAAATGAAAGCCCCCCAAATTTAAGTGGTATATTCCAGGCTAAAGCTATGTATTGATGCGTGAATGGTGGCTGCACCTGACTCTGGATACAACACAAGCTAACAGAGCTGCTTTAATGCTTTTTAATAAAGATGCATGATTTAGAGAAACAATTTCTGGTTTTTTCTTTCAGAATATTTTGTAGTAAGTACAAACCTTCTGGCTGAGGGAAAGCCCCACTTAAAGTTTATCAGAGAGTGGTTACTTGTTTTTATTCTAATGTTCTTAAATGATCTAGGAAATAAAGGTCGATATCTCTTTCAAAATACAGGCGTCTTGGTTGCAGCCCAAATCAGCTGCATTGCCAAGGGAGAGACCTGGGAATAAGAATTTTTAACAAGTTCCTTAGGTGGCTTGGATCAACAGAAACATTTGCCTAGAAGCCAAAGCTCCACGGTCTGGCAAATAAAGTCTTTAATATTGTCATCCCAATACCAACCCCCTCTTTCAGTAAGAATTCTAGTACTTTGAACTCCATGCACCTAACAAATGTTCATTAAGCACCTCTTAGGGTCCAGGTTCTATGATGGGTGCTAAGGATACAGGGGACCAAGACAGGCCTCAGGGAGCCTCCAGGCTCCAGGGGAGACAGACATCACATGAGTTATCAAAATCTAATGAGAAAAAAAAGGGTAGGGGGAACCTGATGGGAAATACTATTTAGCCTCAAAAAGAGACAGAATTGGCCAGGTGCAATGACTCACGCCTGTAATCCCAGCACTTTGGGAGGCTAAGGCGGGCAGACCATGAGGTCAGAAGATCGAGACCATCCTGGCCAACATGGTGAAACCCCGTATCTACTAAAAATACAAAAATTAGCCAGGCATTGTGGTGCACACTTGTAGTCGCAGCTACCAAAGAAGGTTAAGGCAGGACAATCACTTGAACCCGGGAAGTGGAGGTTGCAGTGAGCCGAGATTGCACAACTGTACTCTAGCCTGGGCAACAGAGCGAGACTCTGTCTCAAAAAAAAAAAAAAAAAAAAAGGGACAGACAGACATCACATGAGTCATCAAAACCTAATGAGAAAAAAAGGGTGGGGGGAACCTGATGGGAAATATTATTCAGCCTCAAAAAGGAAGGACATTCTGACACATGCTACAACATGGATGAACTCTGAAGACATTAAGCAAAGTGAAATAAATCAGACACAAAAGGACAAATACTGCATGATTCCACTTACAGGAAGTCCCTAGAGTAGTCAAATTCATAGAGATAAAAAGTAGAATGGTGGGTGCTAGGGACTTGGGGAAAGGAGAATGGGTAGTTAGTGTTTAATGAGGACAGAGTTTTAGTTTGGGAAGATGAAAAAGTCCTGGAGATGGATGGTGGTTATGGTTGTTTAACAGTGTCAATGTCCTTAATGTCACAGAACTGTATGCTTAAAAATGGTCAACATGGGGCCAGGCACAGTGGCTCATGCATATAATCCCAGCATTTTGGGAGGCTGAGACAGGAGGATCACTGGAGGCCAGGAGTTTGAGACCAGCCTGGGCAACATAGTGAGACCTCATTTCTACAAAAAATAATAAAATTAGCCCACCATGGTGGCATGTACCTGTAGTCCCAGCTACTCAGAAGGCTGAGGCTGGAGGATCTCTTGAGCCCAGGAGTTTGAGGCTACACTGAGCTATGATTGTGCCACTGCACTCCAGCCTGGGTGACAGAGCAAGACCCTGTCTCTAAAAGACACACACACACACACACACACACACACACACACACACACACACCCCTCCTACAAAAGCTCTGACAAGAGCCACAGTGGAGAAGGCAGGTGCTGCCTGAGGGTTCCATAACCAGAGGGACCTGACAGCAGCAGCTCCCAAGCGTGCTTGTCCAGGAGGGTTCCATGCCTAGGATGCCCTTCACCCTGCCTTGTCACCTCCCGATCCTGTCTCTCACCCACAGAACTTTGTGCATTCCTCAGCTCCGTTTACTTCCAGCTTCCAGGTCTGTAAGATCCCGTGTGCCCTGTCTGCCTGCTCATGAGCCATAGCTCCTCCATCACCACTCTCCAGCCACATGGCTGCTTACTTTGCTAGGAACTCACAATGTTAGCTCTCCATTCCAGCTGCTACCATGCCCAGGAAGCACCCATTCCCCAGGCCAGGGAACAGCTGCTCCCTCACTCCCTGGCATCAATCAGGTCTGGGCACAAATGTCATGCCCTCCCTGTCCCTTCTGCAGTGTAGCTTTCCTCTCCTGCCCAGTTCAGTCCCATTGCCACACTTTCCAATGATCTGATTTGTGTACTTGAAGACTGCCTCCCTTCATCCCAGCACAGGTGACAGGAGAGCAGGGAACTTGTCTGTCTTATTTGTTGCCATAATCCCAGTAGATAATCCTAGAATGGTGCCTGAACAAAAGAGAAAAACACCTTTCATTTGTCTCTCCATTCACAGCAGGTACTAGGCAGCCAGGGCCTGGCACTTAGTAGGTACTCAGGAAGGGTAATTGGCAAATGTTCACAAAAAAACCCTCCACAGGCAGAAAACGCCGCCGTCAAGCAGCCAAAGTGCTAATTACAAACTGCTCTGTTAGCTGTTCCTTAGCGCAGCTAAGATTCTCCAAGAATAGTGCACGCTCCCTGCCATGTCCCTGTTTCTTGACAGCGTCTGTGACTCAGACTTTTCATGGAGCCAGACTTGCCCTCCTCAAGAGCATGTGCAGGGCATAAATGTCAAACAGGACAACTGGATGTTGCTGCCTATGGTGTGGGCTGGGGGCGGGGGTATCTGAAGTCATCTCAGCCCTTTCTGATAGGCAGGTTTGGGAGAGACAAGCTGGGCCCTAAATGAGACATGGCTATGCCAGGCGGCCCAAATGCCCTTAGTATAACTACCACCTCCTCTCAGACACACTCAGTGCAGCTCAGTTTATAAACACTCTGCCGCAAAAATCTCGCTGGAAACTCAATGCTCAGAAGCAGTCAGGGCAAGATGGGAAGACAAAAGCCCAGAGGGACTCAGTCATTTGACAGGGCCATACAGTGAGTCAGGGCAGAATGGTACCAGACTCTATCTCCTGGGCTGTGACCCAGGCCTGATCTACTGTACTCTTAGGTGAGCAGGAAACCCAGGTGTCTTAGGTCACCAATAACCAGGTCCAAATGCTCGACTCAGAAGGGAGCAAGCAGGCAGAGCCAGAGGACCTAGAGGACAACAAAAGGCCCAGCCAGTGTTCTTAGGGGAGGTGGGGACAGGCACATTCACGTGTCTGTACAACTTCACCCAGGCCTTGCTCCATAGCATTGTGAGCGGTGTGGCCTTTACAGCCCAGCCTCCCAGGGCTGCCAGAAACACAACATGCCTGGAAAGTTTCCCAGGTAACTGGCTCTTCTTTACAGAGCTATTAGCTTCCCTTTATCATGCCATAAAATCCTCCAGCCGATGACAGATCTCATCCTTCTCCAGGGAGGGAAACAGGGAGGAAACAAAACACAAAGGAAAAAAACCACTGGTCAAATTTGGAAAGCCCCATGGGCACTTAACTTGGGCAGAAAAGGCATCAGAGATAGCTGGGTTGCTGCATTCAGTTGCACAGGCTATGCACTGTCCAACTCCAAGCGATGCCATTCTCATGTACTACAATACGAATGACACTCCCTTGAGTTAGGAAGTGCAGGGAAAGGACCTTGCATGATTTTGGGCAATGTCTTCAATATCCTCAAGGCCCACCCCTCATGACACTTTGTCCTAGGCCTCTCAGTTCTCAGGAACTGCTCGTTGATACCCCTCTTGCAGGAAGAAATGACCAAGGTTGGGGAGGAGTCCAGGCAAAGGGTTTGGCATCTATTTCGTGAGCCACTTGACTGGCTGGGCTGAAATCAAGCACTAAGCCCAGGACTAGAGAGAAGTATTAGCCACCTTTTAAGGGCTGAACCCCACTTACGTAGACTTTGTTCTATTTCTCTCTTCTCTTTCTGGCTCTCTAATTAGATAAATGTTAGACTTTCTCCACGTATGTGTCTTATTCTCTCTGCAGCTTCCTTTTCTTCCACTGTTGTATTCTGGATTTCTCCACGTTTGACTTAAAAGTTCTGTTTCATTGTTCAAATCTGCTTCATCATTCTTTAGAGCTTTTAATTCCCTGCACATATTCTCAACTTTGCCTTTTATTTATTTAAATGCACTGAACAGTTATTTTATCGGCTATGCTTAAATATTGCAGCATCTGAAGTCTCCAGAGTCTGTTTCTGCTGTAAATTGTTCGTGCTGGCTCTGGCTCTTAGTGCTTTAACTCCTCTTGTACTCAGTTATTTTTGACTAAGAACTGCTCATTTTCTGTGGAAGATATTTGTAGAAATTCTTTTGAGGCTTAGGATGAGGGTCTGTTTTTCCATAGAGGGCTATACTTGCTCCAGCAAATGCCTGGGTTAATACCCATCTGCGATCACTCTAAATTCTCAGGTAGAGGTTAGTGTGAACCAGCAGGTCATGTAAGTTCACCTTTCTCGTTTTTCCATTCTATTCTTTTTTTTGAGACAGTCTCACTCTGTTGCCCATGCTGGAGTGCCGTGGCGCCATCTCGGCTCATTGCAACCTCTGCCTCCCAGATTCAAGCAAGTCTTCTGCCTCAGCCTCCCAGGTAGCTGAGATTACAGGTGCATACCACCATGCCCAGTTAATTTTTTTTTTTTTTTTTTTTTTTGTATTTTTAGTAGAGACCCGGTTTACCATGTTGGCCAGGCTGGTCTTGAACTCCTGACCTCAGATGATCTGCCTGCCTCGGCCTCCCAAAGTGCTGGAATTACAGTGTGAGCCATGGTGCCCGGCCTAGTTTTTCCATTCTATTCTTACCCCGGAATAGACAGCGGGTTTGTTTCCTAGGGCAACCATCACAAAGTGCCACAAACTGAGTGGCTTTAAACAAAATAAATTTATTCTCTGACAGTTCTGGAGGCCAGAAGTCTGAAATGAAGGTGTCAGTAAGCCTGGTGGATTTCTTGAGGCCAGGAGTTTAAGATCAGCCTGAGCAACATAGGGAGACCTCATCTCTACAAAAAATTTTAAAAATTAGCTGGGCATGGTGGTGCGAGCCTGTAATCCTAGCTACTTGGGAAGCTGAGGTTGGAAGCTCATTTGAACCCAGGATATCAAGGCTGCATGAGCCATGATCACACAACTGCACTCCAGCTAAAGCGACAGAGCAAGAGCCTTGTCTCAATCAATAACAAAATAAACTAAAATTTTAAAACAGCCAATATAATAAATTAAATGAAAATTCTTTTCTACTCTTGAATCTCCCTTCCATTCTTGGAATAAATCCTATTTGGTCATGCTGTAATAATACATTCAGTTGAATGAAATTTGCTAATATTTTGAGTTTTGGTTTTTTTTTAAGTGAAACCAGCCTGTAGTTTTGTTGAGTTACTGAGTTCTCCTTTGATTTTGGTAACAGAGTTCCTTGTAAAAGAGTTGTAACATTTATTTTTATATTATTTATTTTTTAACTCTGCACCCCAGCTGGGGTACAATGTTACCATCACAGCTCACAGCAGCCTCAACCTCCTGAGTTCAAGCAACCCTCCCCTTTAGCCTCCCAAGTAGCTAGGACTACAGGTGTGCACCACCACACCACACCTGGCTAATTTTTTATTTTTTATAGAGACAGGGTCTTGCTATGTTGCCAGGACTGGTCTCCAACTCCTGGCCTCAAGGAATCCTCCTATCTTGGCCTCCCAAATTGCTGGGATTACAGGTGTAAGCCACCCTGCCTGGCCCTTTTTAAACCCTTTGAATTTATTTATTTTTCTAGCTTCTTGAATTGAAAGCTGAGTTCAATAATTTTTAACTTGACTTGTCTCTGAATAAATGAATTTAGGGCTATACATTTTCCTTTGAGTACTGATTTGGCTTCATCCCATAGGTTTTTTTTTTTTTTGACATTTGTATGTTTATAACAGCACTATTCAAAATACTAAAGACATGAAACCAACCTAGGTGTCTATCAATGGTGTACTGGATAAAGAAAATGTGGTACATATACACCATGGAATACTACACAGCCATAAAAAGAATGAAATCACAGACTGCAGCAACATGGATGCAGCTAGAAACCATTATTCTAAGCAAATTAATGCAGAAACAGAAAACCAAGTATTGCATGTTTTCACTTCTAACTCGGAGTTAAACGCTGGGTACACCCTGACATAAAGATGAGAACAAAAGACACTGGGGATTCCAAAGGAGGAGGAGGAAGGGAGGGGGGAAGGGTTGAAAACCTATCTATAGGATACTAGGTTCACTTTTTGAGTGACAGGATCAATAAAAGCCCAAACCTCAGGACAACTGATTTGCACTATGTGCAAATATATCCATGTAACTAACCTGCACATGAAACTCCAAATCTAAAATAAAAAATAAAATAAAATAAAGCAATGACTGGATTAAAATTTCTACCAAGAGATCATTTCAGTTGTCTACACTACTACAGAGGAAAAATAGTGTGTGCTTTTGCTACAACTGATAAGCTCAAAATAATTAAGAGAAAGAAGAAATAGAAAGTGAATTGGGGAAGTAACTAATTGTATCTGGAGCTACATGCAATCAGCTACATTAAATGGCCTTTATTGAGTATTTTATATGTGTCTGTGGATGGTATAAGTGTGTTATTTCATTGAAAATAGTACAAATATTTACAAAGAACATCTCACTTAAATTTCACAGTTGCTTAAAAAATGGTACTTGCAAGACTGACCTATATAAAGAAATGAGACTCTCTTCAAAAGAGATGGTAAATTGTAAATATAAAATATATCACAATGTTAAAATCCTCATAGTGCAAATCAATAAAGATAACAACCTTTGGAGAGGAAAGTATTGAGCTTTACAAATTTACTGTAAATTTACACATTAATTCAATAAGGAATACATTTAAACTTGCACTGCCACAGAATTATTTTGTGGGAAAAAAAAAGATGTACTTTTTGAATATGTGTACATCAAAACCAAAAAGTTAACTTTTGCTTTTTCTTTTATTGGCAGCTTTGGATGCATTTTTCGGTTTTAGTTCCCAGAGGGCATTTTTTACCAATCTTGAAGCTGCACCTCTGTCCAGCTTGCCAGCGTTTTTCTTCTCTATTTCCTTGAATCTGTTCATATATACTCTGATTCTTTCCAATTCCTGCTTTACTGGGTGTTCCTTAGGATTCACTCCTTGAGTTGCCAAATAAACCCAAAACATTGAATTTAATGTATATGCAGAAACCAAATCCACTTTTGCTTGTTCAAATGGGTCCAACTTCTGCAACAACTCATTTCTAGAAACAGACATCATGTTCTTCAGCATCTCATCCACAGAATCAATGGAATTCGCAAACACTGACAAATACTCCTGAATTTCTACTGGATAGTCCTCATTAATTTCTTCATCTGCTATTATGGCTGACTCACGGCATTTGACTCCAGTCTCCTAGAGAGCCGTCGGGCAACGATGACGTCAATGATGTGCCGGATCTAGAACTGAGTCTTTTAAATGTATTTCTCTACATTCCCAGAAATACATTTATTATAATTGCATCTTATGGACCTTTTTTCAACAGAAGTAGAATTCAGTGCTGGAGGCTGGGAAGTCCACATTTCATGGGCCACAGCTGGTTGGCTTCTGGTAAGGGCCCCATCCATTTGAACTTTCGGCCAAATCTACACTGGGAAGGGTGGCCTGGATTCCAGAGTCTAGTGGCTTCACTCCACCCCACGAGTTTTTACATCCAGTGTTCTTACTGCCATTTAGTTCAAACACGGTCGTTTAAAATTTTCATTTTGACATCCCCATTTAAACTGACAGTTATTTAGATTTTTGTAACTAACCTGTTACTCTCAAGAGATTTTTCTATTGAAATTTTTATTGATAATTGTAAACTCACATGTGGCTGTAAGCAATAACACAGAGAGATCCCTTTATACTTTGTCCAGTGTCCCCCAATGGTGATGTCTTTTTTTTTTTTTTTTTTTTTGGGACGGAGTTTTGCTCTTGTTGTCCAGGCTGGAGTGCAATGGCGTGATCTCGGCCCACCAAAACCTCCACCTCCTGGGTTCGAGTGATTCTCCTGCCTTGGCCTCCTGAGTAGCTAGGATTACAGGCATGCGCCACCACGCCCGGCTAATTTTGTATTTTTTAGTAGAGATGGGGTTTCTGCATGTTGGTCAGGCTGGTCTCGAGCTCCTGACCTCAGGTGATCTGCCCACCTCAGCCTCCCAAAGTGCTGGGATTACAGGCGGTGACATCTTACAAAACTACAATATTACTATCAGGATATTGACATCGATACACTCTATAGACTTCAGTCAGATTTGCCTGTTTTACTTGTATTTATTTGTGTGTGCAGTGTGTGTATGTATTAAGTTCCATATAATTTTATCACTTATGTAGGTTTGTGTGTAAAATAAAACACCTATCCTGGATTTTAAAAACTCTACATTATTCACTCTATATCTGTCATTTTTCACTTGCTATATCATCAATTTATTTATTTATATATATTTTTTTATTTTTTATCCTAGGGACAGGGTCCTACACTCTGTCGCCCAGACTGGAGTATAGTGGCACAATCATAGCTCACTGCAGCCTCACACTCTTGGGCTCAAGCGATCCACACCTAGAAACCTCTCTACCTCCTGGGTACAATCTTGGCTATTGTTTCCTTTTTCAGTTGAATCCCATTTTCACTACACCTTTTCAGGATTCTGCATGATTTCTTAGCCCCTAAAGGCATTTCTTTGCCTGCGTGGATATGGGTTTTTAATAATATTTGTTCTATCAGATTTAGGGATTTGGAGCATGTCCTCAATCTGCAGCCATGATCTCACTCCTGCTTACACTTGCCAGGGATTTTCTTTTTTAAACTTGGGGTCAAAGAGAGAATGTGGGTCAATCCTTCACTGGTGGCAAAGGCAGGGAAGCTGTCGGCAGCTGTGTCTTCCATGCAGTCCAAGAGAATCCTGGGCTCCAGCAGTTGCTGTCCTTCCACGGATGGTGAACATGAGCATTCCAATTAGGTCTCCTTTTTGCCTGAGTTCAAACTGGATTTCTGTTGCACTCAGAAAGGTCCTGACTAAGAGTAGGATGATACTTCTTGCTTTGACCTTCTGCGTGTTATTCACTTGCTGAGCAAACCCTTTCCTCCTGAAGGGCAGAAAGATACATTTATGCTCAGGTATGGTGGCTCATGCCTGTAATCCCAACACTTTGGGAGGCCAAGGCGACAGGATCACCTGAGGTCAGGAGTTTAAGATCAGCCTGGACAACACGGTGAAAACCCATCTCTACTAAAAATACAAAAATTAGCCTGGCATGGTGGGGTACACTTGTAGTTCCAGTCATTCAGGAGGCTGAGGCAGGAGAATCACTTGAATCCAGGAGCAGAGGTTGAAGTGGGCTTAGATCACACCACAGCACTCCAGCCTGGGCGAGAGAGCAAAACTCAGTCTCAAAAGAAAAGAAAAGAAAAGAAAAGGTACATTTCACTTTACCCCTATGTCAAAAAATGGTTGAAAACTCCAAATAAGTTAAGGTGTTTTCTCTTTGTATGATGGTTCTGAAGTCTCAAAGTCTGTCCTTTGAGTCCAGAAGACGTGGTGTGAATCTGGTCAGGGGAAAGACGCTGCAGCTGGTTGGGGTAAAGGGCAGATGCAGCTCGACATAAAGTCCAGTGTTCCCAATGTGCCACCCTTTCATCATGTGCAGACCCTTTCTGCCAAATGACCATCCATGAAACATGAGCTCTTTCTGTGAATCTGAGGAGTTGCTCTGGGCCCAGCACATGGGGCCTGGAACTACCTCCCGTCTAGGGAGCAGCAAACGCCAGCAGCTCAGCCTGCCCAGCGTGCACACGGCACCATGCTGGCTGGGTGCTAAACAGATACAATACTTGGAACTAAAATAAAACCCAACTCAGTGACATCTTGATGCAGCTTTGTAGGAACAGCAGGCTCCTGTGTACACACCGTTCTGCTCTGCACGCCTATTTGTAAATTAATCACACATCAGTAGACTTGGCTCAGATTCACATGTTTCTGGACCACTGTGAGGGTAGCTCAGGCTATGGGATCTTCCATTCAGCTTCAAAACCAGATCCTTTCAACAGATTCTGGGTGAGAATTCTTCTTCTTGCCAGGCTCTCTTAAGCCACCCACATCTTGCTCCCTTCCCCAGCAGAAGCACACAGGGCAGAGGGAACGGTGACTCCCCACAAGCCCCCTCCATAAAAGCATCCCCAATATACTAATATGATAGTTTGAAGACACACACACACACACACACACACACACTTGCAAGATATTAGTGAAAGCACGATGAAAAGAAATACAGTGGCACCTTTTTATGATGTGTTCACACCCCACCAGCCAATGTCCTGCCTCCGCCTCTCCCTGGGGTTCTTTCCTGTGGTGTTAATCTCACCTCTGCTCCACCTGGATCCTAGAACACTGCCCAGTCCCAAGCCCAGCTGGGCTTCCTTAAGTTCACTCTTAGGGG
The DNA here is from genome assembly GCF_009828535.3 of Hylobates moloch. Taxonomy (NCBI): domain Eukaryota; kingdom Metazoa; phylum Chordata; class Mammalia; order Primates; family Hylobatidae; genus Hylobates; species Hylobates moloch. Next base: position 9,624,615 of record NW_026652287.1, on the reverse strand, counting down.
CCCTGCAGCTTGAGTTCCAGGCTCTGGCCCTGAGGTCAAGGCAGTGGTGATGAGTCACAGCTGCAGGTCAGTGGAAAGTGACTGCAGCGTCAGGCCAAGCTTGGCCACTTACATGTCTGGCAAGACAGTGGCCTCAATGTACTCGTCTGAGAAGAAGAGCTATCACCTGAGCGCTCTGGAGAACTTAGCCAGAGCTTTCAGGCAGTCTGGGAGCCTACATGGAGGCGTGTAGGCTTATGTCTCATGTCCACGTTGCCTGGGAGACAAAATCCTTTTCTATTTAGAGCTGCCCCAAAATGTTCTGCACCAGCTTCTCACTGCGGAGCTTCACCTTAGCATACAGGTATGTGGACAGCCACTGTGCTGGCTCGCCCTGGACACTGCCTTCATGGGCCTGGGTCAGGTTCTTGGTCAGCAGCTCTTGCCAACTCCAGGAGGCCCAGAGCCAGGAGTGGCCTCCTGCTGCCGGACACGAAGAGGGAAAGAGCTGAGCTGCCCGGCCCTCTTCTTCTAACAAGCCCTCCTGGGTTGACAAAGAAAGGCTCTCCCTGCACTGGGTGACAATGGACACTGTCCCTGTCCTCTCCCAGGACACCCTGGGCCAGGGGCTGGGATAGCCTCAGGGCCTGGCTCTCTCCATATCCAGCCCAATCAGGGGTCCTGTGCCCAAGATCCTATCAAGATGGGTGCTACGAATCACAGAGAATGGGGACACCCTGCAGATCCCTGCAGGACTTTGCAGACCCAGGAGGTGGCAGTTCACTAAGGAAAGAATGTTTCTGAGAGTGCAAATGGTACCATTGGTCTCCTCACCCTACAAGTATTTACAAAGTGCCCTAGACAAGACCGCATCTGAAATCAGAGCTGGGCGGGAGGCAGGACCTGTGGTTTCTAAGGGCTCTCTCCACTTCCCCAGGCAATGGGCCTATGGACTCTGAAGCTGGGGTGCCCGGCCAGAACCTGAAGCCCCAGGGTGCATAGAGGCTGTAGGCTCTGGTGGTGACGGTTCATCTGAGTTACAAGCGGCTGAGCCTCCTGGGCTCCCCACCCCGACGCCCACCCCTAGTTGAGGAACAAGCCCTAGGAGGCTATGGGAGAGAAGGAGGGGAAAGCAGAGCCATCTGGCTTGTCCTGAATTATTAACCACAGAGGAGGAGGTACAGCCAAGGCCCTGGGGGAATCAGGTGCAGCTGCTCTCAGAGTTGGAGAGGGGAACTGGAACTCTTTTGCAGACCAAAGGGATCCAGAGGTTGAAATGTGACCCTCTGTGCCAGCTGGGCCCCAAGTCCCGGGGACCCCTCCTGTACACCTGACAGGTGCTACCTCCTCTCTGGGCCACTAGGCAGCAAAAAACAAACTATGCCTTCATCCCCTGACCTTTTACTCTTCAAAGTACTTACGAACCCACGTTCTTCGCTTCTTCTTTTTGGGCATTTTGTCGGAAGGATAAACCAAGGCCAGGTGAGATCAGACAATTCAGCCAAGGTTGTAGGGTGCCAGGGAGGAGGTCAGGGTGTATACTAGGTCTCTGTCTCCAATGCCACCACGGGGTCCCCTCCCCGAGAATTCCAAGTCACCCATGGCTGAGCCATGGGAAGAACACCTGCTATGTCTCTTTCTAATTTGCCTTCTGCCTCCATCCCTTTTGATTCTGGCCCTCACCAGCACTCCCTGGGTGTCAGAGACAGCCTTCTAATTGGTCTCTATGTTTCCAGTTTGGTTCCTCTGAAATCCTCCTTCTAGAAACCATTGGAGGACATCTTCCCAATGCAGATGCAACCATGTTTGCCAGCTCTCCAGAATGTCACTGGAAGCCATTGTGCTCCACCCACAACCTCTCCAGGGCCTCTCTCACTCCACCATTCTTGCTGTTCCCAACTACCTGCTGTTCCCTGCTGTCATTCTTGCTGTTCCTTGTTTGCGGTCCTCAGCTCCAAAGCCCTCAAGAGCAGCACCTGCCTCTTACACCTCGGCCCCAAGCGCTGCAGACGCTGGTAACTGTTGCCTGAGGCATTTGCTCAAGTGCTCAAGCTCACACCTGCTGGTTCTTTTGTGGAAAAAGCCCTTTCCCATGGGGTCCACCTGGAAAATTCCCGAAGTGTCTATTAAGAATCAGCTTACATAGCACTCACTCTGAGAAACCCTCCGAGACTACTCTGGGCAAAGCTGAGTGCCCAGGTGCACTGAGAGCATCTCAGCCCCAGCTCCCACCACACCCCATTCCCACTGTCTGTCCCCAAACCAAGAAGCTCAGGACAGTGCCCGCATCTGCTTCATTTCTGCATCTTCGGGGCCAAGCCCACAGCGAGGTGCTCTACAGCTCTCCATAAGTACTTAGGGGAGGCACAGCTGTGGGGGCAGAGGTCAGCATCTGGGCAGGGAGAGAACCAGGCAGGGAGAAGGCCAACCAAGGACATCACAGGCTGAAGAGCCCATGTGTTTCCAAACAGTCAGAGAGGAGGAGCTCACAAGCATGGGACCTTTTCTGGGGGCTCTTCCAAGGGCCATATGGAGAGCAGTGAGTCAACCAGCCACCTCCTGTGCAGCTCAGCCCCTGCCCCTTTCCGTAGCAGCACTGAGCCACTTAGCCTGAATTTGGTAAAAGGTCTCGGATGCAGGGCAGAGGGCCCAGAGAAGGTCAGGGAGGAACCTGCCTGGGAAGCCAGATGCCCACAAGGCTCTGTGACTTCACTTCCAGGGCTGGGTCTGTACTCTCTGCAGTCATGAGTACTGTCCCAGCTTTACCACCTTCTGGCCCTTTAGCACCTGGCCACACACACCCACTAATGCCCCCAGAAGGGTGGAGGCCCACTTCTCCCCCAGAACAAGCTTGACTGATTTGTTTTCATACCATCTGAGCTTCTCTCTTGGACAGTGGGGGGCTGGGAGCTCCACTCAGGCTGCACACAGGACTGGCTTGAGGGCCATAGAGCAGGAAATAAATGGTGAGCTTGTAACACAGCAGGGACAAGGCAGAGCCTAAGAAACGGCCCAGAGTCTGATGTATGCCTGATTCTGTGGCTATGAAACATCCAGAATAGACAAATCCATAGAGCTAGGATGCAGACAGATGGTAGCCAGGAGCTGTGGGGAGGGAGGAATGGGAAGTGACTGCTTAACAGGGACAGGGGTTCCTTTCAGGGTGATGGAAATGTGTTAGAACTAGATAAAGGTGGTGGCTCTGCACAATCTTGTAAGCATACTATATGCCACTAAATTGTGCACTTTTAACATGTTTAAGCTTACTGAATTTCACCTAAAAAGAGACGAGGAAAGAAAGGTCAGGCAGAACTCCAAGTATCAGGTTCCTTTTTTTTCTCCAAGTCCTGGTAGTGCTCCCTTTTCTGCAAGCTAGCATCCTGGCTCTTTTTATCAACCCCCAGGCCCCAAGGGCTCAGAGCACAAATCAAGGGTGAGTTTTCCGTGTTGACCTTTATTTTTTTATTTTTAACCAAAGATGCTCCAGCATACTGCAGGAGAAGGAACTTGACTGTGTCACCTCCTGGTTAAAACCCTTCAAGAATTCACCTTCGTTCACCAAAGCACCCCGAGCTCCTTGCCTTGGCACTGGAAGTCTTTGCACAGGCTGGTGAACTGACACCCTCACCCATGGGGACCCAGCCCGTCTGGGTGCCATCACCTGGGTCTCCACCTCCACCGGGAAATCCTGACCTACTGAGTTGACCTAGCTCCTGACCTAACTCAAGAGCCACCTTGGCAGTAAAGCCACCCTGACCCTGTGACAGTCCCTCTGCCAAGCCCCTAGCGTCTGACACTTCCACCCAAGGCTCACTCAGCAGCTCATCCTGCATGAATGCAGAGTGGCCTGGAGGGAAGTGACTGCACACAGGATATATAGACCCCACCACCACAAACAAACAAGCAATTCTGTCAACAAAAGAGCCAGAAGAAAACTGCATCCCTATTGGAAAGGGACGAGGAGCACAGAGGCTGCAAGGAGGGTACCAGGTCAGAGCTGGGAAGGCCCAAGGCAGGGTGGAAGGTGGAGCTCAGAGAGGGTTCCAGGGTCCCTGGGTATAGGCATGGTCCTCCTTATAGGTCACCACCTAAGGGGGCAGCAGTCCTTAAGGGTGCCAGGTTGACACAGGTGGGGTCACAAACCTCAGAAACTGAAGAACTTGCAATCCAACCCTATCATTGGGTAGATGGAAAAATTAAGGCCCAGAAAAGGGCAGAGAGTTGATCTACTCATCCTTCCACCTATGCATCCCTACTCGCATCTCCCCATGCATCCCTTCACCCATGCATCCACCTATCCATCTACCCATGTAGCTACCGAGCCATTCACTCATGCATGCATCCACTGATCCATCCACCCATGCATTCATCCACCCATGCATCCATCCACCCATACATCCATCCATCATCTACATAGGGCAGGGCTGGGACTGGAGCCCAGAGCCTCTGCCTCTAAACCAAAGTTCTTCACAACAGGTCACAGTTGACTTCTTTACACTCATGGCAGCTCTGAGAAACTTTCTGACCCCTTAAGGGGTATACAGGAAGAAAGGCCCTGCTAGTGGAATGGGGGAAGGATATCAGGGCTCATGACAAGGCATGGTCTATGCAGGGTGCCTGCCCTAAGGCCAATCCTCATCAACAGCTCTGTGAGGGCAGCCAACCCTAAGCCCACTCTGCAGATGAGGAAACAGGAAACAAGCTCTGGAGAGGTCTGCTGACGTGCCTACCATCCAAGGATGGTTAACCACTACAGCCATAACCCTGTCCCAGATCTCTCCACTGTCCAAGAGCAGGCCCTCTCACTGCACTACAGCACGTCAGGCAGGGCTTGGGCAGGGTGGATAGGAGGCGTCCCAGTGGGCAAGAAGCTTCTCAGACCAAAGGCTTCTGAGCCAGGGTCAATGTGGTGGATGGTGGGAGTCACTGGTCATCACAAGATGATGCGTCTCACACGAAATGGGAAAGAACTTGTACACTGGGGAGTCAGAAAAAGGAGGAAGCCTGGGGCTTTCAGGCCCTGACAAAGCTCCTGCATCCAAGGGAGCTTCTGAAGGTTGTGGGGGGAAGGTGGCTGCTAGCAGGGTCTCTAAGAACAGCTGCCGACAGAGTTTGGACAAAGTTATGCCATCTCCCTGTGTGCCAGTGGCTTCAGAGAGTTCTGGAGGAAAGACCCAAGAGCTGGAGCAGCTATGAGTGCTGGCTGCTGGGAAGAGATGGAGTTGGGTGTGGAGGAAGGCACAGGTGTTCTAACAAAGGGACTCTCTGAGAAGCAGGAACTACGGTGTAGAGGTAGGCGGTAGGTTCCTAGGGAGGCCCTGCAGCAACGGAGGTGCCCCTGCTCCTCCTCCTCCTCCTCCTCCCTGCCAAGTACAGCAGCCTGGCTTGCATCTGTCTGCTCCCCTCCGGTGCACCTGGGACCCTGATGCTTGCTGCCTCCCATTTCAACAAATCCAGGGAGACAGGTTCCTGAGTCCCCAGACTCCCTCCCAGACAGGCAGCCAGGTGGAAGGGAAAGTTTGGGGTCCAGCGCCTGCACTTCTCATCTCTCCATCCTTAGATCTGATACTTGCAACTGAGCCTTGGTTTACTCATCTGTAAAGGGAGGTGGTAATACATCCAGTGAGAGGGTTAGGCAGTATGGAGAACACTATGCCTGGCAACCAAGATGTGTTCTATCACCCACAGGAATACTAAAAATATCTAGCCGCTGGGCACTGCTGCTGGCTGTGGGGCTGGGGGAATCCTGGAGGCACCTGTGGACAGCATTGCCCACTTAGCTCCAGGAATCCCAGGGAAGGGACACTAAGGGGGACGGGGCAGGGGCAGAGGCTGTTTACAACCAGCAAAAAAAAGGTACAGCACTCTTGCTCTTGGGGCTAGATGTATCTAGGACTCCAGAATATCCTGAACTTTAGACAGGTAAAGCTGCATATCTCAGCAGCATCCAATAAACAAATACGCTGAACTCTCTGCAGTGAAAGATGTGAATATAGAATACATAAAGGCTATAAATAGCCTCACTTGGACTATAAATAGCCTCACCTCAGTTCAGGCAAAATTTTGCTGCCAAATGAGTTACAAAAAAGTGTCTGGTTTTCAGTGTGCTGGATTTTGGAATTGAGGATAAGGAATTGTGGATCTGCACATCAATGTTTTCACCACATATCGGTGTGAACCAACTGCACATCACCCCTGCTTCATCCCACTACCAATGCAGGACAGATGAGGGGTTACATGTGCTCTGCCTCTAAAACTCACCAGGCCCTGTGACCTTGGGGAACATAGTCCAAAGAGATGAGTCACATACGAAAGCAAATGTGCACACACACACAAACAGCAATGCCTATAAATATATTTATAACACAGGCCTGCGGGCACATAGATCCACAAGGACGCAGAGCCCAGCTCTGCTGATGGAACCTGTGTTGCCCCAGGGCCCACTGACCCCTGCTCAGGGCAAGGCCTGTGATTCCAGGCCTGTGCCTGGGCAAGCAAGGGTAGGCAGGAGTGAGGAACATGGCAGGGCTTGGTGGTTGAGAGCTTCCTCATCTCTGCAGTGTGGAGGAGGGGCAGGTATGCCAGGCAGACCTGGCTCTGGTACCAGCACTGCCACTGCCCAGCCAGTGGCCTTAGATAGGTGGCCTTGCGCAGGTGGCCTGCGCCCCTGGCTGGGCTGCATTTCTTCACCTGCAAAGTCTGAGTGATACAGGCCTCTTGGGCTTGGTGAGGGGCACACAGGAGCCCCCAGGGCTTGGCACACAGCTGGTGCTTAGGAAGTGCTTGCTGACTCTGTTCTGTGACATTGCTTAAATGCATAATATTTAAAAGAGGGGGCTAGGCCGGGCGCGGTGGCTCACGCCTGTAATCCCAGCACTTTGGGAGGCCGAGGCGGGCAGATCACGAGGTCAGGAGATCGAGACCATCCTGGCTAACACGGTGAAACCCCGTCTCTACTAAAAACACAAAAAATTAGCTGGGCGAGGTGGCGGGCGCCTGTAGTCCCAGCTACGTGGGAGGCTGAGGCAGGAGAATGGCGTGAACCCCGGGGGGCGGAGCCTGCAGTGAGCCGAGATCGCGCCACTGCACTCCAGCCTGGGTGAAAGAGTGAGACTCCTTCTCAAAAAAAAAAAAAAAAAAAAGAGGAGGCTAAAATAAGTGGCCCCTTCAGTCCCAGAAACGTCTCCCTCTCCCCTAGGGCTCTCTTTTGAGGCAGAGCCCCTTGTGGGTCTCTGTCCCATACCAGGGCTCTCTCGTCAGAATGCACATGAGACCTACTGGATGCTCTGGCTGCCAAGAGCAGCCCCCAAGAGACCAGGCTCCAGGTCTGGAGGGAAAAGCCTAGAGCAGGGACCCCTGGAGGAGGGGTCACAGCATTGCAGGCAGAACTCAGGCTTTGACGTCAGAACGGTGCTCTGATCACAGCTCCATCCCTCACTTGGTCTTAAGGAAGTTACTTAAACTCTCTGAGCCTTAGTTCTTCATTTTATAAGACTAGGTCCAATACCACACACACCTCATAGGGTAGTAAGGGGAATAATTACAGACAATGAATGTAAAGCACCCAGCACACAACACCCAAGCAACAGCAGCAGCTGCTATTATTACTATAATGATGATGGTGATGGTGATGCTGGGGATCAGCCCTGCTAAAGAACTGTATCCCCACACTCAAAATAGTCAGGACTAGGAGAAACAACTCATTGATATCATTTTGTCACTATGCATTATTGCCAGCCTTCCCAGGGTTGGGACCGTTGCTCACTGTTTTGACCCTCCCAGCAACGCTGCCAGCAGGCAGACAGGCGCACTTTCCCCATTCCAAATTGGAAAATGGAAGCCAAGAGAGCGACAGGGACTTGGTCAAGGTCGTCGGGCAAGTCAGTAGCAGGGAAGGGATGAGAACTCCTCATTCTGGGCCCAGGGTGACACCAAACCAATCCCAACCAGCACCCCAAGGCCTGCAGCCCACAGGAGCCTCTCAGCCACCACGGGGCACAGGTATGTGCAGGAGCGTCAAGACCTGGGCTGGGGGGTGGCACAGTGCAGGGGAGCTGAGGGGAGTAGGGAACCGAGTCATCTTTCAACTGGCCCAAGCCCATCGCGCACAGTCTGGCTCCTCTATCTTTGGCGGGGAGCCTGGGGCTATTTCGGGAAGCTCTGCACACAGCCCGCCACTTCCCTGCCAGGCTGACTGGGTCAAAAACAAAACAAGCCCAGCAACATCCCTGTGTCAACAGGGTGGGAAGTGAGGAGGCACTGAACAGCCCCAAATCCAACAGGGAAGGTTGTGGGGGTAAGCACAACACCCTCACCCTGCAAAAAAAAGCTAGTGGGAAACAAACAACACAATGAATCAGAAGCAGCAGGACACAGGGAGTGACTAGCTCTGGGGCCAGACCACGTTCACATTCAAGCCTTGTCTTTGAGCAAGTCCTTTACCTGCTCCAGGCCTCAGTGTACCCATTTGTGGACCACCACCCACCTTGGAGGATTGAGTGGGATTAAATGAGGTGACAGTGAGGCACTGGGCACCTGAGATGTCCTCCTGGGCCTGCCATGCCCTGCTCACCCTTCAGAGCCTTGCTCAGAGTCTCCCAGTGGGACAGCTGAGCTACAGCCCCCATTCTGCAGGCACTTGCCACAGCAGCTGGAGGCCCCTGGACGGCTGCACAAGGCCCTGTCCATCCTTGTGTAACTGCAGTGCTGAGCCTGGAGCAGCTGCCTCATCGGTCTGTGAGGTCAAGCTCAAGGGGCCACCCAGAAGGCTTTCCGAGAGCATCCACAAAACCAGAGGAAAGGGTGAAGAGGTCCCTGATGGCATCCAGGGTTCCCCATAGCCCTCCAGTCACTGTCATGGGGCAGGCAGCAGGACTCAGCTCATCCCTAGCTGCTGCTTTGCAGGGGCAGCGTGAGAGCCACCTGGTGCCAGGGACAGCGCACAGGGCTCTGCCCAGAGCAGGTGCACAGCAGACACTGGAGACGGAGTCAATGGGGAACCAACGGGGCTGGCAGGAGAGGCAGGAGGATGCAGGACAGGAACAACCATTTATGGGGCATTTCCAAGGCACCAGGCTCTGTGGGAGCAGCTGACACACCTTGTACCAGCAGATTATGTCTTTTTGACGGGTAAAAGCAAGGGGCCCAGAAAAGGGAAAGGATTTTGGCAAGTTGGTGTGAGACTTGCAGGAGGCCAGCAGGCTCAGAAGGGCTGTTCATTTTAAATGATTAATTGTATGTAAAGCCTGTGGGTGTGAGGATGAGGAGGCAGCTCCCCAACAGGCACCTTGGGCTGGCCTGGGAGCCTTAGGGGACATCATCCCCAAGGTGGTCTGTTGGTTCTCTCAGAGCAGGAGGATGGGAAGGAATGGATGGTGGTCAGGCAGCCACAGGGGCACTGGTACTGGCGACACTCAGCACTTCCTGCATTCAGAGGCACCCTCTGTCATCCTGGACAGCAGAGACTTCTAGAAGTCAGATGCAGGAAGTGCTTCCCAGAGCAAGATTGTCTTTCATTAGCCGCTGGAGACATGGGGCAGAGACTTGCCCAAGGTCTGCAGCAGGCCTAAGCCTTGTCCCTTGTTGTATCCAGCCCTGTGTGTGTGTGTGTGTGTGTGTGTGTGTGTGTGTAGACCAGTGTCACCTTCACAGCTGAGGTGTCAGTGCGTCTCATCTGCCATGGGCCAGGGAAAGGAGATGAAAGCTCTTGCAGGTGCCAAGTGTTGAGATGGCCACTCCACCATGTGCCCAGTGATGTATCCGAGAGGAGCTCAGGGAGCCAGGGCTGGACGCAGGCAGACAGCCTGGTCAGGAAGGAGGCCAAGTGTCAAGATCGAGCGAGGGGAGGGCCTGACGAGGGGTAGAGAAGACCCAGCTGGGAAACACATGGAGTGGGCTGGTGCAGACAGGGGCAGAGGGTGAGGGGCCGTCACTGTAGATGCCCTAAGCATTGTGGGTACTCCCCACAACCCGCAAACTCATGAGCCAGCCAGGAACAAAAACAGGGGTCTGGCTATGTATGCCACCATCATCTCCACTGCCTTTGTGGAGTGAGTCCCTGACCTCACTCCACAGCTGTTGGGGGTGGGGGCATGAACCTCTGAGACAAGCACAGACTGAGAGCTGGGAGACAGACAGACTCCTCTCTGCAATGCCCACCCTGTGAGAGGGGCTTAACCACCCCCTGGGATGGGCTACAAGGTATTGCTATTATAGAAAGTTCCTATACTGAACTGAGTTTGCCCCCCTGGGACTCAACCTGGGGTCTTGATTGACTTTTTGGAGCCACATGCAGCCTTTCTCCTCCAGGACACCTTAAAATACGTGTCTGACTAGTACACCCTCTCCACAGTGGCTGCCCACTGGGCCCCCTCCACTGCTCTGGGCTCTCTGATTCTACTCATGGAGGCAAAGTCGCCCTTGCCGATGACAGGGCCTGAGGCTGCTAAAAGCCCTGGGTGTGTTTCCTGGAACCCGCTGCCAGGCCACACTCCTTGGCCAGTGCAGTAGGTTTGCCCTTTATCTGGTGACATTCTGCCTGCTGGGTGCAAGGGGTTGAATAGTGCAGCCCTCTCCCCAAATTTACATCTAACTAGAGCCTCAGAATGTGACCTTATTTGGAAATAGGGTATTTGTGGATACGATTAGTGAAGGATTTCTAGATGAAATCATACTGGATTGAGGATGGGCTCAAAACCCAATGACTGGTGTTCTTATAAGGAGAGAGTCTATAGCCATGGCCATGCATGGTGGCTCACGCCTGTAATCCCAGCACTTTGGGAACCAAGGTGGGTGGAACACCTGAGGTCAGGAGTTCGAGACCAGCATGGGCAACATGGTGAAACCCCGTCTCTACCAAAAATACAAAAGTTAGCTGGACATGGTGGCACATGCCTGTAATCCCAGCTACTCGGGAGGCTGAGGCAGGAGAATTGCTTGAACCCAGGAGGCAGAGGTTGCAGTGAGCCGAGATAGTGCCACTGCACTCCAGCCTGGGAGACAAGAGCGAAACTCCATCTCATACACACACACACACACACACAAAAGTAAAAAAGAAAAGAAGAAAAGGAGAGGACACAGGAGACACAGAGGAGAAGGCCATGTGAAGGCAGAGGCAGAGACTGCAGTGATGCAGCCACAAGCCAGGGAACACTTGGGGCCACCAGAAGCTGCAAGAGGCAAGGAAGGATTCTCCTTGGAGCTTTCAGAGGGAGTGTGGCCCTGCTGACACCTTGATCTGAGACTTCTGGCCTCCAGAACTGTGAGAGAATAAATTTCTGCTGTTTAGGCCATGCAGTTTGTGGTCATTTGTGACGGCAGCTCCAGGAAACTAGTATATTGGGTTTGTGGCATTGGGAAACAGGACATACTCTGAGCTGACCACATATAGGTCAGCTAGTGTCCCCTGCTCCGGGCACCCTGCAGGAGAACAGCCAATGGGTCTCCTGGCTGGGAGTGAGAGGTGACAGCATGCTGGCAGTCCTCACAGCCCTCGCTTGCTCTCAGCGCCTCCTCTGCCTGGGCTCCCACTTTGGCGGCACTTGAGGAGCCCTTCAGCCCACCGCTGCACTGTGGGAGCCCCTTTCTGGGCTGGCCAAGGTGGGAGCCAGCTCCCTCGGCTTGCGGGGAGGTGTGGAGGGAGAGGCACGAGTGGGAACCGGGGCTGCGCGAGGCACTTGAGGGCCAGCTGGAGTTCCGGGTGGGCGTGGCCTTGGCGGGCCCTGCACTCAGAGCAGCCGGCAGGCCCTGCCGGCCCCGGGCAATGAGGGGCTTGGCACCCGGGCCAGCGGCTGTGGAGGGTGTACTGGGTCCCCCAGCAGTGCCAGCCCACCGGCACTGCACTCGATTTCTCACCGGGCCTTAGCTGCCTTCCCATGAGGCAGGGCTCGGGACCTGCAGCCCGCCATGCCTGAGCCTCCCACCCCCTCCATGTGCTCCTGTGCGGCCTGAGCCTCCCCAACAAGCGCCACCCCCTGCTCCACGGCGCCCAGTCCCATCGACCACCCAAGGGCTGAGGAGTGCAAGCGCACAGCGCGGGACTGGCAGGCAGCTCCACCTGCAGCCTCAGTGCGGGATCCACTGGGTGAAGCCAGCTGGGCTCCTGAGTCTGGTGGAGATGTGGAGAACCTTTATGTCTAGCTCAGGGATTGTAAATACACCAATCAGCACCCGGTGTCTAGCTCAGGGTCTGTGAATGCACGAATTGACACTCTGCATCTAGCTACTCTGGTGGGGCCTTGGAGAACCTTTATGTCTAGCTCAAGGATTGTAAATACACCAATCAGCACTCTGTATCTAGCTCAAGGTTTGCAAACACACCAATCAGCACCCTGTGTCTAGCTCAGGGTTTGTGAGTGCACCAATCAACACTCTGTATCTAGCTGCTCTGGTGGGACCTCGGAAAACTTTTATGTCTAGCTCAGGGATTGTAAATACACCAATCAGCACTCCGTATCTAGCTCAAGGTTTGTAAACACACCAATCAGCACCCTGTGTCTAGCTGAGGGTCTGTGAATGCACCAATTGACACTCTGTATCTAGCTGCTCTGGTGGGGCCTTGGAGAACCTTTATGTCTAGCTCAAGGATTGTAAATACACCAATCGGCACTCTGTATCTAGCTCAAGGTTTACAAACACACCAATCAGCACCCTGTATCTAGCTCAGGGTTTGTGAGTGCACCAATCAACACTCTGTATCTAGCTGCTCTGGTGGGGCCTTGGAGAACCTTTGTGTCCATACTCTGTATCTAACTGATCTGACGGGGACATGGAGAACCTTTATGTCTAGCTCAGGGATTGTAAATGCACCAATCCGCGCCCTGTCAAAACAGACCACTCGGCTCTACCAATCAGCAGGATGTGGGTGGGGCCAGATAGAATAAAAGCAGGCTGCCTGAGCCAGCAGTGGCAACCCGCTCGGGTCCCCTTCCACACTGTGGAAGCTTTGTTCTTTCGCTCTTTGCAGTAAATCTTGCTACTGCTCACTCTTTGGGTCCAGACTGCATTTATGAGCTGTAACACTCACCGCGAAGGTCTGCAGCTTCACTCCTGAAGCCAGCGAGACCACAAGCCCACCGGGAGGAACGAACAACTCCAGATGCGCCGCCTTAAGAGCTGTAACACTCACCATGAAGGTCTGCAGCTTCACTCCTGAGCCAGCGAGACCACGAACCCACCAGAAGGAAGAAACTCTGAACACATCTGAACATCAGAAGGAACAAACTCCGGACACGCCGCCTTTAAGAACTGTTAACACTCACCGTGAGGGTCTGCGGCTTCATTCTTGAAGTCAGTGAGACCAAGAACCCACCAATTCCGGACACAGGAGGGTGACACTAGCATCTGGGCAGGACTGAGCCATCCTGTCACCAGGCTGTTAGCAGGGCTGCAGCCCAACTAGCTCAGGGCATGCGAGGAGCCAATGGTGAGAAGCCTGTCTGCATCCAGGCTCTTAAGACACTTGAGGGGAAGTAGTCATGTGGCTCAAAGTGCACTGGCCTCCCCCTGCCCAGCCTCTCCACTTTCTCCACCTCCCCACATGGTACCTGAACAGCTTTTTCTAGGCCCCCACGTCAGGTCAGGCCAGCTCAGCTTTGCTAAAAATCCACGGGCACAGCCGGGCGCGGTGGCTCATGCCTGTAATCCCAGCACTTTGGGAAGCCAAGGCAGGCGGATCATGAGGTCAGGAGATCGAGACCATCCTGGCTAACACAGTGAAACCCCGTCTCTACTAGAAATATAAAAAATTAGCCGGGCGCGGTGGCTACTTGGGAGGCTGAGGCAGGAGAATGGCGTGAACCTGGGAGGCGGAGCTTGCAGTGAGCCAAGATTGCATCACTGCACTCCAGCATAGGCGACAGAGCAAGACTCCATCTCCAAAAAATAATAATAATAAATAAATAAGTAAAAATAATCCTTGGGCACACCAGCCCTAAGCAGACAGCCTTACGAACTAACGCAGGGACTGCAGGTCTTTCTAATCAGAAATGCTTGAAGCGAGATCTGAGAAATACTTAACAGCCCCCTATCCCCAAGGGGCTCAGCATCCCCTACCTGTCTCCACTTTTGGAGACACTCCCATAATGGGGAGCTGAGGGAGTTGGCCAAGACTTTTGGAAGCTTTAGGACTAAGAACAAGGGTTTCTCTGAGATTCTGCAGAGTTTGGAATCTCAGAGAGCTCCAGCACTTGCGAACCCCAGGCACCTCCACCATCCCAACACCATAGGCTCTGCCCACTTCAAGGGACATGGTCAGGACCATTGTAGGACTGATAATGTCAGAGCCAAGATGGTTAAGTCCAGCTTTTCTCAAACTGAAGTACAGGGATGAGCTGCTTTAGAAACACCCAGTGAGCTTGTTTAAAATGCAGATTCCAGGGCCAGGTACAGTGGCTCACACCTATAATCCCAGCACTTTGGAAAGCTGAGGTGGGAGGATTGCTTGAGACCAGGAGTTTGAGACTAGCCTGGGCAACATGGTGAGACCCCATCTATACAAAAAAATTAAAAATCAGCCAGAAGTGGTGGATTGTGCCTGTAGAACCAGCTACTCAGGGGATTGAGGCAGGAGGATGGCTTGAGCCCAGGAGGCTGCAGTGAGCTATGATTGCACCACTGCACTCCAGCCTGGACAACAGAGTAAGACCCACTCTCTAAAAAAAAAAAAAAAAAAAAAAAAAAAAAAGGAAAAAAATGCAGATTCCCAGACCTGCTAAATCAGAACCTCTGTGTGAGAGGCCCCAAAACCTGCGTTTTAAACACATCTCCTGAGGTTATCAGGAAGCGCTCCAGAGAATGAAACACGGGGCCTGGTACAATCTCCCCTGCAGACAGATGGAGAGACTGGAGACAGGACAGGGATTGCTGCAGGCCACGTAGCAAAGCCAAGGCCAGAGTCCACACCTCTCCTGGGCTTGCTGGGGTCCCTATAGGCCTGGAATCAGATGGCCAGAGTCCTCTGTGCTCAAAGAGCCCTTCCCCCAGGTGAAGCTTCCTCGCCTTCCAGGCCCCCTGGAAGCCTTCCCAAGCCCCGTGGGCTGAGTCAGCCCCCCGGGCACCTTGCGCCCACTTTCCTTTCGGCATTTATCAGACTGTACTGTAGCCGCATGTTTGCTTTGGAGCTCAGGGCCCGAGCCTTGTTCAAAGTTGTGTCCCCAGGGCTCGGCCACAGCAGTTGCTTAATAAAAGTAGGTACCCAGCAAATATTTGTTAGATAAAAGATTTTAATTCCAAACTCTGTCCCAGAACAGTTGTCTGACCTTGAGCAGGTGACCCAACTTCCAGGCCCCTTCCTGGAACAGATTCTCGTCCATCTGCCCTGACTGTTTCCCAAGGTGACAGTGAAAAGCCAGATGCAATGCACTCAGGAAGCTGCCCAGCAGTGGGGCTCTGCACCCGGGGCTCACATGACAAGCAGGGGCTCACTGAGTGACTGGCAAGGAGCTAAGAGTCCCCAGGGTGGCAAGACTCAGCCAGGAGAGTCTGCTGGTAGATACAGCCCAGGGACAGACGAGTCCAGAGGTTCTACGAGCCTTGAGCCTAGGGCAAGAGGTCACCATGCCCTGGCCCCTAGCCCAGCTCTGTTCACTACTCTTGGGGCTTAAATCATGCCCTAAGCCCATGTCCACTGTGGGGAGCAGGACTGGGCCCTGAAAGCTATCAGACTGCAAACAGATCACATCAAGTGGTGGTAACAAGGGCCTGGGAGCTGGAGCAGGTCCCTGGCCTGTGTGGGCCTTAGTATCCCAGCTGTAGTGAAGGGGTTTGAGCTGGACCATATCCAAGGGCCCCAGGACCGTGTGGGCAATGGCACCGCTGTCGCAGCTGCTGTCATCAGCACCCTCAGGGCCTCGTGGCAGGCATTCATGTTGGTGTGGGCATCAGGGAAGGTCTGTCCCACTGGACAGAGGCCTCCTAGAACACCCAGGCCGGGCAGCCCAGAGGAACGTGACACGCGCTGAGTCTGGGAAGCAGGCGTCGTCCCCCCTCCCAGCTCCACTGGCTGCCCTGAGGAGCAGAGATGCCCATGGGATGGGCTCCCTATGGGACAGGACGCTCCTCGGTGTGCCACTTCCTCAAGCCAGGCAGTAACAGCTTACACAGGCCAGGTCTCTTCCAAGGAGGAGCTGGGGAGCTTAGGCCTGCCCCCCATGCCTTCTAAATAACCCCACAGGACCAACCAGTTCTTCAGACCAGGCTAGTTGTGGGGGCAGCCCTAAGGGCCCCGCATCAACGTGCCCCT
This sequence comes from Hylobates moloch, assembly GCF_009828535.3. Classification (NCBI taxonomy): domain Eukaryota; kingdom Metazoa; phylum Chordata; class Mammalia; order Primates; family Hylobatidae; genus Hylobates; species Hylobates moloch. Next base: position 9,608,396 of record NW_026652287.1, on the reverse strand, counting down.
TCGTGCATCTGCCCAACCCAGAGAATGCCGTGACGTGTGACTCATGTTGGGGCCACATGGAAGGGATATCACCGAGTCATCAGCTCAGCCCTTCCTAGCTGCAAACGGGGGGATGCAGGAAAAGAGGCCAGCAGAGAGAGGGAGTTGAACTCCGTTCTGCCTCCAGGAGCCTATCCAGCTGGCCCAGCTCAGTGTGATTCCAGGTGACTCAGGAAAGCTGCCCTGGGTCTGTCTGAGTCAGTGTCCCCATCTATCAGGTCCGACCTGGGATCCTCGAGTGTCCACTGTTGCTTGGGAGGGAGCAACAGGCTGAACTCTTGAGTAGGGTGGGCAGAGGGCTGCAGGCAGCAGAGGGGGACAGGCATGCCGGCTCTTCTCTAAGTTGAACCTGCCAGCTGGTGTCTTAAGCATAACTTCCAGCCCCTGCTCTTTCTGGGTCCAGGGAAGGCCCCTCCTTGGCACTGCAGCCATACCCAAGTTCCAGCCATGAAATATGGAGCTGCTCATCTTTTCCCTGTGCTCCCCATGATCCACACTGCTGACCACATGTTGTGTTTCCTAGGGTGGAGGACAGCCAGAGAGAGACCCGCGGGCTGGATAACTCTGCTGCCCACCTTCCCCTGAAGGCAAGCTCAGTCCAGGGAGTGGCTCTGGATTCAGGTGGCTGGCAGGGCACAAACGGCTAGATGATCACACCTCCTGACAGAAAGCTCTGCTGGCTAAGACACCGCACTGGCTCTCCAAACATTTGGGAGCATGAAAAGCAGTGGTTGGCCTGGCCCTGATCCTAGGACAGCCTCTGGTACAGAGCAATCTGACACTGGAGGAGAGCCCTGCAAGACGATCATCCGCTTCACACACTCCTGTGACGAGGCAGCCAAGAAGCATGGAATCTTGAATTCTCGCACAACGCCCATGGGGGGACCATCACTCCCATTCCACACAGTAGGAAACTGAGGTGCAATGGGATTAGGCAGCTTCTGTGGATTACACAGCCAGGACTCAAACCCGAGCCTATATGACTACGAAGTTTTACTCTTCCTACCAGCTTAGGAAGGTCCTAGAGCAGCCCAGTCCCGATCCTTTCCATCTCAGGAACCTAGAGTCCTGGAAAGGGGACTTCAGCCATGCAATTAGCACAGGCCCAGCAGGCAAATGAAGTCAGGCAGAAGGAGTGTTTTAAATTTACCCATTCCCCATTCCCTGTCTGCACAGGCTTGACAAACCTGTTCACAGCCACAGGCTGTGATAATGGTGTGCCCACGCCTAGAAAGCTGTGAAGTGCTTTACAAGGGCACAGGGTGACAGGAAAAGTGAGGACGCTGGCATGAAACAAAGTGCTGGGCACACACCATCCATTTGTCCTTCCCATTCTCCTGAGGGCACCCATCGCTAACTCTGCTGTGCACACCAGGAAACTGAGGCTCCGAGAGGTCAATGGAATTCTCCAAGATCTTATAATTAGGCTGATGGCAGACAGGGGACAGGGACAAGGTCTTCTAACTTGCATTCTCTCCTCCCCTCCAGCCCCTGAGCATAGTCTTCCTTAGAGAAAGGTGATGAGGACTTGATGAGGAAAATTCCTCTCACTATGGCAACAAGGTGGGGAAACTGAGGCACAAAGTAGACAGCAAGTTAAGGCTGGCAATTGTCCCCCTCCTGTCTTCTCCCAAGACACACCTACCATTTGCAGAGTGACAGAGCATGTTCAAGTCCCTCATTCATTCATTCCCACCAAACTTGGCTTTGTCAGGGAGACAGTCAGGTCTCAGAGAGGTCCACTGGGGCAGAGCTGGGACCCCAGACTCTCGGACTCCAGGTCTAGTGCTCCCTGTCAACAGCTGCTCAAGGTTTTGAGGTTAAACATTCATCTGAAAGGGGCTTTCAGGATGCCGACGGTAGCAGAGAGGGCCACAAAGCTGACCTACTGGGTAAACCTGCAACTAAACGTTGGACCAAACAAAACCAGCACCCAGTCAGGAAACCATCATAAGATACAACTTTCCCTCACCTGGAGGTCTGGAAGAGGAGGCTGTGGCCACCAGGCAAGGGCCCTGGGGAAGTCATCCAAGCCAGAATCCGGAGCCCCAACAGGGATCAGGGAAGGAGCCTGACTTCCGAGGCCTGGTGTTTAGGGAGAGCCCTGCCTCTTCAGAGTTTGGCTGGTGTGATTCCATTGCCTGGCCCCCTCCCCAGAGCTTCCTATCCCCTTCAGGGATGGCCAGCTGTCTCCAGCTTCCATGAGGATGGAGCTTCCGTTTTATTCACTTGGCTTCTCATGGGTCGTTAAGGTACACACCCTCTGCTGTTTGTTACATCAGTATTCTGTCAACCTCTTAGGAAGAGCTCTTAAATGAATGAATCTTTTTTTTTCTATATTTCATTTTCATATAGTCTCTAAGCTACGGAAAAATTGCAAAACTAACATAAGAACTCCCCTCTACGCTCTACCCAAAAGCAGCAATTGCTTCCCTTTCGTTCCATCTGCCTTGCATCTGTGCCCCTCCTGCTCTCTGTGTGCATCTCTGGGCATAAACGTTCCTGACCCATTGAAGAGTAAGTTATGGGAATGCCTTGTCTCTAACAACAGCCTACCATTCGCCACTGCCTACACAGGTGGTTCATCTCCACGCACGTCACACCTGTTCTCTGTGGTGAGACACATGAAGTAGACAGTGTTATCTCTATGTTACAGGTGAAGAAACTGAGGCACATATCTCCTCATGTGCAGTGCTGCTCCTACTACCCTGAGCCACCAATGCTGAAATCCTCAGCCTAAAACACATAGACCCCACGATGCAGACTGTCTTTCTGATGATATATGATGTAGCAATTTTTAAAAGAAAGGGAGCCACTCTGCTCCTATAGCAGAATAACAGTGGATCAGGATCAGAGTGACCTGGATTTTCCACAGTGTAGAGTGGCCTCATGTACTCTGGGTGGAAGCCCTGGGGCAAGTGAGTGGTAGGGCAGATGCAGGGGGCTCTCCTCCAGCTCAGCCCCAGGCTGCCTGCTCCTTCCTCTCTCTAATTCCTTCCTTTTCTCTTCTCAGACAACTAAGGTGGGTGGCCGTGGAGTGCAGGGAGAGTGAGCACCCCCCAGCTCTCCTCACCCAACCTCCTCGGCCTCCTCCCACACTGGGCACCCACTGAAGGACAAGGGCTGAATATAGTCTTCAGGCCAAGAGCCCAGCAGCCATGCCCGGTGCAGAGCAAGTTGCATGTAGAACTAATGAGTGAGGGAGAGGGAGGGAGGGAGTGAAGGAGTGAAAGAGCCAGGGATCCAAGTTCTGGTTCTGCCTTCACAGGCAGGCTACTCAACCCTCTGAGACTCCGTCTGCTTATCTGTAAAATGGGAGCAACGCCAAGTACTTCCAGGGTGGCTGCAAACTGTTAAATCACATGAGACTTGGGAAAGTGTCTATGAAGTGGATTTAAGATCCCAGTGCAGACATGGGTTAAGGAGTTTGCTGAGCCCTGCTCTGGGAATTGAAGCAGAAAACAGGGAGAAACAGAATGCAGAAAGTTAAAGATGCCCAAATACAAATGCCACACTCACACTCACTGCACACACTCTCACATACCTCATAGGCACACACAGGCACATATACATGCCACACACATGCGCACACACACCTCACACACACAACATACCACACATGCACATATAAATACACACATGTCCATATGCACACACCATACACACTCACATATACACCCCCCCGACATGCACACACCACACACGCATATGCAAACACATCACACACCTCACATGGACACACACATGCCTACACATCTACACATACACCCACCCCCCCCCACACACACACACACAAACACACACACGGCCTTACAGCTCAGCACACCTTAAGCTTATCAGTCTCTGATGAATCCCTTCCCTTCGGGCTAGAGGCCCTCAGAAGCCCTGGACAGAAATCCAGCACCCAGAGGCTCCCCTGCAGACACAAACATGCCAATCTCTGTAACACACCAGACCATGCAACAGAGCACCAGGGAGGAAAAGAGGGAACAGAGGCAGCTCTTTCCAGAAGTGGACAGGGACAGTTGTCTCACTCAGGTGAGACACTGAGCTGTAAAGCAGTGCATAAAAAGGACAGCTGTCTGATCTTACCAATCCTGGGAACCGTTTACATGGGATCATGTTAGCATGAGAAGAATGCCAAATGGTAGGTACACCCCTGCTAGCAGGCAGGGAAAACATATTTGTGTGTGTGTGCATGTGGGTGTGAGCTTGTGAGTTGCATGTGTGTGCCTGCATGGCATGTGCACATGTATTTGTGTGAGTGTGCATGTGGGGAGACTGTGTGTGTATCTGCAAGCATATGTGCATTTGTGTATGTGCACATGTGGGCAAGGGCATGTATGTGCATGTATAAGTACGTGTGTGTTCAGGAAACTCACAAGAGAGACTGGGGAAGAGTTTAATGTTCATGAGCTTCTCTCTTCCTGCAGTTTAAGTCATCATGCAACACCACCAACAGACTTTTTCAAAGCTAGGCACGGGCTGGGCGGGGGCCAAGGCAGATGTTCTGAGTCCCAGAATCTCTGACCCACATCAGAGCGGCCTGTCCTGCCCAGCACAGCCTGGGTGGTGGACTCCACCATGCTGCAAGCCAGGCCAGGGAAAAATAAATCAGACTTTCTCCTGGGAGCTTCACTGGCTTCGTGAGATCTGTCTGAACCACCGGGCTTCCCACCACACCCTTCCCTGAATCCCAGGGCTCCTGTCAAATTAAAGAAAGAACCACTCACCGCCTGAAAGCCAGCCAATGCGATGATTATTCCAATTTTCCTGGAATGAGCTTTCCACACTTTCACAGGCTGGAGCCATCGGCAGCCCAGGCTCCCACCTCTCCAAGCTGCTCTCACGCCCCCTGCGGCTCCTTTCAAGTCAAGTCACCACTCCGTGAAGTTACACTTTAGAGCAGCCGCTCAGAAAGGACACAGGAGGGCGGAGAGGCTGGGGCAGAGCACTCACGATCTACCTCAGGCAAATGCAGCCAGGCTGGAGGAGCTGGCCTCTCTCCTCAAAAGCCAGCTTGGCTCTGGCTGTTCTTTTGACTTTTGGGCTTGGTAACTGAACACACACTTGCATTGCCCTGAGCTCACATGAAAGCCCTCAGGGCAGAGGAAGCCCAGCTGCAACGGCAGGGCCGGGTGCCTCCCATAGAGGCTGAGAGCAGAGATGAGGATCGGGTGCTGCCACTCATGGGCTGGCCTTTAAGGTGTCACATCAGATTTTCCGCTCGCTAGCAAACCAAAACCAAACCAAACAAAACTAGCACATGGCCTCCCCGCCCATCACATAACTCGTAAACCCATCAGAATTCCCAGCAACCAACCAGAATCCAGATGCCTGTAATGTCGTTAAGAAGCCTGTACACCGCCCAGATGCCAGGAGGGTCTGGGTGATTCTCCAGCCCCAAAGCAGAGGAAGAAACAGCACAGACCTGTGCAGACACAAAAGCATTCCTCTCATCCTGCCCAGTCGTAACCTATCTGATTGCTCAAAGAGAAGCACCAAGAATTGAGGGTCTCTGGGGGCTCAAAGGCAGTTTTAAAGAAACAGGGCTTTGGGGAGATAAACATAGTTTAAAGATGCCCAACCACAGAACCACACAGGGAGTACTGTCTCAGGCCACCTTCAAGGCTCCGATGCTGTTATTAAAACAATCTGACAGAGAGAATGCTGAAACAAAAAACAGAATCCAATCAGGTGCTCATGAGGCTGAAGTCCTACATTCAACTATTCACTTTGTGAGCCAACTCTGGTCCCACCCTCAATCCCCACTGCACCCTGAGACACAGACACATACCTGAACATCTAGACTTCTCTGCAGTCAGCCCTCCAAGTTGAGTGCCTCTTTCAGAGTTGACTATGGGTTCCCTGGTACCTGAACTCTGAAGCTCCCTGGTGAGTCAGATGGGGCTACTTGGTGTACACTTTCTATTTAAAGATCAGATAGGGCTTACTCTCAGACACCATTCAAACCCATAACTTCTAAGAACTGGGTGCTAAATCCGGTTTCTTTGGCCCTCACTTTCCATCAACACGGGAGCTGTTCTCGTTGACAACCAGGGGTTCTTTTTTCCATTGCCTGCTGTACAGGAAGCAGAGGTCACGGTGGGAGCTGCCTGTGCCGGGCATGGGTTGGAGTGTGTCTCCCCGGGCTGCGCTGCTGAGGGGTTAGCCTCACAGATTCCCTCTGGGAAAGCCACTTAAGAGTCATTCTGAATGCATCTACTGGGGATGGGGAAGAAATGATGCAGAATGTTGACCCACTGGGCAGCAGGCTTGAAATCCTGCCTGAACCAAACTGTGCCGAGGGGCTGTCCCAAACAGATGGTGCTATCCAGACAGACACACTGGCAGGGCCGCTCTGCCTGAAGCCAGCCAGCAGATGATCCTCCCTACACCACCTTCTTGGAAATCTTGGTTATGGGGGATATCGGGGTGGGGAGAGACACTCCTTGTTATCAGGTGTGGGGAGGGAGAAAACATTTCCTCACTGAACTCTCATTTTCAGACAATGAAGGATTGGTCAGAGAGACAGCCAACCTGTGGCCAACAATCACCACTCCAGAGCCCTGCCCCATCTAGGGCACACGTGCATGCCTCTAAATTTCCTCCCCTCTCCTTGGTCCAACCACACAGTCCAGGAAAGCAGATTTTCTATGCTCCGTGGCAATCACGGTGGAAAATGGAAGTACAATGGAGTGCTGTACCTACCCGAGCACCAGGAGGCAGGAGCTGAGCTACTCACAGACTCCCTAGAGGAGAACTCCATGCACCCAAACTCTGCTGTGCCCCCTCTGAGCTCTGAGCACACCAGGTGAGGCCTCTCCCTCTCTCTCTCCCTCCATCCCAGCTCTTCGGAGAGAAAGCAAGCAGCCCGCGTGACCAGACAGAGCCTTCCTTGCTAATAAACCCCTCCTGAGGCTGTGACATGTTTCAGAAGGAGCAGAAAATTACCTTTTAGGAAGCCAATGTGAGGGAAGGGGTGGGGGGACAAAGTATCAGAGCCAGGAGGTGCACACCACAGGAGCCGGGCTGGGGTCGCGCAGCAGCCTCCCATCCCTGCAGAGGTCCACTGAGCTCCCCATGCTGCCGGCCTCAGGGGGCCGCCCCCAGCACGCGGCTCTCCCAGCAGCCCATGCCTGGAGACAGAGGACACTGAGGAGCACGCGTGTCCCCAGGATGGGTGGACGGAGGAGCTGCGAGCCTGTGCAGGGATGCCGGAGGAAGGGAGAAAGGCAGGCCGGAGAGGAAGGGGTGGGGAGCGGAGAGGGAGGGCGGGAAGGAGGGAGAATTGATTTTCTCTCCTCCACTGGGACCACTGAGCTGAGTTGCCATGGAGAAAGGGGAGCCGCTGGCAGAGCCCAAGGCGGGCGGAGGAGCCATATGCCAGAGGGAAGGCATCAGCAGAGAGCCAATCCCACAGTTCTGCTGCTGCAGCCTCCCCCATACCAGGCCTCAGGGTCCAGGTGGCCAGGCGGGGAGGGGTACCGGCCAGACTGGTGGGCAAAAGCAGCAGCTAGTGGCCACCACCACGCCAAGGAAAAGGGAGGAGATGGGGGCTTTCTCGTCTGGCTCGTGGTGCTCTGCTGCCCCAAGAGCCTGGGCCCTCCGTCTGACGCCACGCTGCCCAGCCAGAGCCTGAAGTCGGGACCCCAGAGACTAAAGGGACCCTCTCCCGGGGCTTAGGTGTTACCTGGTGTTTGGGGAGGCATTGCGGATTTCCACCTGCCTGGCCTCCCTGTTTCTAAAAATCTGTTGCCAAATCCTGAGTCACATCTTGCCACCCTCAGGGATGAGGGGATACCCACCTATGGAAGGGCTCCGATGGCCCAGTGCCACCCATGTGGGAAGCAGAGGAGAAGGGAGGCTGCTGGGCACAGCAGGGGGAGGGGGCTCTCCTGGACACACTGGCAGGTGGATGGGGACTCCCAGGCTCGCCACGCTGGGTGGCGTCTCCCATCACGCCTGTGCCAGCCTCACTGCTGCAGCTGCCCACGTCCCAGCTTCGATACTGGCTTCAGCCACCTGGCCCCACTCATACTGGGAGCAGCGAAATGGGGCTGGGGAGAGAGCCACGAGACCTCAGTGGGGTTGCAGTCTCTCTCCTTGGAGATCGCATGACCAGGGGCAAGTCTGGTCACTTCCTTGAGCTTCTATCTCCTTATTACAGACAGAGATGATACCACGTTCTACCAACTGGCACTCCCAGGCACTCAGACGTGGCAGGACTTGGGGAAGGCTCAGGGCAGGCACTAGTGCTGTCCTGGGCCCATCTCAGGAGCTGTGGTCTCCTTAGGGCTGGGAGCACAGTAGCAGAATCCCCCAGCCTCCTATCTCTCCCTGCTCACTTGGCAGACCCCTCAGGACTAAAACTACAGTAGGTCTGCAGCCGGCACCAGAGCCTACCAGGCCCAGCTGCTCTGACACAGAGACATCTAAGTTGGGGCACAGCCCAATCCTGTCGCTTTCTCCCTCAGTGTTTTATTTCACTTCTTTTTCTTTTTTCTTTTCTTTCTTTTTTTTTTTTGAGACAGAGTCAGGCTGGAGTGCAGTGGTACGATCACGGCTCACTGCAACCTGCACCTCCTGGGCTCAAAACAATTCTCCTGCCTCAGCCCAAGTAGCTGGGATTATAGGCGCCCACCACCACACCCAGCTAATTTTTGTATTTTTACTAGGGACAAGGTTTCACCATGTTGGCCAGGTTGGTCTTGAACTCCTGACCTCAGGTCATCCACCCATCTCGGCCTCCCAAAGTGCTGAGATTACAGGCATGAGCCACGGTGCCCGGCCTCTCTCTCACTGTTTTATGATGAAAGTGTTCAAGCATATGGCAAAGTTGAAAACATTTTATAATGAACATCCATATATTCACCATCTAGATTCTACCGCTTCTTCTCACTTTTTTTATTGCAGTAAAATACATATAACACAAAATTTACCATTTTAACCATTTTAAAGTGTTCACTTCAGTGGCATTGAGTATATTCACAATGTTGTGCAACCACCACCTCTATCTACTTCCAGAGTTTCAGCATCCCAAAAGGAGACCCATTAGCAGTCTCTCTCCAGTCCCCTCTCCCCCAGCCCCTGTCAACAACCAATCTACTCTCTGTCTGTCTCTATGGATTTGCCTATTCTGGACATTTCACATAAATGGACTCATAAACTACACGGCCTTCTGTGTCTGGCTTCTTTCACTCAGTATCCTGTTTTCGAGGTCCAGCCACGTTGTGGCATCTGTCAGTCCTTCGTTCTGTTTTATGACTGAATCGTACCCCAGTACACAGATGGACCACATTCTGCTTATGCATTATATCCATCAGCCAATGGACATGTGAGCTATTTCCACCTTTTGGCTATTGTCATATTTTTTTTTTTTTAAGAGACAGGGTCTCGCTCTGTTGCCCAGGCTGGAGTGCAGTGGTGTGATTATAGCTTACTGCGGCCTCGACCTCCTGGATTCAAGTGATTCTCCTGCCTCAGCCTCCTGAGTATCTAGGAATACAGGCCAGGGTCATGCCACTGTGCTCAGCTTCTCACTTTTAAAATGAAGTCTTCAGAGCCCAGTGAAATGTCCTAGAGCCCCTCCTAAGGGATTTGTTCCCAAAGTTGCAGGCCCAGAGGCCCTAAACTGAGTGCTCATCTCACCCTGCCTTCCACTAAAGCAATGCTCCTCATGGGTGACCAAGTAAGGGAGGCTCCAGCTGGCCCTGGGGCCCAAGGCAGAGATCCTAAAAGCCTGTGTGTAGTCCACAAGTGGGCCTCCAGCCTCCTCCAACCCATCCCAGGTAAGCAGCCAGCTGGGCAGGGAGACACATGCATGTGCCAATCCCACACCCATGCTTTAAGATCAAACGAAACCCGGTGCCAGGACCACTGGCACTCACTGACTACGTGACTAGCCAGTCATCACCCCTCTCTGAGCTTCAGCTTCTTCAGCTGTGAATGGGGCAACAATCTCTACCCCATGGGGTTGCTCTAGAGATGATGCTGGCACCGCCCAGTAGAACTTTCCCCATTGATGAACATGTTACACACCTGCACTATCCAGTGCAGCTGCCGTGACCTGCCACTGGCCCCAGGTGGCTACTAAGCACTTGAAATGTGATGAGTGGGAGTGGGAAATAGAACTTTTCCATTTTATTTCACTTTAATTTATAATTGAACTTAAATAGTCACACTAGACTGGTGGTCAGTTCTAAGGCCTGATGACAAGTGTAAAAGGACGCATGGTCCAGGCCCAGGCCTAGCTCCTGGTCTCTTGCCTCAACCCCTCCTCTCCTACTTACCCTACAGTGTCTGGGCAGGGGAGCAGGCTCTGTCCACAGCCTAGCTCCAGAGGCACCTCTAAAAGGACAGAAGGTGGATGGTGGGGCTCTCAGGGAACAGCACAGACACCAACTGGGGAGTGGGCACCATAGACTCCATAATGACTTGGGTCTGGAACCGCAGGCCTCTCCTCTGCCCTGTTCTAGAACTCCCCAACTGCTGTTTCCCCTAGCAACTCCTGAGGTTATCCCTGGACTGTCTGGGCAGGGGCTGTAAAATTGGAACAGATCCCCCCTGCAATCCCTCATGTGGTGGCAGAGACCCCTGAGGGGATGTGCAGAGGGCCTTGGTTCTCGGCTGGGCTGTTGAGCTGGGCACTCAGGGAGTTTCGCATAGCCATGAAGCTACCCTCTCAGGCTCCTCTGGCAGGGAGCGTCAGGATGAGAATCCAGACCTGACTGCCACCCAGCCCTCTCACTTTGTAGATGCAAAAATCCAGACTCAGAAAGGGAAGTAACTTCTCCAACAGGGCGGGGTCTGAAGCCCAGGGTCCCGACCCCACCAAGCTGGCCCTGCAGGAGCCTCCTGAGAGGTGTCTCGGGAGCAGACCCAGGGGAAGGAGGCACTGTGCACCCTTGCTGGGTAGGCAGAAGTCTGTCTGCTTCTTGGCAGCTGTGTGGCTTCAAAGCCCGGACAGCAGGGACTGAAGACTGAGCAAGCCACCCCTCTCCTGTCCCAGACCCACCTGAACCCACCAAAGCTGGGAAAGGAGGGGTTGTGGAGACTCCAGAAAAACAGGAAAAATTTAAACACAACCACTAAGTAAAGCATCATTAACTCCTGTTGTGCTGAGCCCACAAACCGGTAGGAGTCACGCAGAGGTGGGAGCTGCAGCTGAGGATGGGCCTGTACCCCCACCCTGCAAAGCCTTCTCCTGGCTCCCTCAACAGACTGGCCAGAAGGACCAGGACATGCTCAAAGCCCTGAATGGCCTCTCTCCACCCACTCAGCATGAGGGCCTGCAGGCTCTGCCCTGCCACCTCTCCGCCCTGGCAAGGCCGTGGGCAAGTTCCCGCCTTGGGGCATCTGTACTTGCCACTCTCCCTCCCCTCTGCTCAAGGGCCCCTCTCACTAAGGCCTTTCTTGACACCCTGATGTAAAACTTGGCCCTGACTCTAACCCTGGCATTCCTCGGACCCTTTCTAATTTTATTCAGAGCGTTGATCGTTATCTAGTACCCGACTTACTTTTCTTTCTTCTTTCCTTTTTATTTTAAAAATTGTACATGTAACATAAAATTTACCATCTTAGCCACTTCTTTATTTTCATTTTTTTTGAGACAGAGTCTTGCCCAGGCTGGAGTGCAGTGGCACGATCTCAGCTCACTGCAACCTCTGCCTCCCAGTTCAAGCGATTCTCATGCCTCAGCCTACAAATAGCTGGGATTACAGGTGTCCACCACCATGCCCGGCTAATTTTTATATTTTAGTAAGACAGGGTTTCACCATGTTGGTTAAGCTGGTCTCAAACTCCTGACCTCAACTGATCCGCCTGCCTCGGCCTCCCAAAGTGCTGGGATTATAGGCATGGCCACCGTGCCTGACCCATCTTAGCCACTCCCAAGTGCACACAGTTCCATGGCATTAGGCACATTCACATTGTTGTGCAACATCCCCACCATCCTTATCCAGAACCAATTCACCTTCCCCAGCTGAACTCTACGCATTAAACACTAACTCCCCATTCCCCCTTCACCAGCCCCAGCACTCACTGTTCTACTGTCTGTCGCTGTGCATTTGACCACTCTAGGGACCTCATCATATAATCACGGTAAGTGGAATCATACAGTATTTGTCCTTCTATGTCTGGCTTCTTTCACCGAGCATATCTTATCGGTTCATCCATGTGTCGTAGCATGTTCTTTTTAAAATATTGTCTGCCCAGGCACAGTAGCATATGCTTGTAGTCCCAGCTACAGGAGGCTGTGGTGGGAGGATCGTTTGACCCAGGAGTTTGAGTCCAGCCCCCTTGGGCAACACAGTGAGACCCCGTCTCTAAAAAAAAAAAAACAAAAAAGTTTTTAACTCTCTGTCTCTCCTACTAGAATGGAGTCTCTATGAGGGCAGGGATGTTGGTTGGCTGTATCCTCGGGCTGGAAGAGCACTGGCACACAGCAGGCACTGAATAGAATTTCTAAATATACAAACGGATGAACCAATGGATGGATGGATGAATGAAGACCCTGTATAGGTCAGTGCCTCAAATGTCTGTGCCTGGCCTGGAGTTATGTCCCTCACCCCCACTGCAGACTAACTCCTGGTCCCACCCTACAGCTTTGGAACTGAAGCCCCAGGCCTACCATCCCTGAGAGGTAGTGGTGCTCAGCGTGGCAGGATGCCCCACTTGATGGTAGGCTTCTCCCAGATGGCTAATTGCTTCGAGTCTTTCCCCCAGATGTAACATGTCTATGGGAGGATTATGACATGGGCAGATGAGAGTCCCCAGCCATGGAGGTGACAATGGGCCCTGGAGCCTCACAGGGCAGCAGCCACCAGGAAGAGGCATGGAGGCCAGGAAGGTCCTGGAACACCAGAATTCGGCCAACAGAGCCTGAAGCCAGCACGTCGTGGAGGGGCAGCAGCCTGGGGGCATTCAGGAGACCTGGAGATGTGGCAGCTGGCCAGGAGCTGGGCTACAACCTTGACAATCACTAACCTCTCATCTCCTCGTCCTGCCAGGCTATTTATAGCCTCCCTCTCTCTGAAAACTCCTTCACCCATTTTTCTGAGCTTAACAAGCTTGGTGAATTGAAATCAGGTGGACCATCTCCCCAACCTCAGCAAACCTGCTGGGGTGACTGCACTCAGGCCAGGCCTGCTGGCAGCTCCTGCTCCATGACAGGGACCCTTGAGGGCCTGCTGAGAGTCACAGGTTGGGGTGTCCCCGGGAAGGTGGCATCTAAAGAGAGGGCAGCAGCTGGGCACGCAGGCAGACCTCAGCCAGAGATGCTGGACAATGGTGACCCCAGAAGGGCTCAGCTCACCCCAGGCCTCCTCCCTGCTTCAGGAAAAACAAACAGATTGGGACAGTGGAAAAACAGCTGTACCTTTAAATTATCTGGCCCACAGATATGAAAAACATTTGCATGCTGAAGCTGTTTGCATCTTCGGTTATTTTTAGGGTGAACCCAGTTGCCTCCCCTTGGAACCGGATGAAGCCCCAGAGGCACGTAGTCCTTTTTCCCAGATGGGGGTCCTGGTCCTGTTTCCCTGGGAATAAGGCTTGAGCATGAGCTCTCTGGGACCCAGACCCCGACCAGAACCACACAGTGCATTCAGGCTCGGGAGGAACTGGAGCACCAGGGAGCCAAGGCTGCAACTTTGAACATTTGCCACTGCTGACATCATGGTCACCCACCTGGGGCCAGAAAGAGCCCCTCCGCTGCCCCCAGAGCATGGGTGAAGAGACGAACGCTTAGCCTACTGCCTCCTCTCATGCCAGGCCCAGCTGCTGGGAATATTTTGCTGAGATATTTCTAGAGCCAGCAGCAATTAAAGCAGATTTTCTCTTCCACGCTCCTTCCCCAAAACAAGAATAAATCAGTCCTACCAATTTCCCAGCTAATGATTTCCTCCATTAAATTAAAAAGAAGAAGAAAATGTTTTCTTAAATGGATTACCAGCCCTGTGCTTTCAGAGACCATGTGACCTGTCAACTCCTTTTAAAGTCTGATACATCAAAGTCCCTGAATTAATTTTTAATAAATAAAAAAGTCATAGTCTAAGAAGCACCATCCCACACACCCCCCTCCCCCGTCAAGGGTCAGCTCTGAGCTGACTCTGGGAAGCCAGCTTAATCGGGCCAAGTATGGCTCTTAATAGAGAACCAGATCCATTCCACAGATGGGAGAGAGAAGGCTGAGAGATGTCAGGTGCCCAAGCACAGAAATCAGGCCCTGAGATGAACCTAGAGTTGTGGCATGCAAAGTGGAGTCCTGCATGTGGAACTGAGTCCTTGATTTCGAGGGGCGCCTGTCTGGAGAGATGCAAACAGGCGGATCCAGGAGCTGAGGAGTAACTAAGTAGGTGTGAGCTCGCGCCATCTGCGTGACCCAGATGGGGGCTCCTGGGCAGGACCTGGGCTTCTCTTCCTCTTTTGCTCCCTGGCAGCACCCGGTATAGGGTCAGCACACAGTGCTGACATCCCCTTTGCTTCAAAAAGCCCACCCCCTACAACACAGACAAACCTCAAAAACATGATGCTGAGCAAAAGAAGCCAGACACAAAAGGCCACATATTACAAGACTCCGTTCCCATGAAACATCTAGAAGACGCAAATCCATAGAGACAGAGGGTACGGCAGAGGCTACTGGGGGTGAGGAAAAGGGTTGGGAGTTGTTAGTTAATGGGTGCAGTTTCTGTTTGGGATGATAAAAAAAAATCTGGAAATGGATAGGGGTGATGGTTACACACATTGTAAATGTACTTATGCCAATGAACTATACACATAAAAGTGGTTAACACAGAAAATTTCATGTTATGTATATTTTACCACAATAAAAAAAATACAAGGAGAAAAAAGCCCACTCTCCAAAATGCAACTTGAAGATACAGGATGGCCAGTAACTCCATAGGGACGATGGTGGGACCCTCTGCAAACTGCCCCCAGCCAGACTCAATGCTTAAAGCACAGCGCAGAGGCTCACAGGGCCTGTCTTGTCATGTATGAACACCAGGGACCTTCAGAGAAGGGCTCTTTGTGTGAGCCAGCATGACTGAGCCAGGATGCCCTGTCTCCCTGGCGGCCAGCCAGATGCCACAGGGCAGGCAGGGGCTGAGAAGTCTCTGTGGACACCTCCCTGGAAGGCACCTCCTGGTCTTGGCATTCGCTGCACCCTCTTCCTGAAATGCACTTCCCGGATATTCTGTAACTTGCTTCCTACGTTTATTTAGGTTTTCACAGGGAGGTCCTTTCTGACCATCTACAGTTAGAAAAATACTGGGATGTTTGCTGGAGCCAGGCAAGGTAGCTGTGAGCAAGAACAGGAAAGCCAGGGCCCCAACACTATGACATGCCAGCACCTTCCTGCTCCCTGGCTACAGAAAAGCAGCTTGCAGGGGGCATCAGGTCCTAGCTCCATCATTTACCAGCTAGGGGGCCTTGGCTAGTTCCTTCAACCCTCTAAACCTCGGTTTTCTCTTCTACAAAATGGGGGTGAAGACAATATTTGTCTCTTGGGCTTTTCTGAGGACTACAATGAGATGATGTATAGTAAGTGTTTAGCATATGGCTGGGACATGGTCAAAGGTCGGTAAATGGTAACGATAACATGGATTATAATGGAAGTACAACATTAATCCCTTAATGCTGGCCAAGAGGTGTGGGCCAGCGATCCTGAAGGCAGGGGAAGGGGCCAGTAGGGCCAAACCACAACCATAACTACTCTTCTCGGCATGTGAATTAACTGATTGAATCCTTTTGTCCCCATGTTGCATATGAGGAAACTGAAGCACAGAGAGGTTAATGACTTGCCCCAGGACACACAGCCAAGAGGTAGTGGAGCCCAGATTCAAATTCTAGTCATCTGGCTCCAGGCCTGAGCTGGCCACCACTGTTCCATAGGGTATCTCAAGGGAAGTGTGGAAGGAGGCTCTGAGAAGAGACTCTGGCATGCAGAGGCAGACCCACAGCCGGCTTGCACAGCTCTGACTTCCGGACGTGAGCCTCTGGAAGTCCTAGGGAAAGGTCTCAGAGCAGGTCCCTCAGGGAAGCCCACAGAATGGTTGGACTGGCCTGGTTCTTCTCAACGTTCTTCTCAGGCCCAAGACCTTGGTACTCAGTTCTGCTCAGCCCAGCCACTGTGATTAGCACCCAAGGGTGCAATTCACTCCTTCAGAACCAAGGCTAGGGCACTAAAGGGAAGGAGTATCTCCATGTTCTGGCTTACGAGGCATTCCTTAGACCCTCAGAGAGCCTGAAGACAACTAGAGACCCAAATCCTTCCAGGGACTAGAAATAGCGGGCCCTGCACACTCATGGGAGACTCTGTGTACCCTGCTGAAGGGCAAGCTGCTTCTAACTCCTTCTCAAAGGGAATGAATTATGAATTTCCCTCAATCCAACTTTCTTTTTTTTCTTTTTTTTTTTTTGAGACAGCATCTCTCACTCTGTCGCCCAGACTGTTGGAGTGCAGTGGCGCGATCTCGGCTCACTGGCAATCTCCACCTCCCAGGCTCAAGCAATTCTCCTGCCTCAGCCTCCCGGGTAGCTGGGATTACAGGCGCGTGCCACTACCGCCCAGCTAATTTTTTTAGTAGAGATGGGGTTTCGCTATGTTGGCCAGACTCCTGACCTCAAACGATCTATCCACCTTGGCCTCCCAAAGTGCTGGGATCATAGGCACGAGCCACCGTGCCTAGCCCTCAATGCAACTTTCTAAAAAATGCCTACTACAAACCTCTTAACTCTAATGACTCTCTTAGGCTACTGCAATACAGAATTTCTTTTTTTCTTTTTCTTTTTAGAGACAGGGTCTCGCTCTGTCACCCAGGCTGGAGCGCAATGGCACAATCACAGCTCACTGGAGCCTCAAACTCCTGGGCTCAGGCAATCCTCCCACCTCAGCCTCCCAAGTAGTTGGGATTACAAGTGTGCACCACCATCCCTGGGCAATTTTAAAATTTTTTGCAGAGACAGGGTCTCACTATGTTGCCTAGGCTGGCCCCAAACTGCTAGACTCAAGCGATCCTCTGGCCTTGGCCTCCCACAGTGCTGGGAGCTACCACGCCCAGCCCGCAATACAGAATTTCTAACTAGTCTCCCTCCTTTCCACTCCAGCCTCTACAAGGTGGCCCAAGTGAGCGTGTTAAAATAAAAACACAAATGAGATTGTGCTACTCTCTACCTCAGAATCCTCCAAGAACTCTGTTCACACTTTGTGTCAAGTCCAGCGTCTTTACCATGACCTGCAAGTCCTCCAAGGTTGTGCCCCTAACTCTCTCTCCATCATTTCCTACCACCTTTCCTCTCTTGTTCTGTTCCAACCATACTGCCTTCCTTGCTTGCCTCAAACTTGCCAGGACACTTCAACCTCAGGGCCTTTGCACCTGCTATTTCCTCTTTCCCAGATATTACATGACTTGCTTTCTAAATTTATTTAAGTTTCTACAAAGAGGTCCTTTCCGACCATCCTATCCAAGCTCCCGCCCCCCGCCACCCCACACCTCTCTCTTCCCTCCCCTTGCTTACTTTTCTTCCTGGCATTTAGCACCACCAAAGAGCATATTTTAGGAAGGAATTTCATTTGGCTCACTGATGAATCTGTGCTTAGAACAACACCTGGCACATGAGTGGTGTTCAAAACCTCTGTTGATGGCTTTAGAAGTGAGAATGATGGGTGGAAGGTAGCGACTGGAAGTGGAGGGGTGTGGGGGTGGCAGGAGGGTGGTGTGGGGCTTTTGAGAATTGGTGAAAGAAGAAAAAGCTTGAATAAATGAACATGAAATAAGTTAAAATGATAATCAAAGATCTTCCCTGCTCCCCACAAAATATCCCCAGGCCCAGAGAGTTTTATAGCTGATGTTAGCAAACTTTCGAGAAGTTCAGAAGAAAAGGTCAGTCTTTGTTGGGGGAAGGGGGACAAATAAAACAAAAAACAGGCACATCTTCATGAACAAGATGCCACCTGAGTAGGCCCTAAAGTAAGATTTGAAGCCACGACGGCAACAACTTGGAATCCCCCAGGGAACCTTGTGTATGTCTCCTTTGCACTCATGTTGCCGCCTCCAGAAATGCCCTTTTCTACCTTGCCTCTGGTCTGAGCCCTCTGTCCCCCTTACTAAACCTGCTCCATCACTCTGGACATCCAAGCACACAGTGAGCACTGCATAAATATTAGCTGCTATTGGGCTTACTTGCTTACATGTCTGAGTCCCCGGCTAATTTGTATCCCCAGTGCCTGACACCATAGCAGGTATACAAAAAATGATAGAGGAATGAACAAGGCACACAAAAAGCCTAGCAAAAGCTACATATTTACTCTAAAAAAAGCTTTCGGGCACAGCTGCTATAGGCATGCAAACCAAGGCATCCAGGCTGCACAGCCCAGAACCCACCCTCAAACTCTTGGCCTCGTGAAATTAGGCAACAGGAGCCCTAGGTGAGCCAGAGGGCACTGAACTTTGCCTCAAAATTAGCGCTTCCTGATACGAGCAAGGAGGTGATAGCAGCCAGAAATCGCTACCCTCCCTGCACCCAATGAAGCTGATAGAAAGCTCTGGGTGACTCAAGGCTCTAAAATGTAACATTTGTCTGGCTGTTTACTTCCCCTTTGTGCAGCTCAACTACTTAGATCCTTCTTCCTACTAGTGGGAGACGGATCCCAGTGGTGAGAAAAAAGCAAACCAAGTCCTAGAGTCTCAGGGGTCTTTAAAGCTGATCCGAGGGAAGACAGAGATGAATAAAGATGGAGGAGGAAGAGAACAGAATTTTTCCTCCCATACTCACACAAAAAAGATCTCGAATACCCCTGCTTCATCCCCAACTATCACTACTCATGCAAACAAAGCCAGAGAAACCCCTGGATTAGCTACTGCTCTAAGAACTGACTGTGTCTTTCTCCCTCATCCATCAATCCCCTATCAGCCTTCAAACTCAGGTCAAAATTCCATGGAGCAGGAAAGCAGGTAAGACCTGGATTCTGAGTGTGACAAACCACCATCCTCTGTGAAAAGGCCTTGCTGTGAGCCACCAAGACCACAAGCATGAGTCAGAGCCAACAAATGGACATCTTTTGCAGCCAGTGGAGAGACAGTGAGCTTTGCCCATGAACAAAGATGACTCAGTGGAGCTGCAGAAAGGAAATCAACATTTATGGAGTATTCTTGGAGTTATCTACAGCTGTATAACAAATTAACCCAAAACTTAGCAGTTTAAAACAAGAAAAATTTATTATTTCATGCTGTTTCTGTGGATCAGGAAGCTGACAGTGGCTTGGCTGAGTGTTTCAGGGTCTTCCATGGGGTCACAGTCAAGATGCTGACCAGCGCTGCAGTCATCTGAAGGTTTGGCTGAGGCTGATAGAGTCTTTTCTAAGTCAACTCATGTACGTGACTGATAAGTTAGTACATGGTTTTTGGCAAGAGGTCTGTCTCACTTCCTCAACACATTTCTGAACCTTTCCAGAGAGCTTGAGTGTCCTCACAAGATGGTGGCTGGTTTCCCAGAGAAAGTGATCCAAGAGAAAGGACAGCAGAAACCAAATTTTCTTTGTTTAGAGACAGAGTCTCTGTCACCCAGCTGGAGTGCAGTGGCACAATCTCGGCTCACTGCAATCTCCACCTCTCAGGTTCAGTGATTCTCCTGGCTCAGCCTCCCCAGCAGCTGGGACTACAGGCACAGGCGCCAACACACCTGGCTAATTTTTTTTTTTTTTTTTGTATTTTTAGTAGAGAGAGGGTTTCACCATGTTGGCCAGGCTGGTCTGGAACTCCTGACCTCAAGTGATCCGCTTGGCTCAGCCTCCCAAAGTGCTGGGATTACAGGCGTGAGCCACCACACCTGGCCCACACTGTCTTTTATAGGGCCTTGGAATTCACACTCTGTCATTTCCAACACCCTATAAGATATACAGGTAGCCCGATTCAGTATGAGAAGGGACTTCACAGGGGTATGACTATGGGGATGGGAGACTGAAGCCAGCCTGGAAGTGGCCGGCACGGCCACACTGTGGTCTTCCTAACCCTTGATCTAGACCATCTCCTTTCAACCTCAAGACAGCCCTTGAAGGCAGGCATTTTCATTTTACAGACATAGGTTCCTACATACCCGCACTGACCTGAGCCTCTTGTCCAGCCTCCTTGGGACAGAGAGAACGAATCAGTGGTGAGCCATGTAGTGAGAATATAGTTGCAGGAATCCAGGAGGAAGGAGGCTCAGGAAAAGTGGTGCAGGATTCAGCCACTCACACGGTCACCACCTTGCTACCAGGGCCAGGCCACCCAGCCACTGGTGGCCTTACAGAAACAGCAAGGAGCATCTGCTCTCTCAGTTCTGCCACCTTGCCCCCTCCCGAGGTGCCTGACTTCACGTCAGGATTGCCGTCCTGCAGCCAGTTCATTAGGTGGCCCCCTGTGCAAGGTGCCTAAGCAATCTGTGGCTGCAGGTGCCACCTCGTGGGGTTCGCAATTTATAGTCACTCAGAGGCAGAGGACACAGGTGAAGAAGGCGTCAGTCCCACCAGCTGCCAAAGCTGCCTTGTCTCGCAGGAAAACATGACTGAGGCTTATCAATTTCCCCCATTTCATTCTCACCACCACAGACAGGGAAGAAGAACTGATTAAGTCCATAAATCTAACTTCTCCACCTAGGGCTGGATGGTTCTCAAGGATGGTTATTCCTCCTCTGCACAGGCCTGGAGTGGGGGTGCTGAGTGAGGGTGGTGGAATTGAGACAGAAGTCGGTATTACCACCCTCAGGACCAAATCCATTTCCCTGTGGCACAAAGGCAGAGAAGTGCATTTGAGCACTACAAGCACTAGGGTCAGCTTTGCTGATATTTTGGAAGAGGCAATGACATTATGACATTATGACATTATGGGCCACACTGATTCACACTGGAAAGCATCTTCCCGTTGTCACCCAGAGCATATAGGAGCCTGGCCTGAGTTTCTACACAGAAGATGTGTAGAAACACATCTTTGGGCTGCCTCATGATGTAGAGAAGACCTTAGCCTTGGAGAATCAGAGCTGTCCTGATCCACTTCCAAGCTGTGAGACCTCCTTGCACCCTGAGTCCTCCTCTCTCACCCTGCCTTGTGGGGCTGATTCGAGGGGGAAGTGGTATGACGTGCACAGAGGCCCCAGCACGGCACTCACCAGGGGGAAGAGAGTCAACACTGAGCTGTTTCTCCATTCTTGCCCTCTTGCTTTGTTTTGAAACCTGAGGGATCCCTGGAGTAAGGTGGCCCAGCAGAGAAATCCCCCAAAAAGCGTTCTGCACCTAGACACTGGAGTGGGTACAACAGGCCCCACTTGGATGCTGCAGACTGTTTCCTGCAACCCCTGGGTCCAGCCTTGGGCCCAAGAACCAAGGACTGGCTCTGGGGTGGCCCAGCAGAAAGCTGAGTAGGGCAGTTAATTTTAATAAAAGGACTCCAGTCTGGCACCATGGCTCACATCTGTAATCCCAACACTTTGGGAGGCCCAGGCAGGAGGATGGCTTGAGGCCAGAGTATGAGACCAGCCTAGGCAATACAGTGAAACCTTCTCTCTATTTTTTCAAAACAAACAAAAAGGACTCCATCCTCCGGAAAGCACTGCCACACTGCAGCCTCCAACAGGATTACTAAACCGTTGTTTGAAAAGACAAAGCGAGATTAAACAAACACTTAACTACCCTCATCCTCATCCCAGGTCTGTCATCAGTCAGGCTAATCTAGTCTTGCTGGGTTCCCAGATCGGCCCAAAAGCCTCCTCAAGGCTTTATCTTCTCCTCAAAGCAGGGCCTCAGGCCAGACACGGCTGGCTCCCCAGGTCCGGCCTGCGGACCTGCGGCCTCCTCCAGCAGAGCCACCTCTGCCTTTGCCATGCCCTCTCCTAACCCATCCTAGGTCTCCAAAAGAGTGAGGAAAAACTGCCAGAAAACTGGAAAGAAATCCTCTCCTTCCTGATCTCTGCAACTCTTTCTCCCTCTCAGTGGCTGCTCAAAGGAAGGACATCGCTTCTCCACCTCGACCTCTCCCCCAAGCCCCTGAAGCCCCTCTGGGAAGCTACAGTTTATGCCGCTTACAGTCACTTCTGCATTGTCCTCTGACCCCCTTGCCAACTGAGAACTGTGTTTGAAATGTAAAAGCACCCTTTAAAAATGCACTTGTGATCCATGGATGTATGGATTGACAAAATGTGGTCTTATACATACAGTGGAAGATGATTGCACCATGAGAAGGAATGAAGCTCAGATGCATGCTCCTACATGAACTTGAAATCATGATGCTCAGTGGAAAAAACCAGACACAAAAGGCCACATGGTGTATCACTCCATTCATACGAAATGTCTACGATAGGCAAATCTAGAGATAGAAAGTAGATTAGGGGTTGCCAGGGGCTGGGGGTTTGGGGACAAATGAGGGATAACATCCATCTAGTAGCTCATTTTTGGTGTGATGAAAATGTTCTTTTTAAAAAACCTTTATTTATTTTTACACATTGTAAGAGAATAGAAGAAAATGTTCTAAAAGTAACTGTGGTGTTCATTATACGACTCTGTGAACATACTAGAAACCATTGAATTGTACACTTTCAATGGGTGAATTGTATGGTATGTGGACTATATCTCAATAGAGCTGTTATTTAAAAATACACATACACACGCACGCACGCACGCATGCACACACACACACCTTGAAATAATCATCTGTAATCAACAGAGTCTGGCCGCTGCAGTGGAGCCATCCCCTGCTCCTGAGCCCCTTCCTCCCACCACTCGGCAGCCCCTCCAGAGCCAACCTCCCACTCCCCTCAACCTGAAGTACTGACTCTGGAGGCCAGCCCTGGGAGGGAGAATAAGCAAAAGACTCAGCCCCTATCCCAAACTCTGAGGATGGAGCTAGAGGCCACAGAAGACAGGCTGTTGCAGCCCAGGAGAGACTGCTCTTCCACGGCTTTAATACCTCCAACCCTGAGACCAGAAGCCGCAAGACACCAACATCCAGTTGGTTTGTGAATGACTGTGAGGAACCTGGAGTCTATGGAAGGACACAGAGCCAGGAGGCCTGGGCCAGAGCCCAACACCACCAGAACCCCCTGGGCAGAGGCATCCCCACCCACACTCTTAGGATCAGCCCCCTCATCTCAGGGACAAAGCTGGGGATCCCAGCGAGAGGCCCCTCAGGCTGGGCTCTGAGGCTGCGGCTGGCCCAGTGCAGCAGGCCTGGGGATGCTATGTGGCTGTGAGAAAGGCCTGGTTAGGGGCCACATGGACACAAAGCATTGTCAAACACTCCAGGTGTCACTGGGCCATGGCAGCTGCTTCTCTTGTGGCACTGCTGGCTTGGTCAACAGCGCCAGGTGACACATTTCAGGAATACTTGTCTTACTTGAGCCTCATCAGTCCAGGGCTGGCTGTAGACTTAAAAGGGGCTGACCAAGGTGACAGGTCTGCCAGCCAGAGGAATGGAACTCAAGTGGTGCAGGGGGTCCCAGAGCACCAGGAAGCCAGTCCAAGGCTCTCAGAGAGCTCAGGGAGGTTCCTGGGTGAGTGACCCCGGCTGACCTCGGAAAGGCCCCATGTCTGCACCCAGCAGGCTGAAGCAGAGCCCAGCCAAGGCCTGTGATCCTGTGCTTCCTGCAAGGCTTGTCCTCCGGCGCATCGGGCTCACACACAATGCCATGGAAGTCTCCATCATCTGCTCTGCCCCAGGAAAGCGGGCTGAGTCCTCTGGGGACGTTACCCAAACAGCTGGCTCCAACTCTGGCCATAAAGCCAGGAAGTTGGGAAGCCGGTAATTGGAGAAACTCTTCTCCTCCCCCACAGGACCATAAATTATCATCCTCCATCTGCATAGATGCATCAAAGGCCCAGACAGCCCTCTCCGAAACCAAGCACAGGCAGTGGGGTGGGGTCCCTCCACCTCCTAGAAGCAGCTCCCGGGGGGGGCCGAGGACAGGGAAGGCCAGGTTCCCATCTGAGAATCGAAGGCCTTGGACTGAGCGACCTCCTGGCTCTGACCCCACGTCTGACTCATAGTTGGGAACAAACATCGCATCTACCCCCAAGGCAAGACTGCGGCCACACAACCTCTCCTTTCTTCACTCTATTTATCAGTACACCCTCGCAGAACCACAGACACGTGAAAATATTTATATGACCAGATTAACTTCTGGGCTTTGTGGCGCACTGAAGCAAGCATGTTTATCCTTCCCTCACACAACACTTTTTCCTTGGTCACTTCTTTTTCGGGGCGCTGGGGCTCACAGCACGGCATTGCGTCCACATTAGGGTGGCTGCTGGGGATCCAAGACCCTCCACCCCACCATCCTTGCACAGCAGGCTGATTCAGGGCTTGGAACGTGGTGAGGGGGCCCAGGGGAATGGGCTGGTCCCCTGGGGAGTTGGTTATCTGTGCTCCAGACCCTGGCTCTTGGCAGTAGCCAAGCTTGCTGGACAGTCGTCCCCGTGGTGACAGGGAGAGCTAAGCAAATCGGAACCGACGGCCCTGTGCTGGGCACAGATCCCGCTTGGCAGCCCCTGCTGACGATTGCACTGTGCTGCCATCTTTAGAAACAATCATTTCTTGGGCATGCACCCACATGTGTACATCTCGATTTTACAGGCTCTGTTAAAAGTGCAAAGATCTTTCAGGTACTCAACAAAGCAAGATGTCGTGATGTTGCCACCAGCCTGCCCCCTCCTCCCCCCGCCTCCGACCTGTCACCCAGATGAAGTGAGATGAAGTGTCTTCCAATACACACATCGGAGCGTGTCACTTCTCTGAGTAAAGCCCCTCAATGCTCCCCTTGGGTTTCAAGGCGACATCTAAGCTCCTTAACTAGGGCATGAGGCCCCCAACCTGGTCCTTCCTGCAGCTCAGCCCCAGCCAGACTCTCACGGACAGGAGCCCATGGGGCTTCTCCTGCCTCGGGGCCATTGCGAAGGCGGTTCCCTCTACCAGGAAGACTCTCCCTTGTTTACACCCAACCCTGCCTCCTGTGTCGTGTGAACTCGGCACCCCACAGGATCTAGACCAAGCGTCAGCACCCTGAGGCTCCCTCCATGGGCTCCGCGCCCCAGTGGCAGACCCCCCAACCCCACTTCCACAGGGCTTGGCACTATCGTAAGGATCACCACCGCCCATGACTGATGCCTCCAATGGCCTGAGAGCTCCTTGAGAGTGGAGGCTGGAACTGATTCACTTCTGCAGCCCTGTAGCTCAGAGCCCACACTCAGGGCTGAATGATGGATCCATACACGTGTCGCCTGCTCAGGGAGCCAAGGTGGCCCCGTGGCTTGTCCCCTGAAGCCCTAAAGCACCAGGAATACATTGGGAATTGGGGCGGGGGGACAGACCCCAACTTTGAGGGACTGGCCCCACTCCCATGTGATGGCAGCTCACTCCCCATCTGTAGCCAGCAAGCACACCCAGGCACCATTTATTTATGCAATATTAACACATGCCTTGCTTGCATGCCCCAGCTCTCGGCCCTGGTTAAATGAGGCCACAGAAGAGGAACGGGCTCGCGGGAAGCCACTTCCCATGATTGGTGACTGCACAGCAACCATATTTTATTCACGGTGAGTTCCCGGGATTCTTGCCAGCTTACCGACTTCAATCCTTTTCCATGAAAAGTGTGTCTTGGGCATGCGTTCTGTTCCTCACCCAATGCCAGAATCTGCTTCTAGCTAGGAAGAGGCAGTGGGAAGATGGGGAGGGGGGTGAGGAATGAGAGAGAACCCAAAAGGACATGGAGAAGGAAGAAAGAGGAAGGAAGGTGTGAGGAAGGAGCAGAGGGGAACAGGGAAGGAGACAGCTGCAGGCCCAGGGGCATCTGGAATCCCTCTTCTGCACCACTAGCCTAAACAAGGGTCCCAACACCAGCCAGCCTGGGCCGAGCAATGAGGACCTGGAACCAGAAGACAAAGCTGTACTCTTGTCAAGAGGAGGGATCCAGGCAGGGCAGAAGCAGAAAAAAGACACAGGAAGGTGGCTTGTGTAAGCCAGGAGCCACCCAGCAGGATGGCAGGCTGGCCATAGAATCCTCCAGGCCCAGCAGGTCTCCCCAGCCCCTCTGCAGCAAAAACGAGGCCCAGGGAAGCTAGAGGAACTAAAGGATGCTGGACTGGTGCCACTGTGCTTACCGCAACACAGCTGTCCCCAGGACTCCCCAGAGTGGGTCCACCCTGCCATCTCTATTTTTATTATTATCATTTATTTATTTATTTATTTATTATTATTATTATTTTGGTACAGAGTCTCGCTCTTGTTGCCCAGGTTGGAGTGCAGTGGCACGATCTTGGCTCGCTGCAACCTCTGCCTCCTGGGTTCAAGTGATTCTCCTGCCTCAGCCTCCTGAGTAACTGGGATTACAGGTGCCCACCACCACGCCCAGCTAATTTTTGTACTTTTAGTAGAGACGGGGTTTCGCCATGTTGGCCAGGCTGGTCTCGAACTCCTGACCTCAGGTGATCTACCTGCCTTGGCCTCCCAAAGTGCTGGGATTACAAGCATGAGCCACCGCGCCCGGCCTGCCATCTCCCTTTTATTAGTGATTGCAAAGTGCTAAGGGGGAAAGACTTTCAGCAGCCCACTTGTCTGCACAGTCCTCAAGAGGCCAGCACCTCCTTTCCTCTCCTTGGCAGACCCTCCCTCACTCCTCTACCCTTGACCCTACAGGCACAAGTGAGCCGTGGCTGGGAGTCAGGAAGGGAGAGTGTCTTTCTTAAGGCACACACACGCTCAGCAGTGTTGGCATGGATGCGAGGGGTTCCAGCAGACTTATTTATAACCAAGCAGCCTGTCCGCACACTCTCCAGTGCGGCCTGCCTCACTTGCCTGCCTGCCTGCCTTCCTTGCCTGCCTGCCTGCCTTCCACTGGGGCTTTTCAATCTGTGTCTATATTTATCGCCCAAAGCCGCTGGGATAATGGCAAGGCCAGAAATAGCCTTGAAGACATTCACGTGAAGATGACGGGCAGGTCCCCAGCTCCTGGGCTGACCTCGCCCCTACATCTGCCACTTGGCAGTGGGTATGAGGAACAGCTGGACAGAGCTCGGGAAGCGGCTGCAGCCAGATGGAAACAACATAATCCTCCTTTCTCTGCTGGCCTTGGCCCTCTGTAGTGATACAGGGGCCACGTCGAAAATGATACATCACAGCTGCCAGGCCACAGGGAGACCAAAGGTGACAGAGATTCCTGACGTCAGTGTGCTAATCAGAGCAGACAGTCCAGAGAAAGAGAGAAGAACGAAAGGCAGCAGCACAGCCTCACAGAAAGCAGGTCACCCCCAGCACCCAGGTTGCAGGGAGATGCCCTCCTGCCTGGCTTCTTGCACCTGTACAACAGAATCATGGGCCCATTTCCCATTTCTGTCCTCTGGGATGAGTGCTGGCCCACAGGCTCTGGGAGATGCTCTCAGGGGAACAAGGATCTGGGTCCTAAAAAGGCCTGGAATGGGTCGGGGCTCATGGGAGGAGGAAGAAGTTACCAGATGTAAGTCAGGACCAGGACAGGGAGCTAGACATCTAGGCAGGGTGGAGGGTGTCAGGGACCACCAGCCAGAGCCCTATCATAGGACGGCAGCAGTGCGAGATAAGAAACATGTGCAGGCCGGGCACAGTGGCTCAAACCTGTAATCCCAGCACTTTGGGAAACTGTGGGAGGATCACTTGAGTTCAGGAGTTCAAGACCAGCCTGGGCAACATAGTAAGACTCTGTCTCTACAAAAAGAGAAAAATTTTTTTTAATTAGCCAGGCATGGTGGCCTGCATCTATAGTCCCAGCTACTCCAGAGGCATAGGCAGGAGGATTGCTTGAGCCCAGGAGTTCAAGGCTGCAGTCAGCTAATATGCAAATGAAGAAGAGGAAGCGCCTCCTAATTAGAAGCAAACACACAGATGCCACAGAGACAGCCACGAGGTTGGCGAGTGACTCCCCCGAATCCCATGGGCTCCCAAGTGTCCACTCCTGAGAGCTGAGCTCAGGGGCCAGCTTCCTTCCCAGTCCAATCTCCATCCTGCCAGCCTTTGTCTCTGCACTTCAAGAACCTGGAACTTCTCAGCACTCCCCAAAGATACCATGCACTTTGAGTACTGAAGGCTCATTCTGGTCCCTCTGCCTTTCCCCCTTTACTCCTGATAAACTCCTCCATATCCTTCAAAGCCCATTTGAAATGCTCCCTCTTCTATGAAATCTTCTCCATCGGATGTCAGCTGCTGCCTTCTCTCTGCTCTACCTGCACTCTGTGCCTCCCCTCTGTGCATGTGCTATGCATTCTAACATGTGTCTATACTCCCATCCCAGGGGCTGAGTTCCCCTTCCTCACTGGATCTCTGATTCAGTGGGCACAGCAAGCACCTGCCAGATAAGGGAGAAAACTGATTCCCTCCTTCACGCTCACCCAGAACTGTCGTTTTGCCGAAAAAATATATATATCTTTTTTTTTAAAGAATGAGACCTCATACCAGGACTCCGTTTGGAGATGAGGGCAAAGGCAAGTCTGGCTCTCTGAATCTGCCTCCCTATGTTCCTCGGAGAACACCCAGCACAGCAAGATTGGGAAGCTACTGTTCTGCCAGGGCTTGGCTGGTGGAACAAGTGGGATACTCCTCTACAGAGAGAGAGGAGGCTCACCTTTGTGCCTGTGGGCTGGCGAAGCCCTGGGGGCTCTGGGCCACACCTGCAGCACTGGCAGACTTCCCACAGGCTCCTGGCCTGAACATCATCTCCTTCCACATGGCCGATCATAAAGCAGGAGCCCAGTGCAGAGGAGAACTAGGCATGTAGCTAAGGGCTGGGTTAACCTTCTCTGCGCTACTATTTTTTTAATGACCCAAACAGCTCCTGGCTCCTGGATGCCTGGCTCCAGGTCCTGCTGTGTGCCTGGGTTCAGATGACTCTCCATGCTGGCACTATTCCAAGTCCCACCCACAGCCTCTCAGATTCCACAGCTGGCGCACTCCCCTTAGGAAGCCCCTCCAGCTGGGGAGAGAGATGCACAGATGTGCCAGGCACTGACAGCCTGGGAGGCCTATTCCCAGGGGCAATCAGAAGACTAGAAAGCACTGAAAGATGCAAGATGCAGTGCCCTGTAAGGACAGCTCTACATCCACAGAAAACACCACTGACAAAGCACCCAAGTGTGCAGGCATCCATGCCCGGGGGAAGTAAGAATTGCAGGTGACACGTGCACAGCCTTACCAAGGAGTCCACAGACACCTACTCCTTTCTTCCACATGACCATATGCAGTAAGGACTAATAAGGTCTGCATTTCACAGATGAGGAAACTGAGGTGCAGTGAGTTGAGGGGACTTGCCCAAGGTGTCCCAGGCAGTTAGGTTCTGGAAGCTGCATTAACCACCACACTATACAATTCTCCATGCAGATAAAACAATGGGCAAAGTAAAATGCTGCAGCCTCTCTGGAAAACAGTCTGGTAATTCCTCAAATATGCTGAACACAGAGTTACCATATGACCCAGCAATTTCACTTGTAGGCATGTGCACAAGAGAAATGAAACATGTCCAATAAAAACTTGTATGCAAGCTGGGCATGGTGGCTCACGCCTGTAATCCCAGCACTTTGGGAGGCCAAGGCAGGTGGATCACCTGAGGTCAGGAGATCGAGACCAGCCTGATCAACATGGTGAAACCTCGTCTCTACTAAAAAAACAAAAATTAGTGGGACGTGGTAGCGGACGTCTATAATCCCAGCTACTTGGGAGGCTAAGGCAGGAGAATCACTTGAGCCTGGTAGGCGGAAGTTGTAGTGAGCCGAGATCGCACCACTGCACTCCAGGCTGGGCAACAGAGCAAGACGCTATCTCAAAAAAAAAAAAAAAAAAAAAAAATCATGCAGCGCTGACACATGCTACAGCAGGGATGAACCATGAAAACATGATGCTGAGTGAAAGAAGCCAGACACAGATGCAAAAGACCACATCGTGTATGACTCCATTCATATGAAATGTCCAGAAAAGGCATTAGCCATTCTTCTTCTCTATGAGAAAAGACTGAGACCCAGTCAGACTCACCTGAGGCAAGAACAGCGTCTAACGCCACCCCTTCCACTGTGCTTCTATAACTCCATATAACGTCTATAACTCCCCGGTTCCAGAAGCCTTTCCTGACTTCACATATGAAGGAACTGTTCATTCCACGCGCCCCATTTCCCACACATACCCCACACTAACATTGATCAGAGAGCTCTGCCAGCCAAGGTGCATGGCCACTTTTCCCAGGCAGCTGCAAGTGCCAGGTGCCACTCCTATTTGTTTTAGGGAAGGAATATTCTTTATTGAGCACCTAATAAGTGCCTGACACAGTGCACAGGTACTCTGTACTGGTTTTCTTATTTGTTTTCTTTCCTTTGGTCAAAGTTTTTTCAAACCTAGGCAATTTTTGGGAGATGCTTTAATGCTTCAAAAACACATACTTATGACGTCAAATATCCCCTTGCAGTGGGACACAGCATGGGCTGACCCTGGGCTAACCTGTGATGCAGGACAAGGTCCCTCCTGCCGAGATGCCACCTCGCCACTCCTCTCTCACTGTCATCAACTTGCCCTGCTTCTTGGTTCCATTAATAAACATATCCACAGTGAAGTATCAAAGAGTTAATGCAACATATTTCCCAAGAGTATTTATCATTTGCATGAAAACTAGAAAGAGAGCAAGGCTTGACTAAAAGGAATAAAGGACCAATAGCAAAATTTCAGGCACTGGAGGGATAATGGAGAAATGGTTCTCCTTCCCAACCCCTCAAAGCACAACCCTTATTTATTTTTACCTCCAGCACATAGTGCAGCTCAGGCACACAGATGATGCTTAGTAAATGTTTGTCATGTGTTAAGTGGCCTACCTAAGGCCACTCCTCCCATCTGGGAACCTGCCCCCTAGAAAGCTCTAATGCAAGCTCCATGGGGACAAACCATCAAGTTCCCTTTTCCTGGGGGTGGTGGAATGAGTTCTAAAACCCACCACCAGTCCGGCATGGTGGCTCATGCCTGTAATTCCAGCACTTTGAGAGGCCAAGGTGGGAGGATCACTTGAGGAAAAGAGTTCGAGACCAGCCTGGGCAACCTAGCGAGATCCCATCTCTACATAAAATTTTAAAATTAGCTGGGTGTGGTGTGCATCTGTGACAGGCAAGTTTGAGACTGCAGTGAGCTAAGATTGTACCACCGTACTCCAGCCTGGGTGACAGAGTGATCTTGTCTCTAAAAAACAAATTCTTAAAAATAATAGGCCGGGTGCAGTGGCTCAAGCTTGTAATCCCAGCACTTTGGGAGGCCGAGGTGGGCGGATCACGAGATCAGGAGATCGAGACCACGGTGAAACCCCGTCTCTACTAAAAATACAAAAAATTAGCCGGGCGTGGTGGTGGGCACCTGTAGTCCCAGCTACTCGGAGAGGCTGAGGCAGGAGAATGGCGTGAACCCGGGAGGCGGAGCTTGCAGCGAGCCGAGATCGCGCCACCGCACTCCAGCCTGGGTGAGAGGGCGAGACTCCGTCTCCAAAAAAAAAATAAATAAATAAAATAAAAAATAATAGTGCCCACCACTAATTTGTAGGCACAACCTACACACAGCACTCAACCTCAGTTGTCACAGAACTCTGTCTACACCTGAGAATTGCCACAGAAATGCAAAGAAGTCCCCAGCAAGGTGTGTTAGAATGCTGCATCCCAGAGCGGGAGGGAGAAGGCTGGGGAGAGGAAGGAAAGTGCTGAACAACATGTGCTGTGGGGGAAGATGCTGCCCTGAGCTACTTAAGGGCAGAGAGCTTGTCTCCAGTTTCCTTACTGTCTCCGCTCCCTCGTCCAGCCTCAGAAGAAAACACTAAGAAGTCGCCTTCTGCAAGGACATGCCCACCAGAGCAAAGGGCAGTTGAGAATGGTTTCCCGGGGCAGCCCATACACCAATCAATGGAAGTAATTTCCAAGTTGTCATTCCTCAACAATACATTTACTGTGATGGGGTCGATGAAGTTAAAAAACTGAAAACAAAAGCAAACTGGATTTCCCTCCCCTTTGGCCTATAGATTCAACTCCTCCTAAGAGAACAAAAGCAACATCTTTCCCTCCCATCCCCCACAGGCAGCCCTCATACTGAGGAGTGTAAAGATGACACCTGATTCTTCCCATGCTGAGCTGGGAACTTCACAGGTCTCATTCTGAATCCCACCAGCCACAGGAGACCTTAAAGCTTGTCATTAGAGCAGCCTTGCACACTAAAAAAGAAAAATACCAGCTTTCTTCACAAAAAAGCACATGGAAGTCACCCGATGCAATGCAAGGACACCCCACAGTGATCAACCTAAGTGTATGGGTCCTGGAAGTTTAAAGGAAACCTGTTCTTGGTGACACAGTTAACTGTAGGGCAGTCAGATCTCAGCCCCCACCAACCTTCCTTGCCCGTTGTATTCCAAGAGACTGAATCATGAATTTGTTTATTTAGAGACTGGTCTCACTCAGTTGCCCAGGCTGGAGTGCAATGGTGTAATCATAGCTCACTGCAGCCTTGACCTCCCGGCCTAAAGCAATCCTCCTACCTCAGCCTCCTGAGTAGCTGGTGTCAGGCCTCTGAGCCCAAGCTAAGCCATCATATCCCCTGTGACCTGCACGTACACATCCAGATGGCCAGTTCCTGCCTTAACTGATGACATTCCACCACAAAAGAAGTGAAAATGGCCTGTTCCTGCCTTAACTGATGACATTGTCTTGTGCAAATTCCTTCTCCTGGCTCATCCTGGCTCAAAAGCTTCCTTGCTGAGCACCTTGTGACCCCCACTCTGCCCGCCAGAGAACAACCCCCGCTTTGACTGTGATTTTCCTTTACCTACCCAAATCTTATAAAACGGCCCCACCCCTATCTCCCTTCGCTGACTCTCTTTTTGGACTCAGCCTGCCTGCACCCAAGTGATTAAAAGCTTTATTGCTCACACAAAGCCTGTTTGGTGGTCTCTACATGGACGCGCGTGAAAGGTGGGACTACAGGTGCACACCACCACACCAGGCTAACTGAATCATGGTTTTAAACAAACCACCTTGGTAGACACAACGCCTCTGGTTTGTGTTCCCTGGGGCATCTGGGGGCAGGAGAAGTTGTTTTAGTGACTGTCCTTACAGTGATGATCCCCTGACCTTGGCCATTTCCCTGCATATGCCTCTAACATGAACCTATGACCCTGACCATACAGGCTCCCTGGGTTTGCTCGTCTGTCTCCCTTGAACTGTTAGCTCCTTGACAGCAAGACTCTCTTGTTTGTTCGGGCCTGACACTCCATGGAGGCTCAGCACGAACCAAGTGAATAATGCACAGGAGCACTGACTTTGATCTGCCCAAGGCCTGACATCGTCAAGACTGCAGCCCAGCTAAGGTCAAAATGCTGGTCCAGAGAGAGCTGCTGAAGGCCCAAAGTGCCAAGAATCCTCAGCTCACAAAGCCTCAGGCTCCTGCTGGCCAGTGGAGGCTGGGCCTGGCCTCTGTGGGTGCTGTCAGGACCCTGTGGCTTGGCTCTGGGACCTTGCGGCCAGCCCTTCTTCCCTTGGCCCTCAACCTCACTGGAACCATTCATTGTTTCAGCTGTAAAAACACTGGACCTGCATTCCAGAAGCCCAAATCTTGGCTCTGCAACTAGCCAGCTGGCCAGGGGACTTCGGACAAGTCACTTCTTTTCTTAGGCCTCAGTTTTCCAGTGGGTTAGGTGTAAAGGTTGGCCTAGATGACTTCTTGCATCCTCCAAGTCCACAAGAACCTTCTTTTAAGCAAGAGGCACCCAGTGCCTCAGAATTCCTCTAGGCTCTACCTTTATTTATTTTATTATTTTATTTATTTATTTATTTATTTATTT